>NC_142063.1:246232881-246543349 GCF_059756535.1 Pantherophis guttatus
GGAATGGTATGGAATCTGTCATTTAGGGAGCTACATTTGATGGGTCCTACGTGGTAGACCTTCTTAGCTATAGCACCTGCATTGTGGAATATCCCGTCCTCTGAGTTGGGCTGACACCATCACTCCTAACTTTCTAAAGGCTTCTCAAAAAATGGTTGTGCCATCAGGCTGAGAACTGGTAAACTAGTAAAATGGCTCTCATTATAATCACTTCACCCATGATTTGTTTTAGCTGTGTTTTATAATTTTTAATGTTATCAGTAATAATAATATTTATTGCTGTTATTTGTGAACTATTTTTTTAAAAAAAAATTCTACTCCACTGAGAGTCACTTGTATTGTAAGATGGACAATTATATAAATTCAATAAATAAAATAGAAGTAGCAACTCCAAATAATGAATAAAGTTCTTTCAGATAAAAAGTGACTTACAAGTAGGAATGTTTTTAACAATAAAGCCTGTATCATTGTTTCATATTTTGAAGTTTAAATAACCTACACTATTTTCTACTGAGCTTCACACTACTGCCATCAGAGGAACGCTGTGCAAAATTTAGTTACATTTTCAAAAATGTCTGGTACTCCTAATAAAATTATGTTTACTGTGTTTGTTTAATTCATATTTAAATGTATTTTCTCTAGCTCACTGCCACTTTACGAAACTTGGTAGACTTACTTCAGTCAAGGTGCAAATTCCTTGAGTATGGAGCAATTCCAGAGCTCTGCCTCACATTGGAGAAACGTATGAGTGACAAGGATGTATGTACCAATGTGGCCAGAATATTCAGGTAACCCCACTATTTTTTTAAAAAAATACAGTGTAGATCTTTTTGCCTCTTCAGCAACCACCTCATTATCTATTGAAGTGGTTGCTTCCATAGAGATACTGTTTGTATTTCTGTTGAAATACTTTGGATCAGTATAGCGTTTAATTCCTGAACGATTTTCTTGGCTCACTTTTTTGAATAAGTAAACACAAATCTTTTGCAATCTAAACACAAGTAGGCCACCCACAGTCTTCTGGGCGCCCTTGAGTACATTATCTTTTTTGACTTGTGGTTTCTGTAAGAGTGTTAGTACTTCTCTCCCTCACCCAGCCAGCCGATAGGATTATTGTTACTTGCTTCTAATGCTGTAACCTGCCTTAGGATTGCTATGAGAAGGGAGGAAGAAACGTTATTGCTTCCTCCTCCTTCCTAGCAACCGTGCTCAAGATTGCGGATTTTTAAAATGACTTTAGCATAAGCAAAACAGAAATTGGCCTCAAAATCATTAAGCATGAAGAGCATAAGACCTCTTCCATTGTCCCTTTTAAATATTCTTGCTAGATATAGTATAGTACTAATTTTGAGTTGATTTATTGGGAAGGGATTAAGTTCTGCTTACTCCCCAAAAGATCTTATGCTGAATACTACTATGTCTGAATGTATATGAAGGTGTATTTGAATGGATGAATATGTATGTGCAAGCAACCAATAGATACGGCCTTGGGTTACTAACTTAACTCACCCCTGCTCTAAGGCAAAGGACATCAAAAACATCCCCATAGGAATGAATTAGGGGCATTGCTTGTTTAACACAGAAAACTTCTTATATTCCATCCCTTGTGTGATTCCTTCAGAAAAAGAATGCCACTATATCAAAGAGGAAATCTGTCTCCTGTAGCAGTGGCCAATGGCAGCAGGCAGCATTTAAGGCTGAATACAATAATATATTGACTTTTTCTCCCCCTTCTGTTCAGTAATCCATAATTAAATGGTCCAGTGAAACAGGTCAAGGTCTTCTTGCCATCAGCTGAGAGCTTCAGGACTTGCCATCTTTGTTTCGCCATCACTGCTGTTGTTACATCTTTTCTTCCTTCTCATAAAAATACCACTTTGCTTTACAGCAGCCACTTCCTGTGTGTGAGGTCCTTGGTACTCTCTGAGCTTGGTTGTTTTCTTGCAGACATTTCATTACCCAAGCTAGGTAACATTTTCAGTGCTCTGGTGATGTTACCTAGTTTGGATAATGAAACGTCTGCAAGGAAACAACCAAACTCAGAGAGCACCAAGGATCTCAACCTGAGCTACAAATATTCTGCTTTATTGGTACTTCCTTATATTTTTTGCTGCTGCATTATCCTTAGCTGCTGCCGCTTTGTCTTTCTTGTTGAGGTGCTTGAAGATGTTTGTGTTGTCTGCAAGAAATCATAGTGGGACTCAAAAGAAACAGTAGAGGGATTTGGGCAGAGGCTGAAGGGTGGGGGCCGGCGGGTGGGCAGGGCTTCAGCAATATTCTCTCTATAAGACACACACACATTACCACCTACTTTTGGGGGGGAGGGGAAGTATGTCTTATAGACCGAAAAATACGGTAAACTTTTGATTGTTATTATTCCTTGTGATAGAATTGATTTTTTTTGAGTCATCAAAGTCATTGCCGCTTGTTTCTCTAATTGTTACTTCTATTGAACTCTACAAAAATAGACAATGCTGGCCTTTTCATTTTGTACTATGAATAATGTTTTAAACCAACACAAAATACTTAGATTTTAGTTGGAAATCATAAAAGGAAACCTCATCTATATTATTGTTTCAAACATGCAGCAAACTTTCTTCCTTCAACGACTGCTGTACAGCTTTGGCAGATTGCTCCAGATGTTATGCCTTATTTTTAGCCCTGCTAAACAAATACCCAACAAAGCAGGTCAGTTTTTTTATCTCCTGGGTTTTTTTATATATTTTAATCCTTTAATGTGCCTGTGGTGTTGTATGTATGTTAGTCCATTTTTAGAGACAAATTCCATGTGTATTTTCCAGATAGAAATGAATGCCTTCAGCCATTTAGGCACTTAGAAATAGGTTCCTGGTGCAATACAATCCTTTACTTATAATCACAATTAGGACCAGAATTTCTGTTGCTAAACAAGATAGTTATTAAGTGAGTTCCACTTGATTTTTTGACCTTTTTTGTCATGGTTGTTAAACGATCACTGCAGTTGTTAAATGAATCACATGGTTATTATGTGAATCTAGTTTCCTCCATTGACTTTGCTTGTTGAAAGCCACTTGGAAACTCAGAAATGGTGATCACATGACCTTGGGATGCAACAACCTTTGTAAATACATGCCAGTTGCTAAGTGCCTGAACATGCCATCATGGGGATAATGTGACTGTTGTACATGCGAGAACTGATTGTAAGTCACTTTTTTCATTGTTGTAACTTTGAACACTTATTAAAGTAAGCTAATGGTTGTAAGTCAAAGACTATCTGTAGATGTAGATAGTACAAACCTCCTACTTACTGAGATGTAATAATAGAGGGGAAACTACAGATTTAAGGCTTGGGAGCTTCTTGGTCCAGAAACTTCTGTATTCGGCCAAAAATGGAATGAAAGAACAACAAATAAAAAGAAAAAAAGAATGATTTTTAGAATAATAGGAATGCATTAAAACAAATATTTTTTTTCATAACAAGAGCAGATTAAATGTTTCTTTTGACTGTTGCTATGTGGAGATCCCAATTCATTACAAATTGACGTAACTATATATTTTTAACTTGTGTCAGTTTTTAATGTAATTTATACTGAAAGAGTCAGTAAGGCATCAGGTTAGAAACAAGGAGGTCATGAGTTCTAGTCCCACTTTAGGCATGAAACCAGCTAGGTGACCTTGGACCAATTATGCTCTCTCAGCCCCTGGGAAGGAGGCAATAGCAAACGATCACTAGAAAACCTTGCCAAGAAATTTGCAGGTTCTAATCTAGGCAGGAATCAAACTGGCTCAAAAATACACACTTCTTTTTTAATGCTAATTCCATTATTATTGTTGTTTTGGATGTCTATGCCATAATAGTGGAATCTTTTCCCCTCTTTTACTATGAATTACTGCAGAGGAGTACTGATGCACACAAGGCAGAGTATGGATTATTCCAGAGTGTATCAGTACACTTCATTAAATGGTAATGTGCTCAATTCAACTGAGTAGTGATATTTATTCAGATATATGTAGTCCTATTCCAATCCTATTGTATCTCTTTTTTTATTTGTCCTGAGAACTGAATAATGGGACTCTGTTGACCAGCAAGTCCTAACCCTGATTCTCTTATGTGGAAAACGAAGGATGTCTCAGTAATAAATTCTTATTAGTAAATGTTGTTTGGAGTAAATACAGATATAAAACTTTTGAGATGAGAATGAAGTTAATAATAAGCCTAACTAATCATTGTTTAGTACTTCCTAATTCTCATTAGGTAGCCAATAATTTTTAACAGCATTAGAAAATGAGCATCTTGAAGTTCATTGTTCTGATACATTAGTTGCTTAATGCATCTACTATATTCTTCTTTGCAGAAAGGGATCACTCAAAAATTATATCTTTATGTTAATATTACATATTATAATAGAGAATTATGTCTTACTTAAAGATAAAAGTGAATCAGTTTTCACAAGTTTTTCTTCGCTAAGTACAGTATTTGTTTGCAAATGTTGTCTGAGGAAGAAGTAGGAATGGATATTCTAAAAGTAAATTAAGTCCTTTCTCCTATTTTCTACATTTTCAGCAGCACCATCCCTAAATAATACACAATAAAACAACTATTTCGTAGACAGTTATTGAATCTGTGTTGCTTTTGCACAAATTAATGATTATGTTGCTGGGTTAAATAAACATTGTAGTTTGTAGTTGGGTAGTATATTGAGATTCGATTTTGATCTTTTATTGAAATCAGTGTTATAAACGTGGGCTTAAAATTGTGAGAAGTTATGTTTTGAAAATATTGCTAGAGAGTATATGCTTCTGCAAGGAATGTTTTATGCTATTTGTATGTGTAAATGTGATAGATAAATAAAATCATGCTTGGTTGCATTATGTATTATTTCACTTTTGTACTAAGAATGAACTGTTTATTCAATATGAACAGAAGTGAGTTAGATTATTTTTTCAAACATTGAATTATTTATTGAAATGAAATTTATCAGTTTTCGTTTGCAGCAAATTATTTTCTTTCTTATGTTCAATTTCAGGACTTAGTTATCCGTATCATTTTCATTCTTGGCAATTTAACAGCAAAAAACAATCGAGCCCGGGAACAATTTTTTGAGGAGCAAGGAAGCATTGATACACTCATAACACTTTTCCAGACTTACTGTGAAAATGTTCCTAATCGTAAACTGTGGAAAGATGGCGAAATAAAGAACCTCAGACACCCTTCTGAAACAGAAGACATTCTCATCAAGCTGATAAGAGTGATTGCCAATCTGTCCATTCATCCAAATGTAGGTGCATGTTTGGCAACTAATCATCACATTGTGGCATTACTTATTACAGTACTTGGTAAGAACTGCTTTTGAATATATAATCTGTAGAAGACAAACCATCAATGTTAAAATCATTTGGCTGACATTAATTTATGTCAGACTTCCCAGCAGCAATGTACATTTTCTAAAAGCACAAGACACTCTTAGAATTGTTGCTTGCCCACCTTCCTGAACTATAAGTAAATACTTTCATTATATTAGGGAATTTCTGGAGCAATTTTTTAAAAGGTTCTTGGGTACTCATGCCCAGTAGTCATGTCAGTTGGAATTGAAATCTAACATAACTTGAGGTTGGGAAAGGCTGGAAGGTTCAGAGATACAGAACTAGCTGCATAGTTAAAAGTTCACCATTATCTTATCTTTTATCTGTAAGTTCATTGACTTTTTCAGTTTCCTGCTGTTTAATCTACATCCTAGAAATATATGTGTTAGTTGTATACTGAATAAACTGGCCATTTTAAATGATGGATTTCAATTCGTCTTGCTGCATTGCAATTGTGTAGCCCATAAAGACCATTATAATTGAGACAGCATTCCTGTAATTTTTTGTTTTAATTCTGTGCATTTTAAAAACTATGGTGACCATCATCTACACTACCAATTTTATTAGCTGATCATAAATTAGAAAAGAGAATTGACAGGGATTTTGTCTTCAATTTTTTTTCTTTGCTTTTTTCAAAACTTTCCAAGGTCTTGCTGGGCATATTATGTATTCAGATGTCAGTGTGAAGGGCTTCTCCTGGAAAAAAAAAACTGTGTGGCACTTAACAGTCAACCCTGACTTGATGCTGCCTAATGAATGAATGAAGGACTTCAGTAAAATGAATGTGTACATCTACTTGTATAAAAAACACACGGTTTCACTTTGAAATGGCCTCAGACAAAAAGGCTGAATTCAGCATCAGAATTTTATTGAAATGTTGCCAGTTCCTTATTACAGCAGTTAATTGTTTGGCTTCATTTTATGATGTCAGTGTAACTTTTTATACTAGAATGACTGAAGTTATGATGAGCTACATAATCGGTATCATGATAAAAGACTGAAGTCTTCTCTTCTAAATCACTAGAGAGCAAGTCGGTTGATGAATGTGAGGAATTGGTTATTAATGCCATTGCAACAATCAACAATTTATCCTTTTATCAAGTGAAGAATTCTGTAATCCAAGAGAAGAAATTACATATTGCAGAACGTAAGAATATTTTAAAAGTTAATTCTCTCTATTACATGGTAACACTCAGTATTGCTTATGATTTTTTTGAACAAAAAATCATCAAAAGGAGCTGATCTAATTTAATGATTTTTTTCAGACAATTTTGTAATGATAAAGCTGGCCCAATTTGGCTTAATCTTTGTCATGTTTGCCTTTATTGATTAGCCTTATAAAGGAGAACATGCTGATTTTGTAAACTGGTAGATTAGCATATTACCTCCCTTTCACTAGTTTTGTCATTTGTTTTTGTTCCTAACTCGTCAAAGGCTTGACTAGTGTAAAACATGATTCTTTGACTCTATAGATAATAAAGCTGAACTGCATATCACTGAAAGATGTCATATCAGAACTCACTGAACAAAATTTTCAGACACACAATATGTTAATAGGGATTTTCTGTCTTTGTAGATATTGCTGAATTGCTCTTTTAACATGTCTCACAATTGGCTGTGCTGGCTGAGTTTGTCAGAACTTGCAGTTCAGCATCTTTTGGAAGGGCACAAACACAACAACTCTGATATGCATGGTATTTTTAAAAAGTTGGAGTCTTGTTTACAAGAGATTTAGCAGTAATGAGAAAAGATAACTTCCTGATTAAGTAAGAAAAATGCCAAGATTGTCTAGATATTCAGTATGATTAATGGAGGTTTGTCAGCAGATAAGGAACAAAGGCAGGAGAAATGACAAGTTTTACAAGGGTGAGATTAAAAGTGAGAAAATAATTCTTATGAGGGCAGTTTCAGCAGAATGTAGAAAATAAAGGGAAATAATATTTTAAAGCTTTTTTTTTCCTGGTTCTTCCACTAACTAGGCTTCCCTAGTTAGTGGAATGTATACAGTCCTGGTCCAATTGTATGTTTCAGTGAATCCCTAAGTAAAAATAAACTGGCATAACCTCTGAATGGTGCAAAGTTTAAATACAACATCTTTGTGCAAATTTAACTGCACACCTATTATTTGTGTGCAGTAGTGAACAGGTTCAAAGTTTTAAAACAAACCCCAGTAAATATTGTGAATGCAAAAGTTTGGACACCTTTTCGGTGGATATTTTGAAATATCTCCTTTGGCAGAAAAAAAAAGAGCTTTCAAACATTTCTGGTAATAACCTAAGAAAACTTTTGGGAACTTTTCCACGGAGAACTTTTCTAAATCAGAAATATTTTAGATCTCCTTGCATGAACTACACATTTGAGTTCTCCCTATAGATTTTCAATAATACTCATTTGTGGGTACTGTGAAGCATTGCAAAAACCTTTCTTTTCTGTAAATAGGGTTGATTTGAACATTGTCTTGCTGAAGTATCCAACTGTTTTAAACTTCAGTTTCATTGACTGTGGATATTACTTCTACACTATGTTGATGTCCTGTTTTTAGTATTAAAACTTGATCAAGGGTAACTCGACTTATGCATAGCATTGTATAAATTGTATTTATATGTAGGTGTCATGGCACTTTTAGCTGAAGCACAACACACAGCAATTTTTCCCTCTACTCTGAGAGGCTAAAATAAAGATGTACTCATTGCTTAGTTTGACCTTCTGAGACATATTTAACTGTCCTGTTTTTGGAAAAAGATACTTATCCCTTAAAATATATATCTAATGCAGTGTATTTTCCACTTACAGTGCTTTTAAAGATGTTAATGAGCAGTCATATGGATGGAATTCTGGAGGCTATTCGTGTCTTTGGTAATCTTTCTCAAAACCATGAAATCTGCAATTTTATTATACAGCGAAAAGGTGAGCTCCTATTCCATTAGAAATAACCATGTTAAATAAAGTAACACAAATCATATATTCACAAAATGTTGCCTGTTAGATTTTGCTTAAAAGAAATGGCTGTTAAAACAATCTGCACAGAAAGAATTCTATTTCGGAATGCTTGGACAAGGGCCATAAAAGGAGATGGTTAAATTTAAGCAGAATTTGCAAAGGCACATATGTCATTTCATACTACACTCTGATTGCCTTCCAATTAAAATACATACTTTTTACTTTTAAAAAATTGAAAAGCCCAAAATATAATGAGAGAGCAATGCATGAGTTCAGCTTTGTATCAGGGGACTTTTTAAAAAAACAATCAAGAGTAATTGTGCTGAAAGTAGTCATGCCAAGTGTTCATGTTGAGATTATTGAGATAAACCCTTTGAAAAATATGGCATTTTCATTAATTGCATAGATAACTGATAACTGCTACAGAAGAGAAGTCAGTATGTCAGTCTTTTAGAAGTGGCATAGCAGTATTGTAATGGTGCATCTGATAAGTTATGTGTTCTTAAAAGCAAGTTTGTTCTCTTTGATTTTTTTTCTTCTGTGATCTAGTGTACAAGTTCATGATTGCTTTGCTTGATGCCAAGCACCAAGATGTCTGCTTTTCAGCCTGTGGAGTTCTCCTCAATCTTACTGTGGATAAAAGCAGGCGGAGTATTTTGAATGAAGAAGGAGGAATTAAAAAGTAAGTTCTAGAAAGTAGCTGAGTCAGAAAAGATATTGCTGAAATTCACACAGGGTCGGGGGATATCTAGTATATTTGTTCTTTCTATTTTCCTACAAGGCTTCTACAAAGACTCTAGTTTTCAAGGGTTTAATAACAGCTATTCACCTATTATTACAACAGATTAATCGATTGCTTGAGAGATTTTGGGCCCACAGACTGGCAACTGGCTGGTTTGATATGCAAAACTTTGTGGAACTACAGTGAGAATGTTACAAGTAATGACCCCTGCTTTGAAGATGATGACTCAAACGGTCTACTAGTTCTTCTTATGACATTTCTTGGTAAGCTGTAAAAGCTGTTTCTTTAATGAATGGAAATAGGACATATAGAAAGTTGCTTACATGACTTTTTTTCTATGTAGCCCATTATTTTCTTTACAGCCTTTCCAGAGTCTTAGCAAGAAATCATTACTAGCAATAACAATAGCACTTATATACCGCTTCATAGTGCTTTACAACCCTCTCTAAGCGGTTTACAGAGTCAGCAAATTGCAAATTGCCTCCAACAATCTGGGTCCTCATTTTACCGACCTCGGAAGGATGGAAAGCTGAGTCAACCTTGAGCCGGTCAGGATCGAACTCCTGGCAGTGAGCAGTGAGTTAGCCTGCAATACTACATTCTAACACTGCCACCATGGCTCATGATATTACCAACCACCTGTTTTTTTAAAAAAAGAAGCTATCAATTATTTGAGAGCCAGTTTGATCTAGTGGTTAAATTGTTGGACTAGGAGCACAGAAACCTGAGTTTTATTCCTGCATGAAAGCTAGCTAGGTAATATTTGGCTAGTCACTCCCTCTCAGCCTCAAGAAGGTGGCAGTGGCAAACCATCTCCAAAAACACTGCCTAGAAAACTCAATGAAGTAATCAGGAGTCAAGTCTGACTTAAAGGCAGGGGAAAAAATCGACTACCAAAACTCCTCAGGATATTTATCTTAAGATATTTATGCACATTCTTTTCTTTAGATCAGGAGTGTCAAACTTGATTTAATTGAGGGCCACATCATGGTTCCATTTGACCTTGGGGGTGGGGGTGGCTGGGGTGGGCGTGGCCAGCTTGATGTCATTTGTGTTGGGGATGCCTGTGGTGGCCCAAGCGGGGTTGGGAGGATCCTGTCTCCAGCGGAGGAACGCAAGACCAGGGAGAGGGCCAAACCCTTGTCCTCGCCAACTCAGGCCACGCGGAGGACCCCCGGATGGCAGCGCAGGCTGGAGGGTAAGCGCCTAGCCCGTCCTTTGAGCTCCCAAGGCACCGGTACCCCACAGGGCAGCCCCGCTTCTCCGAGGGGGTGCCTGGCTGTGCTTACCTCCTCGAGGCTGTTGCTGCTGTGCTTACTCTCCTTGGCTATGTTGCTCATGGTGTGTGTGGGAGGGCAAAGTGTGTGGGTCAGAGGGACACCCACTCCCTCTCTAAGCGAGGAGACCCAGCTTTGTAACAAAAGCATCCTCAGCGATAGAATGGGAGACCACCAAGAGAGGGCAGGAGGAGGAAAAAAGGGAATGGCGAAATGGCAGCAGGGCTGCTGGTGGCCAAGTGCTAAGGCAGGACTTCCCTCAGATCCTCCCTCCCTCTCATTATAATCACCTTCCTTCTTTCTCTTTTCTTTTCCCTTTCTTCTTCCTTCCCCCCTTTCCTTCTTTTTCCTTCCTTACTCTCTTCCCATCTTCCCTTCTTTTTGTCTTTCCTCTTTCCCTTTCTCCTTTCCTCTCCTTTCTTGGATGCTCAAATGCAAAAGGGGAAACATTTCTCAGTGCCTCCTAGTCTGTGAGCAAATGCCATGTTTGCTAGTAGTTTTGCTAGCAAGCTGCCAGTGAAAACGGAGCTCGCATGGCCCACCTGAGCTCCATTTTCAGCTGCCACCGCCGCCTCCAGTACGCTGCCAGCCGCCACCAGATTGTAAATCAGCTCCTGGTCGGCCTGGGTCAGGCTGAGGCACTACGGGCCAATCCTTCGCTGTTTCCAGTTTGGCCCCACGGGCCAGATCTAAGCACACCACAGGCCGGACCCGATCCGCAGGCCTTGAGCTTGACATCCCTGCTTTAGATTCTTCTTTGGGTTGGTAGCAGATACATCCAAATAGATGTGTGAATAACTCTTAAACTGTTTTAAGTTATATTTAATGCTGATTGGTAGGTATTCTTTTTCTTGCTGTAGATGAAGAACTGGCTCTGGCTTACAGTTTTGACAGTGACTTAAGAGAATATCACAAACTTTATTGGGAAACAGAGTTCAAACCTGTGGCACACAAACTTCTCCAGAGAATTCAAAATTGAAAATCATTACTTGAGTTCCTAATACTGTGTTTCAAGATGGGTGTTGAATCAATCAATGCACGAATCACTTCTGCAGCTGCTTTTGCAAATCATTAGATATCAAAACATTTCAGTATGTTTCCATGAAAAATGCCTTTTGTTTTCTAATTTTTCTACGTAGCATAGACATTCATTGTAAAACACCTTTTTCTTAAATTTCCAATGGCATTTAGGAAACATAGAAATAAAACTAATTGCAACATCTGAATTGAGTATCTTTTTGATTTAACTTTATAATAATGTTATGTTTTATATTTAAGATTTTATAAAAGATTGCAAAAATTAGTACCATGGTTATCAAGTATAGATCAAGGAATTCAGACAGCATTCATTGTTAAATAATTTTGTTAGGTTTTAATGTATAGAATAGTATTGCATTTGGTCAACAATTTCAAAATGAACTTTTAGATGATTCAGACTAAGATTCTCCATCCAATATTTTAAAAATGTATTGAAAATCACAGTATAAATGCAGATTTTTACTTTTAAACTATTGTAAATGTATTTATGTGATAAGATTATAATCCTTGTCCCTTTATTGATAAGACAATCTGGTAATTTAATTTAATTTAATTTAATTTAATTTAATTTAATTTAATTTAATTTAATTTAATTTAATTTAATTTAATTTAATTTAATTTAATTTAATTTATATGCCGCCTCTAAGTGAGATAGTTATTTGATTTCACAAATGAAATTCATAGAGCAGGGAATGAAATTGGTATTTTTAGCCAAAGCCAACTTTAAAATTGCACATTTGGCTTATATGTTTTGGATCAGCATTTGCCTTGCATTTTTGAATAAAGGAAATAGCAGATGCTTCCTGTTGAACTGTCAAGAATTGCAGTTTAACTTTTGTCGTTTTTCTCTCAAACACAAATTAGAAATACACACCAGATACAGCATTCATTCGTCTATTTTGTAATGAATGATACCAGTATTAATGTAAAAAGTCTGAAAAAAAGAGGAAAATGTTATTTTTTTATTTAAACAACCCAGTAATACTAACAAAGACCTCATACAAAAAGTGTTCATATATTTTACACATGCACGCACTCACATACGTATATCAAAATCACTTACAGGGTTTTTGTTCTTGTTGTTCTTACGCTATTTTCTTGTTTAACTACATAAGCTGCTACTTAAGGGGCAGACTGTAGAAATGAGTGTTTTAGTAAGAAACTATTTGAGGCCTGAATTGATATTTTGACACCTTTGATAGCTTCTAGGAATACTGAAGAAGTAAGATTATCTATCCTTGCTCTCAACTATTCAGTTTTTTCACAAAGTTGCAGATTTTTAAGCAGCTTTGATAGTCTTGCACTGCCTCAGTCTGAAATAATAAGACCAACCTAGACAGCAAAAGATTCTCTTAACAATCAAAACTGCTAATGTAACATCCTGTTCAGCTCTGCATTGTCAGCAAGGAGGTTCTCTTAACATCACATACAATGTAGGCTCAGACGATAGCATTACTTGCATTTGTTTATAGCTTAATAACTGGAATTGCTAGTCTCTTCATTTAACCAGCATGTTCAGCAGCATCAGGACTTTTACAACATTATTCACCCTTATATCAAAAGTAAATTCTTATCTTCCAGATTCTTATTTATTTCTGATAATACATGAAGATTTCGGTAATTAGTTGTCTGTCAGAAGTCATTGCCTCCTATGCTAACTAGAGCAGGCTGGAATCCATTTGATTGTGTCTCTGAACAACTGTCCTACCACCAACCTCAACATCAGCAGTAATATCCCACTAAGGAAGGAGCTGCAATAATACTAGTAGTAGCAGTAGGAATAATAATAATAAACACTATGGCACAAATAATTTCATGGCTTTTAGCCCCTGCTGGTTGAGAAGCTCCTTAACAAGCCCTGGCAAGTTGCCCCTGTGGCACCTTCGATTACTACTGCCCAAAGTTTTCACGTCATGTAACGAGTAATGGCTCTCAGAGCGTAAAGCAGTTCAGCTTGCATCCGTGCTTCTATGAGAAGCAAATTGACGTGAACCTTAAAGAAAATAAAAATAAGTTGGGTTTAGTGTCTTTTGTGCATTACAGTATTCTAAGGCATGCTAATATTTGAACTAAAGCCAGAAGAGAATCCATGAACGTACTAGTGATGGATGATGGCAGGGATATTATGCAACAGCCAATTAGAACTGCTGCCTCCATATAATACCGTGTTTCCCCGAAAATAAGACAGGGTCTTATTTTCTTTTGACACCCCCCAAAATAAGAGCTTGGCCTTATTATTGGGGGGGGGTGTCTTATTTTGGGGGTGCAGGAGGCGGTAAGCGTGGGACTGGGACTGCTGCCATTGCCTCCCCTCCCCATTCTTCGCGTTGGCCACTGCCCTGACGTCTCCCGCCACCGCTGCTTCCTCATGGAGCAGGACTCTGCAAGGCTTGTGCCATTGCATGCAGGAACTGCAGCACCACCACGAGCTTTATCATACCAGCACAGCTGGTGTCATTCTCGTGAGTTCAAGGAGTTTGGCTGAACTCGCGAGAAAGGTTTTTTTACAATGTGTCTCCCTGCACAGAATGGCGAGGAATGCGACGGTGCTGGAAAAGTAAGATGCGCGTCCTGCTTCTCGCCCACCCCACCTGCCACCCCTCTCAATAAAGAGACGGTGGGGAAGGGAAGTAGCCAGGCTGCTATTGCCATTGGGGTGGGACGAGACGTGTTGGGCCGTGCGACGCGCGTCTTATCTTTCCAGCACCATCACGTTCCTCGCCTTTCTGTCCAGGGAGACACGTAGAAAAAAACTTTCTTGTGAGTTCAAGGAGTTTGGCTGAACTTGTGAGAAAGTGCTGGAAAGGTAAGACGCGTGTCTCGCGGCCCAACACGTCCCATCCCAATGGCAACAGCAGCCTGGCTGCTTCCCTTCCCCACCATCTCTTTATTGAGAGGGGTGGCAGGTGGGGTGGGGGAGAAGCGAGACGCTTCTCGCCCACCCTACCTGCCACCCCCAAACTGCACCCTAAAGGGGGCGTGTGGCTAAGCGAGGGGCAGGAGCCCTGTTATGCCCGGCGGGGGGGAGTGGGGCAGTTGGTGGGGGGGGCTTATTTTGCTGGGGTGGTTTATATTATCACATGTCCTGAAAAGCCCAATTGGCCTTAGGACATGTCTTATTTTTGGGGAAACACGGTACCTATATGCAAATATTCATTAGGCTATGATAGCAATAGCACTTAGAATTATATACTGCTTCACAGTGTTTTACAGCCCTCTCTAAGCTGTTTACAGAGTCAGCCTATTGCCTCCAACAATCTGGGTCGTCATTTTACCGACCTCGGAAGGATGGAAGGCTGAGTCAACCTTGAGCCTAGTGAGATTTGATCTGCCAAATTGCAGGCAGCCGGCAGTCAGCAGAAGTAGCCTGCAGTACTGTATTCTTTTTTTTTTTTTTAATTTGATTTATATGCCGCCCTTCTCCGGAGACTCAGGGCGGCTTACAGTGCGTTAAGCAATATTCAAAATTCAAAATTCTAACCACTGCGCCACCAAGCTTTAGGCCTGGAATGACTTACATCTTATCTGGTGAGGCAAGGTAGCTCTAATCATAGGGACCTACAGAGTTTTCTTCAATACAGTACTTTAATGTGATTTCTACTAAAAGCAATAATGCAAAGAGAAAAATTGTATAGCCTAGCAAAAGTGTAAAGAGATAAAGTCAATATAAGCAAAACAAATGCTTTAGTAAATTAAACTGTCAATATTATTCAACCTACTAAGTTACAACACACAGATGTATAACATCGCATATACAACATACCTTCTCAGAATGTTTGAATTGCCTCCAGAAGCCATCATACATTCTATTTGTGGTTCTCTCAGGAGCACATACTACAGTTTTGATATAAATTTTAAAGCTGCGATCCAAAAGCTGATTAATTTCACCATAGTCGTAGTCATCGTATCTGTAATCAGGAGAACAAATATGTTCAGGTTTTGCATCACATTGTTGCCAGTTATAATAATTACTGCACTATTCCTCGCTATTTCACAGCCATATATTTTCTGGTAGATCTTAAGCTGGTTTTGCTAGAATCCCAATTATAGTAGTACCCTCAGTATTTTTGTCCATTCTCAATAGTTGGAAACAGCACATGTCCCCTTTTTTGGTGGTTTGACTGTTTCCATCTTCTACTCTATGTAGTCCTGTTCAGATATTGACTTTCAGAGTACTGCAGTTATCTTTTGCCTTTTTGAATCTGCTGCTTTCTCTGACAGCTTTCTTAGTATCTTCCAGCCATGGATTTGGGAGCAACACAAAATCTTTGTTCTAGAACTGTGATAGCTAACCTTTTCCAGACCAAGTGCCCAAAGCGTGCAAGTGCGAATGCGCCTGAACCTCCAAAATGCAATGTGTGTGTAGCCACTGTGCATGTGACCCCCCCCCCGCGCATAAGCAGCAGAGACCCGACCAACTGGCTGGCAGGAGGCGCGCGCACATGTGTAGCAGAGCTGAACTGGGCAATGGTTCACGTGCCCACATAGAGGGCGCTGCATGCCACCTGTGGCACATGCACCATAGGTTTGCCATCACGGTTCTAGAATTACTTTTAGCTTTAGCTTTTTTAGCTAGTTAGCTTTCTCGGGATACAAGGTTCTTACCTCAAGCACAATTATTATCCAGAATTTGCCTTTAAAAGCATTTGTTAGTAAGAAGTTACCAATGCAACTAGGATTTTATCCAGTTCATTGATTGTATGCTCATGGCTTTTGATGTAGGTTCTTAATATAAATTTCCATAATATGTGTTCAAGCAATATGGGAAACAAAATTTCCAAAATTAATAGATAACTAAAGCTGATCCGGACCAACCTTATTCCAAACATACAGTGGATGTAATTCCAGATTGCGCGTCTAAGCATTGATGTATCCACATCTTTATGCATAGCCATTGTGTTGTAAGTCAAGTTGTAGGCAATTTGAAACTTCTCATCTATCAGTTGTCCTACATCTGGATAGAGACGATTTACCAGCGAATATCCGTGGTCTTCCCACGAATAGTCCTTAAAAGCAAAATAGATACATGGAAGCAAGTTCTCACAAACAAAGTAGAAAAAATATATATTTTTCACTGCATTTTTAAAATACAAATTAATGAGATAATTGCTAGGTATTCCAACAGCATGGATACTCTGTTGTCCTCCACTGGTTTCAAGTACAGGTAGTCTTCAATTTATGACCCACAATTGAGACAGAATTTCCATTCCTATGCAGTGTGTTTTTCAAGTGAATTGTGCCTCGTTTTATGAACTTCTTTGATAGGTTTGTTAAGGGAGTCACTGCAGTCAAGTGAATTCAGCTTCCACCTTTGAATTTTCTTGTCAGAAGCCGGCTGGAACAGTATCATCCCCCCCCACATGAACCCAGGATGCTACAACTGTCTCAATACATGCCCATTGTCAAGTGCCTGAATTCTGATCCCCTGACAGTGGGAATGCTATGACTGTTGTGAGTATGAGAACTAGTCACAGGTCATTTTTTTCAGTGCTGGTGTAACTTCGAAAGGTTGCTAAACAAATGGTTATAAGTTGAGGACTATCTGTATAGCTTTCACAATAATCCCCTATATACTGCCTGAGAATGATTAGTAAATGCTCAAAGCTGCAGGGCACCAAATTGCCTGTGCTTAAAAAAAACCCATACAGCATGTAATTTATACACCTTAAAAAAAACCATACAGCATGTAATTTATACACCTAATATTCTGGGGCACACTTTACAATTCATACTGATAATGTATGACTTACCTGCACACGGAATGTAGGTACGTGCATCCCATGTCTTGAGAAATCTTTATAGCCATAGCTAGTATCCTCAAAGTGACGAGATACATCTCTTGTTGGTGCTATTTCTTCATCTTCTGTTAAATATGTAATAAATATGATAGTTTCACAAAAATAGCTTACAGACCATTGCCAAATTATAATAAATGACTTCTGTAATCAATACAGGAAAAGCATTTTGCAGATAAAATATAGCTTCTTCAAAAATGCTGTGCTGAAATTCCTCCCCATATAATCTTTTCTTTTAATAACAATAAAGATCAATACATGTTGATCGTATGTGTTACAAAACGGAGGGCTGCAACTTATTTGAATGTCACTTATGTGGTAGCAAATGAAAAATGGACAAGCTTGTTTTCTTCTGTAATTATTTCCAAATATGAGAAAACTAGCCCTTGAGAATGAACTCACTACTTAATTACTGTGAATGGGGTGAATCATGTAGACAGGACCAGGAATTAGCATCAAAGATCCTTGCTTTCGATCTTGTTGCCTTTCCATAAACAGATTAACAGGGTAGATACAATTAATATCCAGTCTACAAGTATATTAGAAAAGTTCATGGCTTTAGTGGCAATGAACCAACTATACAAGCTTAGCTGTACGATAATTGCTGCCACTGCAATTTTTGGGCTATAAGTTCCATATTGTAAATATGTCAGTTCTTCCACTATCAAATACTGTATGTAAAAGACTGGCTACAGGCTGGTTGTGAGCACTCTTTCTTGTGCTGCTTCTGAGAACCAAGGGGCAGGGAGAACGAGCCAACTGAATAGAAGCCTTGGCTTAGGCATGCCAAAATACACACATTGCTTGCAACACACACCCTTCCTATCTATATACAATTTGTTCTTAGGTAATTATGTGTGGCTAGGAAGGTATTTGTACCACTATATCTGGTACACCCATTGCATCTTTCCTAGATTGGAGGAGCCTGGCAGACCGTCACTCATTTCTCTAGTCATCTCATGGCTTGATTACTATAATGCATTCTACGTGGGCTGCCCTTGAAGACACCCCAGAAGCTTCAACTGATCCAGAAGGTAGTGGTACGAGCAGTGATGGGAAAGCATTGATATGGTCATGTAATCTGTCCACTTCATGAGTTACATTGGTTGCCAATTTGCTTCTGAGTGTAATTCAAAATGCTGGTCAATGCCTATAAAGACCTACATGTAATAGGTCCTGATTGATTGGTCAGTCAAATATTTAGATTTGATTTGACATTTTAATCCACCTATTTAACGCCTATTCCCAAGGCATTAAAAGATATCATCACAGGATGCTGTTCCAAGTAAAGCTGCCTTTTACAATTGACTAATGGCGATTTTGTCAATGTGATGGTATTCAAATGGTGCTCCAGAAGCTTTGGGATCTATCATTATTGGTACTACTTTTGCTTTCTTTTACTACAGTCATTTTACTTCTGTTTGTAGGTCTTTTGTATTTTGTTTTTTCCTCCAGTTATTTCTTTCCTATTCTTGCTGTCTTGATTTACTGTAACTTCCACTTTCCAGATTTTTTTTTGTTTGTTCTTATTGACAATTGTTAAGTCATTGTGGTTTTTATACCTACACACATGGAATTGTCATTTTGTAAATGATGTAAGAGCAGATTTCTGGTTTTGAATGTAACATTTTTAGTATTTCCTAGTACTATTGAAAACTTATTATGTTGTGGAACACAATACCATTTTTAACATTTGAAAAGAGATATTTTAAGCCCATACAGAGCCTTCGGTTTAAAATGAAATGACTAAATGGAGAAAGCCAAATTTGCTGGCCTGCTCCATTGAGCTAATAAATTCACATTTATTTATAAAAAACCTGTTTTGTCCTATTAGTGATTATGCAGCTTTCCGTTTTTAAACCTCTTAAGTTTTAACAGATTAATTTTAAGGATGATTGTTATAAAATGAATGTCTGTTAAACTGGCAAGTGCTAATGTGACAATTTGCATCATCTGCTTGATACCATTACACTAATTATGCCACTTGTGTTAATTTATGTCATTTGCATAATGGTGCTGTTTCACAAATGACAAATTATATTATTTACTTTGTGTGTGTAGTATTATGCAAATGATATCAATTTGTGCAGAAAATTGGTCTGATCCTTATAAAATCTTTTTCATCAAGATAAATCAAGATTTCACTGTATTTACCAAATCTAGTGTTCTTTAAGCTCCCTGAATTGTGAGTCACATAGCCAACAGATACGTTAGTTGGGAATTTTGTGGCTGGAGACCTAATACTTTTGGAAGGCAGCAGTTTTGCACCAACTGGCTCAGGGTGCGCAAATTTCCCATTTGTGCCAACCTGAAATATATTTTTCAGCAAATCTGAAGACTCCATTTAGTTAAGATGTTCTATTTTTTCATTTTGACAAACCAATGGGCAATCTCTGAGACCTGACACTTCTTTTCTGGATTATTGTTCATCTTGCTTAAGAAGTCGGACAGGTATATACTGAGCTGTGAAATATTTAACAACTTTTTGAAGGACAGTTGGATTCTTGATTTCTTAAAGGAAGCAATGTCAGGCTTATATTGTACTGAGGGGTGGTAGTTTAGGTACAAACTTTCTAAAAATTACTGCCCGATGGTCAGAACGTTTTAGAGTGCGCTGGGTTGAATGTAGGTTTGAATGATGATGACGATGACGATGTTGATGATAATTCTGACCCATTTTTACCCCTGGTTTTAGAAGCAGTTATTGTTGCCCTGATGAACTATTTATGTTACAGAATAATGAGGAAGTATAAATACTGGAACTGATAAATATATATGTGAAATTAAAAAAATAAAGAAATATGAAATACGTTCTGACCTGAGCAAACCACCAACATGCTTTCTCTCTTCTCCTTCTCGAATCGGGTGGCCTTTTCCTCTTGACTAGCTTCAACATCGTCTCTGCATTCCTGTATTTGCTTCATTTTTTCCATAAGTGCTTCTACTTCACAGGAGGGCTCGGGAGTCTTTAATAGCAAGATTTTTTAAAATTGCAATGTAGCACTGATACTCTATTATGATAAAGGCCAGATTTTCTATTTTATACCTAACATAGTATTTGCAACTTTTTTAGAATGCCTATTTATAGAATTAAGAAGAAAGCAAATACAATTTTTTCTAATGCTTAAATTAAAGGAACAATTATTCTGCTGCATAGCAAATACATGGAAATTGTTTTACCACTTGAAGGAATTTTTAAATCTCCTAAAATGAGAATATGTAAAGTTGATGCATAAATGTACTTGTGGGCAGGAATTGCTAGCAGTAGTTCCTTAGTGTGGCACTACATCACAGGATAGTAACATTAAATATCCTATAATTGTGATTGCTATAATACAGCTAATTCAACCATTTTGAACTTGTTAGAACAAATTTCAAAAAGGCTGAGGCCTTGCATTATTATTAATAAAGTCTCAACTGAGCGGCAAATCATGTTTCTAACTGATACGCTTCATAGTCCCAAAATTTCTTACAATTAAGAGTGACTATTTCTGTTTGTTTTAATTAAACCAACATAATGCAAACTGTTTGCGAGAAGACTGTTCGCTTCTTAAGAACTTTATGATTATCTTCAATCATATAATCTTGAAAAATAAAAACAATCTTATAATCATTCTTTGTCTTGCAGAGGATATATCAGATAATTCCAGGTGGTAATTTAGAAAAGTCAGACCAACTCTTGGAAGAAAAACATTTCTTGACCATTGATGTTTCTTCTAGCTCATATTGAGAAAAATCCAAGTCCGTGTATCTTAAGCCAATTGGGTTTCCTGGCATGCAATTATATCTAACACTGTGCATTTGCTGCAGTGCTGTATATGTTAATATATACAGTATTAGTAACAGTACAAAAGGTGCAGCTGAAATGAAATGTTATGTTCTAGACTACATTCAAGTTAAGATTGCTTTCAGCCTAATATGGCAGCCTCTTCCCACATCTGAGACTTCCAAAAATTTTCTCTGAATTTCTTTTGGTGTTCCAGGGTCCATGTGTTCAAACACTATGGTTACAAAGTCATACAGAAGTTTCCTCCAATGGTTAAGTAACAGATGTACTCCATTTCAGTGTGCCCCCTCTATAGCATCCATCTTGCATTTCTAAAGAGATTTACTTGATAGTTTAAAGTATTCATTCTCTCCATTAAAAAAAAAAAAGAGGAGGGAGGGACTAAGGGAAGGAAGGCAAGTTGTACAACTTTGCAAATATACACCACAACAAACGGATGCTTTTTTAAAAGGTAAACACACTCAACCTTTCAGAACATAATACTCACTGTAATATCTGTATCAGGGGTGTGCATCTTATACTCATCATGATTGCCATTTGTTATATCACAAATGCAATAACCATCAACGGAGAGCAGCCTGAAAGTGTGACCGCCATCACAGTGGATCTCTGGATTGATTCCACAGCCAAAAGTGAACGAAGCAAGCGAGTGATAGTGTGTGAGGAGTACTACAGCATGGACCAATTCTGCCAATGACCAGCTGTGTTCTTCGGTTTTTAGAAGTTGCTTTAAAAGAAAAAGCAGGGAGAAGGAATGTAATCATTACATCAAATTCGGTCAGGCCCCAAGAACCAACAGTGACATGTGGAGTTACTTCTGAGAGGTTCCTTTATTGTTCACCTACAGGCAGACTCTTGCCAGATTAAAGTAACTATCTGCATAACTATAGATGTACTGTGTAAACTACTAGTAGACTTTTCAAGCTCCGTTGCCTTTTTGCCTTCTGAAGCAGTCCCTCTCTTCTGGGACTCCAAACTATATTCCATAACAAACTTATAATCATCACACCACAAGTAATATTATAAAGGTAAGTCCACAGTGGATCAAAAATACTACAGCAAGAGATTAATGTTAAGTGTGTTCCATTCTAAAGGGTCCTTTTAAAATGCAGAAAGCCATGTTAAATACTTTTCAATCCTTTTTCATTTGACAGCTATGAGAATTACACCATGTATTGTTTGTTCTATGGATCTAGGACAATAATTTAGAAATAAAAGCAGGCAGTGGTGAAGGATGACTAAGCATAAAGTCTATGCAGGAAACAGAGTTTGAAACAATATAGTTTAACTACTTTAAATACTGTAAAAGTCAAACATCCAGAAACAATTTAGTCATTCGTGCTATGGGACTCAAAGATTTTGGAGAGAAAATATAATCAAAATGGGTACAATTTTGTATTTCTGGGGAGGAAGGATGATCTTTTCTTGTTACATTTTGAATTGGTAAAAACAAAAAGAGAACCTTTAAAAAAAAATATTGCAACAAGTGATGGGGAAACCCCTGCTGAGTTCATTAAAGTGATTTGGAGACAGATTCTGCAATAACTTAAATTTGAGTAACAAACATTAAATTGGTAGCTTAAGAATTATGGACCAACAAATAATGGCAGCCATTTCAAAAATATAAGATCATTACAGATTCAAGAAACATACTTACTTCAATATGTTCCTTTGTAATAAGCCAGGGTCTGTGTGCCAAGATTTTATTCAAATCACCCAACTTCTGCAACTTTTGAGGTGCATTTTCTAGACCATTCAGCCATTTAGGATCTCCTCCAACTTGCAGAAAATAATTGACATGAAGGTTTACCAAGTAAGAGCACTGATGTCTTGCTGCAGCCTAGGAAACAATGTGCAAACAAGAATTATGGAACAGAGATGTTCCGTAGTCATTTAAAAACATAATTACAGAGAACACTGCTTAGGTAAAGTAAAATAATGCATATAACACAATACCGTACACTACTGGGAAAAAAAACCATGCACTCTTTTAATTATTTCATTTTTGTATATGCCTTATATGCAAGATCAAAATTGAAAAGCAACACAATGAAATGGATTAAATTTGAAAGCAACTTGCAGTTAAATTTTAGGCTGAACTGCAACTCCCTCATCTCTCACTAATAATCACACTGGTGAGGATTGATGGGGAACAGTGTTCAGTTTCATCTGGCAGGCTGTACATTGATCAGCCCTGATTTAAGGATAGTATTGCTAGAAAGAAATTTCATTGACTGAAATGATATCCAAATTTTCCTTTAAAAAGCAAAGGCATATATAGTGGCTTACAAAACAGAATCATCGTTAGAATGATTTTTCAACAAGCTGAAAGCAGCAAGAACAAAACCACAAAGAAGTACAACTAGCACCTAAGTGAGTTAAATACATTACCTAATAGTCATTGGGGCAATGACTCTTCTGCATTTATTCCCTAGGCAATCCTAGGCAATAACATTTGACTGTTGATCTTCAAGTGATCTCTGTTAACAGTTTTACATAAATGTCAACAAACAAGATAAAAATCATGGAATCCAGGCCAAAGGGCTACATATGAGCCTTTTAAAGTATGCTATCAAAATTAAACTGGATCAATAAAATATTCTTCCTCTGCAAACTCCTCGCAACACAGTAACCCAGAAGATACCATGTTTTATACCAAAGTTAGATTAAAGTTGGACCATCACTACATATTAATGCAGTTAATAAAAATGCCACCTAATATTTATAGCATTTAAATCTAAAGTTACCTTCTTAAGCACTGTTAAACAAGGATAGACAAGAACTAACTATATGCAACACTTAGTAGTTGGCTATTTTTACATCCAGGATGTAACAAGCATGCAATGTGGACAACCTCAATGAGCCTGTTCATATTCTCAGGATGCAAAAATTGTAGGGAGCCTTTAATCTCTGCACTAACAACTGCAAAAGATGCATAACTTAATATGCACTGTAAATCAGAAGGAATTAAAATGATTTTATATACAAAAAAGTGTCTTGCAAACTGGTCATAGAAATGGAAGACTATGTATGACTGCAATGATGCAAAATAATTATTCTTTGCTATTCTCTCTATCATACAATAGAGACATCATTACTGAGATATAATAGTTTAGTTCTAATTTCGGTTTGAATTCATTCAAAACTGTACTCTATCACTTCAATTGTTTTATATACCCATTTCACTGTTAAAAAGTTTCCAGACTGACAATTTTCTTAGCTTTATGGAGATAGTGGAAAGGTGAACAATCCATTACCAAAGTTACAACCCAACCTCCTACAAGAGGAGCTGTGTAAGAACATTATTCAGACACATATACCACAGCAGGCCCATACATCAGAACAAGAAAACAGAACGCCTATGCAACAACTTCCAACAAAATGAATATCTATGCAGTTTTATCAAAAAGTTCCTGACTATGCTTGACTATGTACTAGAGCAGGGGTGGGCAAATATGGCCCCTTTATGACCTGTGAACTTCAACTCCCAGAATTCCTGAGCCAGCTTGGCTGTCTCAGGAATTCTGGGAGTTGAAGTCCACAAGTTGTAAAAGGGCCACAGTTGCCCACCCCTGGACTAGAGCATAATCAACACAAGCTATGAAAAAGATAACACTATTACACCAAAAAATCTCAGAAACGATCAACAGGACTATTTCAACCACCATAGTATTATGGTGGTTGGTAAGGCATTACCATAGCACGCAAACTAAATTAAATTAAAGCCCTCCAAAACCTCTTATGTAAACCAAAACAATGAAGGAAAAAACATGAAGGAAAAAACGGAAGTCATCTACTACATACAGTATAAGGACTGTAGCAGCCACTATGTAAGACAGACAAGCAGAAGACTAGAAGAGCAGATCCAGTCAGAAGGACACAATGCAAACCTCTTAATCTCATGCAGCCAAAAATGGACAGACTCAACCACAGTTTCAACTGGGAAACTGTGAGCATCCTAGACCAATTCCAAAAATGTTAGACAATTCCTGGAAACTTGATATTCAGTCAAATCAGCTACTGTAAGAAATAAACCATATTTACATGTCATTCAAGAGACAAAAGCTAAAAAGTAAAGAAAGACCAGAACAATCTCCTCCAGCAGCCAACACCCAGATAAACATAAACTAACACCAGACAAACAAGCAGAAACAATACCCTCAACAAGGAACTACCAAGTAGAAATCCACACCCCCATCAAAACCGGGAGGGTAAGCTACTGTATATAAACAGGGAACAAATCCACACTCACTAGCACTGATGATATTACCTAATTGAGTAATGAAATGTCTGCGAGCAAACAATCAAGCTCAGGGAACACCAAGGATCTACAGTTCAGTTCCGAGCTACATGTACTCTTCTACTGAAATTATAGAGCCCTTGGCAAGATTATTAAAAATATAGGAAGTTTCCATATTTACAACTGAGCTCACCCAAGCCAGTTCAGGTTGTCAGACTGTGGGACAACATTTTTGATTTAATTTAAATGCAGCCATAAAACATCAGTATTGAGTTAGGAATCGTTTAAAACTTTCCCCTTGAACTCTCTTATTTAAATCTATCTAATAATTTTAAATCCATTTTCCTAAAAGTCCACTTAATTTTAAATTAGTTTTGCTTTGGTGCTTTAGAGCTGTATGTGCTCTCTATTCAGCAAGTGCTAAAAAGTGAGTAATATGAGAAAGGGCATGTAGATTTAGATTTAGATCAAGAAAGATTGAAGAGGGAATGAGAAAACCACTTTGCTCAGTATCACTGATACTAAATTGGCTGCTTTTATGGAACATGACAATGTAAACAAAAGTCAACTTGTTTGTTGCTCATGTCAATAAAGAATTTGCATGTATGATACTGTGTAATTTTGAGTATAATATTTAGTGCAGATAGAAACTCATTAGGATATCTTACAATATTCCCGAGATAGAATGCTGTTATTTTTACAAATTAATAAAATTCACAGAGATCCTGAGATTCTCTAACCACATAGTCATATACTTTAAAGAGAAACGCTAATGCTGTAAGAAAAATGTTTCATGGGTCATATTCAACATACCATTATACCTATATAGTGTCGATAGCAAAGAGGCAGTGGACCATCCATCTGCAATAGATAATGCTGCGTTTTCAAAAAGCTCTCCAGATACCGTGGATGAAAAACCATCACCAATGTAATGTTATCCAAATGCCCTAAAGTTGTGAAAGACTCAGCAAACAAAGAAGACATCTGAGGATCCTCAGCGCTCACTTGAAGAATCTGTGTGAAGGGGGGGGGGAGAGAGAAACCACAGCAACAATATTTTCTAGGAGCAAAAATAAGATATTTTAAATAATTGTAAATTATTTAATAATTCAAAGCCAGTGTTTTTCAACCTCAGCAACTTTACGATGTATGGATTTCATCTGACAGAATTCCTCAGCCAGAAATGCTGGCTGAAGAATGCGGGGAGTTGAAGTCCATATATCTTCAAAGTCTTTTGAGAATGAGAAAAATAGTCCAAATAAATTGTTAAGTCTATATACTGTGCACACATTGAGTTGGGGCACAGAAGAGATTCTAGAAATTAACCATTACCCAAACATGGCAAATAGTATGCGAACTACAAATTAATAATGTGACTGATTAATTATCTGGAGGCACATTTTAGCTGAGAAATAAATAGAAAACATATTTTAATTATCAACAATGTATAGTCAATAAAGTCTTCCAAATTGCTAAGTAGTGGAAAATAAATCACTCTCAGAAGGCCACTTGTGAATCTTAATTTGGAATTAAAGTTCACCAGCTAATTATATTTATTTAACATGTATGTCTGTTACAATTATGGATCAGGTTAAACAATAGTTGATGCCCAAAAGAATTGGGCAACCAGTTTAAAATGGCCAATTAAATACTGGTAGTCCTCGACTTATGATTACAATTGAGCCCAAATTTTCTGTTATTAATGAGACATTTCTTAAGTGAGTTTTGCCCCATTTTATGACTTTTCTTTGCCACAGTTGTTAAGTGAATCACTGCAGTTGATAAGTTAGTAACCTGGTTGTTAAGTGAATCTGGCTTCCCCATTGACTTTGCTTGTCAGAAGGTTGCAAAAGATCATCACATGACCTTGGGACACAGCATCCGTCGTAAGTATGAACCAGTTAGCAAGCATCTGAATTCTGATCACATGATCATGGGGATGCTGCAAAGGTTGTAACTGTGAAGCTCACTTTTTTCAGTGTTGTCGTAACTGTGAACTGTCACTAAGTGAATTGCTGTAAGTCAAGGACTACCTGTATTAAAATTACATTTATTGTTTATTGTTTTATTTGTTCAATTTATATGCCTCCCTTCTCTGGAGACTTAGGGCGGCTTACAATGCGTTAAGCAATAGCCTTCATACTTTTTGTATATACCTGCTTAGTAGGGCTTTCGGGCCCCCCCTAAGCGGTGTTCTTTTTTATACAAAGTCAGCTTATTGCCCCCACAAACCGGGTCCTCATTTTACCTACCTCGAAAGGATGGAAGGCTGAGTCAACCTTGAGCCTTGTTGAGATTTGACCTTGCAGTAATTGCAGGCAGCTGGTGCTATTTAACAGCACTTTAGTCTGCTGCGCCACCAAGGCTCTACATGAACAACTTTTCCTGCTGCCAAACACTACTAATGATTTGTTGCACTCCGGATGGCCAATACAGATTTGCAGTTTAACAGCTGTTCTTCAGTCAACATTAAACTTTGAAAATCCCCTCCAACCCTGGCAAAAATGTCACAATTTCATTGTTTTCATGCAAAACAGAAAGCCTTAAATACCTCCATTTCTGGGATGTATCTGCTTGGTCCTTGTCCCAGTGGTCTGGGGATCCTAATTCCAAGTTCCTAGAAAAGAATATTATACTACAGTACCTGAACTTTTTAGTTATAAACATTTCAGCTGCGGCTTTGAGAGCAATTAATGCTTCACCACTGAAACAGAACCAGCCTTGTATTTCAAAAGTGCAATCAGTGGAAATGTTCTGCCCATGCTTCATAACAAGCCACACTTGTTTACAGTGCACCATTCTGCTGCCATTAAAAACAATGAAACCTGGTTCAGTAAAAAACCTAGTTTTGCATAAAGTACTTGGCAAAGGGTCAAGAACAAGGAGTTCAGTACACAGCTGCTAGCAGGGTAATGTCAGCGATACTGGAGGCTTTTGAAGTACATCTGCATATCCGCAAAACAGAGTATGTATGAAATCTCTCAGTATCTTTCAGGAAGTTAACAGGGCTGTAATTTTATCAGGGCTTGAGGGGGAAGCCACGAAAATACATGCAATAGGATTTTTTATATGTCTATTTAAAAATGACAAAGAACAAACAGTAATTTCTTAGACTGAATTTATAGTCAACTTGAAACTTTTATCCACCGCAAAACTTTCGCTGAATTAATTTTCAAGCCCCATTGCACAACTAAAATGTTTTCAGCTATGATATTTTAAACATATTACAAAAACAGTGAATTACCCAAGATTACCCAAGTGGCGTTTTTAAAAACACCTTTATACACACACTGCATGAACCAATTTTGCAATTGTATGATAATGCAGTTAAAAAGATAACCTTATGGAATTCACAAAACTAAAGCTGGTTGCCTTTGTTATTGTGAACAAGACCTAAGTCACATAATCATTTCTATTTTTTTTTTCGTGCAGAATCACTTCATCCAGAAAAGAAGTTCTGTGTCAGAACAAAATATTTTTCTCCTGCGTTCAGAAAAATATATATCAAGTTATGATATATAAGTATCTTCACCCATTAAAAATAATAAGTAGTAGACCCCAGCAATTTTTTAAAAAAAGCAAGACTTGGCCTTTGAAAAGCACTGCTGGAGCTTTGGCTGCCCACTGAAAAAGCAAAATGAATATGTGGGCAAAGTTATTACCTTACAACAGGTTCTAGAAAACAGGAACCAAGCCCTCTTCTGGTCAATTACCAAATAATCAAAAGAAAGACTGACCCAAGAGGCAGTTTGGTCTAGTGGTTAAGTTACTAGGCTAGAATCCAGAAGAGACTGTGAGTTCTAATCCTTCTGCTTTAGGCATAAAAGCCAGCTGGGTGACTTTGGTCAGTCGTACTCTCTCAGTCCAACCCACCTCACAAGGCTGTTGTGGGGAAAAAAAGAGGAGGAAGGAATATTAGATATATTTGCTGCCTTGAGTTATTTATTAAAATGATAAAGGCAGGATAATTTTTTTTAAAAAAAGGATGGTTGGATGGTTAAATGAATTATACATTATTTCCTCTCTCACGGACACATACACACACACCAATTATTTTAGAAATTTACAATAAATGAAAACATGGCATTTGTGATGTAGCTATAAGCATCCCAATAGGTTACCACAACCACAGCTGCCACCATCACTGCTCATTTACCCTGGCAAAGCCATGTAGCAGCAGCTTTCTTTTTATGGGAATATAACAATTTCCTTGCTCCAGAATCCCAGTCTGGATCCTTACTCTTTGTGCAAATATATGCTGGAGTTTATAAATATGGCAGTCAGCGACTGCTTTTTGAACTTTGATGGCACCACTAAAATACCTGGAGGACTAGAGAATGGTCATCACTGCATCTACTAGCTGTGCCAATACTGGACACCAGCAGCAATGGCTAACAGCACTGCAAGCGTCCATATCAGAAAGCATCATGCAGTTAAGATTCCTACTCTGAAGCAGAGGGTCAACATAAGCTTGGTGGCAGGACACTTAACAGAATCATTGGCATCCACAGATTGGGGAATTGGGGGAAAAAAATACAGGCGCACATCCTTTATCTTTTAATGGCATGTAGTCTATCTACTTGATAAAATGCATTGCTATTTTTTTTTTCTTTGATCAGTTTGAATAAATCTAACAGGCAAGCAAGACAATATGCAGGTCTAATATAAGCAACATGAGACGCCCAATCTTTTCTGCAGCCTCTCTCAAACCAGTATGGGCAAACATTGAAATGCCCCATTATTTCAATGTTCCTTATTCTACTTTCAGGTTTTATCAGTTTGTACAAGAATAGCAGTTCTTCACCACAGACAAAAGTCAAAGGCTGCCAAAAATACAGAAACATTAGAGAATCAGTACATAGGTTGTGGACCCCACCTCGATTCTTTAGCCCAAAATAGTTATGCTTTAAAGCTTTTTTCGGGGTGTCTTATCAGTACAGTATTGTATTATACTTTTTATCATGTTTTGCCTGTCTCTCATCTACACTTCTTGAAGCCTTCTTGCTTTTTGTTTTCTATTGCTAAACCTTCATCCAGAACTGTTTCATTACTTCCCATAACACAGTTCTTTTAGTCCATGCACTGAACTTCTAACTAGTTCAGAATCTATTGTCTTTACAATTAAAACTATAAAAGGTTTGCTGTACCATCTCTCAACTTTCATTTCCTCCACTACCTTCCTCAGTAGGTGTTGGTTTCCTTATACAACTTTGCCCTTTCTCTCTGTATGTTTATATTTACGCTCTGAAAGATCTTCCAGTTTTTAAAATTCTTCCCTCAAAACTATGTTTCCCATGAGACTTTTAATAACCCCTTAATTCATATGCTGCTTTCATCTGCATTCAATATATGGCTCCCCCCCCCCATCATTTATACCTGCCTACTCACCTTTTTAAAATGTTTATCCACTTGGGACAAGGATCCATCCTTATTCCCCTCATCCTCTCAGAAACATTTTCTGGTCAATTTAGATATTTAAATTGGCATGCAACAACATTCATCTTTAAATCTCTGTGGTTCTTTTCAGTTTCTAATAAATGATTTCATATTATGCTTTCATGTGGTAAGATTTGTATTGGTGGTTTGTACATTTCCCTTTAAGTACAATGAATGGTTAAAACAATTAGATTTTTCTCTACTCTTATTACTGAAGTGGACAAGACAGGCAAGTTGGATCTCTGGAGCTAAGCAATATTTTTAGGGTGGGAACATTCACAGAAACCATTTCCACCCACATACTGTTCTCTATTTTACAACTGGACAACAACACAACTGGAGATTTTCCTTGAGTCAGCCTCCAAACAACCAATTGAGGAAGTGAGTTGATGCCAAATTGTATAAGAGATTATACAAAACTGATATTGTCTATAAAAAATTTTATGAGGTACACCACTGACTTCATATAACAAACACATGTTAAATTTCCTAGTAAAAGGTCTTCATAAGTAGAGTTCGCCTGTTCTATTTTTTTCTTATTTCACTCCAAAATTAATGTACAAGTCCTTAAATCTTATTTCTAGGCTTTTTGATTAAATGATAGCACAACCCACACTATACATAGACACCTTGAAAATGGTAAGCACCCATTCATAACACCATTATAGCCCAATATGTCATATTTTCATGGAACTGGCAACTCATTTCAGATTGCAAAAGTGATATCCATGAACAAAACATACTAAACATTTCAATTACAGAAGGAACATGAGACTACAATGTATAGAATGCTAATATATTAGAAGTCCAGGTTATCAAAAGAATAAGGACATTTAGAGGCCCTGGATGAGTTTATAGTATTCTTGCATTTAGCTGCTGCTTGCAAAGCTCCTGCACAAACAACCCACCATCTTTTACAGCAGTCTGGTCTGCTGCCAAAAAGCTCTACTCACAAATAAGTTATTTGCATGGCTTAACTGCATTTTATTTCTCTGCAATTTCCAATCACTCGTTTTAGGATTTGAAATGGCAAAAAAGCATTAACCCAGTCTGTTCTCCTTGGTTAGTAGGTATTTAATGGCAACAAGGATCAAAAGTGGTACTGAATTAGGAGCTTTAACAGCATAAACTAGGAAAAAAAAAATCTTGATTTTCAAAATTACCATCAAAGCAAATCTGAGTAGCATTACACTTCCAATTGTGCCATTATATTTTATGTATAGGAACAAGTAGTGTTCAGCCTTAAGCCAAAAGCAAACTAGATGGCAAAACAAGCAACAGTAAGGAAAAATCTTCCTGTAAACCAGGGAAACAGGAATGCACTACCAATTAAGCCAAGCTACCCATCCTCCCTGCTATCCCCATTATTTATGATGAACCACCAGTTTAAGGATATATTTTTAACCTCATGATAAAAAAAGAATATTAAAATCATACTATTTCAAATACTTTAGAAAGATTCTAACAAGACCATACCTTTCTATCCTAGGGACCAATTTCATTCTCTCCCTATATCCATTCCTGGATTTATACCGGTGTTGATTCACCAGAGTCCAGATCTGTCAACAGTCATTTTTGAACCCTTTCATTGCCAACCAACTTTCTAATTGGTCTGGGTTATTTTTTCAATATTTGATGCTTGCCTTCTGCATTTGTCATCTCCATTAAGCTTCTCTAGCGAAAAACCCAAAGGGCATCAAATCATACAAGATCGATCCTTGCCAAGTCCTCAAACGATAACGCGGCGCTTCCCCGGATTCTCTGTCCCGTCACGGGTCTTTTTACCTTGTTCCCACGGCTAGTACAGCCAAACGGTCGCCCTACTTCGCGGTGCCGAGTTGGGTTGGGGCTGCTCGCCAGCTTCATGCCTAAACGCGAATCGGGGATGCCGCCGCTGCCGTCGTTCCCTTCCCCACCGACGAGCCCCGCTTAGCACTCCAAAGAGCTCCAGAGCACAAGCCGGCCGAGACTTTAAAAACAGCTGGCGGGCGGGGCATCCCGAGCCGGGTACAAACAAGAGAAACGGAGCCCCGCCTTTTGGCCCGCCGCCCACCAATGAGCGGGCCCGGAGGGTTTTGGGGCGGGGCCCGACAAGCTACCTTGGCGGGGAGGGGAGCGAATGAGCAGAAGGCTCCGGGATGAGGGCGGAGAAGCCTGTGGAGCTTTCAAGCAGCTTCTCAAGCAGGCCGGCCGAGAGCTGCAGAAACGCGGCAAGCAAGGCCTCTGGTCCTTTTAGTCCTCCTCTCCTCTTCCTATGCAACATGAAGAGCAGGCTGTTTTTAAACGGCCTCTTTGCAGTACAGCGCGAGGAAGGCCGACTCTGATGAGAATCACTTGGCCGCTCCTTCTGCAAATAAAAGGGAAGAATTGTTTGCAACAGCGGAAGAGTAAAAAAAGGACTCTTGTCCCCAGCCTTCCAGTGTCCAGATCTGTTAAATTATCTCAAGGGCTTCAGCATTCTCCAAGTACAGGAGTGCTGGGTTGAGAGACAATATCAATACCCCATCTTTAAAAAAAAAAAAATACTGTATGCTTGTAGCAATATTTGAAGTATTTGATTTGGATCCCAAAAAATGTGTTGGAGATAGTAACAACCTCCAATCCGTCTAGTAAGAAAGAATGGAAAATCAGTTTTAGCCAGTGCAAATGTTTGTTGGGGTAGAAAACACATGTAAAGCAAGTGCTAAGGGAATGCATAGTGAAGATGATCCTGCTACCAAACAAGGCCCATATACTTAGCACACCCTTTGCAAGTGACTTCCAAGCACCAGTTTCTTCCACCTACACCTGATGCAGAAGAAAGAGCATTTGCTGGGAATTCCCCTGGCACTCTGCCCAAAGGCCGTCCCACAACTTTCTGTATTCCAGGCCAGAGAGCATTTCTCCTCATAAAATGTCACCTGCATTATATGATGCAACTGAAATCAATAACAACTTTTATAGCAAATCGGTCCAATCGGCAGCACTTTTCCAGCATTTTAGACAAGAATCTTTCCCAGCCTGTCCTAGAAAATGCCAAATGATGTTTTATATGCAAAATACATTGTTGTTAGGATCATTATGTTTTTGTCAGCCATAGCAAAAATTTCCTACGAACAACCTAATGGGAATTCCCATATATCTTTAGACCAATCATTTTACATGTAGCGTTGTGGACCAAATTGATCATCTTTTTCCCTCTTAACTAAAAAACATATTTGGTGTACATACCAATGGGTCTGCTCACATTATCTTATTTAACCTATTCAGAGAAGTGCTCTAAATTTCTTGACAATCTGTTTAATAATTCTTGGGCTCGTTAACTGAGCCATGTCTCTTCGTGCTTAAAGAATACATAAATTACAGAAATTAAAATTTCAGTTTACTTAACACATATTGCCTTTGTTCTCGCATAAACTTTGTGCGAGGGTTTCTGTATAGTTAGTGGACAATATTAATAACACTTTTCTCTCCCAAGAAAGGGAACTATTTAAACTGCAAAATTGAAATATTATCTTTTACATGTACGTTTTTAAAAACATAGAATTAACTATGTATTCCGGAAATTGCTGGATTTAGTGTGACATGAGAAGAGAACTTCGCTATTATTATTGTTTCAACAGAGCAATGTGGCTACTTATTAGGGCTGCCTCAGACAACACCACTACTATGGATGAGTTGGGAAAACATCTATTTGATTGCGGCTATATACTTTGTGTTTAAGTATTCTAAGAACAGATCATTATGTGGCAGCTACAGACCACATCCACAATTCCCCTTTGAATTTCATTTCCATTTGCTTTAACTCCGGGAACATATGGGTTTTTTTTAGGGGGGAAACCCTAATCCCCTCCATTAGCTGATTTGGAGATGTACAAAGACAGTGGGCATGGAAACTAGAGCTGCACATTCTTCAAAAAGGATTCAGAAGAAATGCTTTGGTTCTTTCCCGAATATAGAACCTCTCTACTAATTGCTGATTCTTTCCATGCTTTTAATAGAATTTGAAAAATATGTAGCACCTTTAAGTAATCTATTTGTTAAAGTTAGGAAAACATTTAAGCAGCCCATTTTCCAGGCTTCCATGAAAGCCTGGAAAAAGCCAGACTCCATTAATCAACAGCAGAGAGATAATGTTCTCAATCATTTTGTGTGAAAAGCCGTGAGGAAAATCCTCATCTTGAGGTAGGCTTCTCCTTTTTGAGAGCAAGTGTAGCATCACTTTAAAAAAATGCCCATGTTATTGCTTAAGTTATTGCTTAACTTCTGATACTGAAGAGTTCTGTAAATAGACTAAAATGTTTGGCAGCTCACTACAAAAGAGACCACAGTATTTTAGAGGTTAAATTGTCAGATTTTCCTCTTATACAGGTAGTCCTCAATTTACAACTACAATTGAGCCCAAAACTGCTGTTGCTAAGTGAGAAGTTTGTTAAATGACTTTTGCTCCATTTTATGACTTCTTGCCACAGTTGTTAAGTGAATCACAACAGTTGGTAAATTAGTAACACAGCTGCTAAGTGAAACTGATTTTCCCATTGACTTTACTTGTTAGAAGGTTGCCCCTGGATACTGCACTCATCGTGAGTCAGTTGCCAAGCATCTGAATTTTGATCATGTGACCATGGGGATGCTGCAATGGTCATAAGTGTGAAAAATGGTCATGTCACTTTTTTCCGTGATGTTGTAACTTTGAACAGTCACTAAATGAACTGTTGTAAGTCGAGGACTACCTTTAGTTATACTACTCCATGTTCATGCAGTTACTACAGTTTAATGCAATAATTACTTAAAACTTAATTCAGCATAGTTAAAGTAAGGAAAAGCCAAGATTATGTGTTAAGAAGACAAAAAGCTTAGCTCCTTCACTATTAATTTATGGAAATAATAGAGGTCATTTTTTACAGGGATGTTTTCTTTTTCTTCTTCTAAGAAAACGGTTACCCATAATCTAGAAAGCAGAATTTAGAAAGCTCATATCATAAACTAAATCTTATCTTCCTTTAGGACAGGAGAGTGGGTATAAAGCATATCCTAAATTGTATACACGACTTGTTCTTAATAACTCCAGAGTAAATTCTAATGTTGTTCATCTTATAGAAATAGAATGTAAATTTGGGGAAATTAGGAAAATGTATTATTGTCAGGAAGTGTAAAGATTCATTCTGCAGCAAACAGTTTGAGTTTACAGTTCTTTTATTAGTTAAGATCTATAACTGCCTTATTTATAATTCATTTTTAGTTTATTTGTCAAAAGTCCTGTATTTTATTTCAATTTGAGATAGCTGCTTTCAGCAATAATGGGTCGTCCTTCCCCATGATCCCCATAGAATACATTTTATTTGGAAAATTTAGAGCCACAATTATACCTACTAGCTTAACTATTTAATAATATTCATTAAATTGTTTGTATTTCCATGCCCTCCTAAGAGACAGCCATGTTTCTATGTATTCTAATAGCCTTAATTATATGTACCATCTAATTGCATTGTTATAATTGTAACATTATTGTAATTATTGCTACCGTGGCCTAGTGTTGATATATTTCTGAGCCATGTAAACCCACTCCATATAAAGGCTAGCTTTCATAATAACCATCAGCTGCTTTTTTTAAGTCACTATATTTTTATGTGTGGCAGAAATACTTTTCAGTAGTTTTCAAAGGGAGAATCAAAGTAGCATTCTCCAACAGAAAGAACAAAGAACCCTTAAAGTGTAAAAAAAAATACAATTGTGTAGTCTATTGTGGATCACAATCCACTTCATCAGATGTATAAAAACTCTGTTGAAATGGGTGGTGAGTGATCCTCAACAGCTTATGCAATCAACATTTTATTCTTCTTTAAAGAACTATACAAGCCTATAAATATGCTATAAAATGAAAAAAAAATTCTTTAACTTAAATAGTGCCCTTGCCAGGTGAAATAAACATTTTTTTTCATTTTGATTTACAGCTCTAAAGCTTAATGTATTTAATGTTTAGTGATTAGAGACTACTCAGCCTTTACTATATGTGTTGCAACTTTAAAAAAATGATGTGAACGTATCTCATTTACTGTACCTTCTGGGGAAAGAACAAAGGCAAGAAAGAGAGGCAGACAACTGAGAAAAACAAGGCAGCCCTTCAAACAGGTCTTGTTCAACTTCCTAATTTGCCCAGGAACTAAGAGCCTAGCAACAGTTCTTATCCAATCAGAGATACAGGTACAAGGCTCAGCTCAAAACCTCACAAAAACCAGCCTCCTCCAATAGTTTCTTAGCAATGCCTTGCAACAAAAAAAGAACTGCAGTTTCATAAACTGAAATGGGATACAAACTTACCAATCTTCAGAGATAGTCTCCTCTGCCTGCAAAATCAAGACTAGTTGATTTTTAATCGAGCTTTTTAAAACTGCAGTCTCTTTCTTTAACCACCCTTTGATTAAGACTCCCTGTGTGTGTTTCTGTTGGACCTTAGCAAAAAAAAATTACTGTTTCATTGTACTCATTTCATTCCTCTGAATATTTTCTTTTTTCAAACTCTTCATTTTCAGTAGTTAACTCATTGCACACCTACTTGTACTTTGTTCCTAGACACTTCAATGTTTATATTTTTGTAGTCCAGTTTCATAAGCTCTTTAGGAAAGAAAAAGTTTCAGAATCAGTTATACAATATGAATCGAGTTTTCTCTCTCCAACCAGTTTATAATCAGCTTCCACTGAAATTTAGTAAAACTGCACAGAATCTTTTTGACACTTTGCAGTATAATTGTCCAGCCACTCCTCTTTAGCACTGCAGCTATTTTAAGTGGGGAACACCCACATTTACTTTCTAGAAAACATGTTTATGGCAATAAAGCAGAGTGTTTGCTTAAAAGTAATTAATGATCAATATAAAACTTAAAAACCTATAATTTAAAAAAAAAAATTTAAACCATCAGCCTAAGCATCTCACACAAAAATTTAAACTGTTACTGAAGGTCAAATTCTAAAATATTCAGTCTACCTACATACAATAGGCAGAGAAAAGTGATTCCTTCTTTTTTGTTTTCAGAAATGAGATTAGTGTTACATTCAGACTGTTCACAGAACTCATGTGCTACAGAAAAAGGATAAGATAGTACTGTGTAGCAGTACAGTACTGTGTAGATAGCACAGAGTCCTGTGATTGGGCTATGGAATCCTGTTTTCCTAAGCATTTCAGAGACAGATGAAGCTGCTATAACTGTAAAGGATTCAGAAGCAATTAGTGATATCCCAGACCATTTTTTTCCATACACCAGGATTATTGATCCCTCATTGGTGCCTAATTCTCTCTAGGCGAGAGGTGTGAAACTCAAGACCTGGGGGATGGATCTGGCCCACGGGGTGCTTAGATCTGGCCCTTGGGGGCCGCCCAGAGGTGGGTTCTACTTACCTTTACTACTGGTTGGCAGCGGGGCTGCGTGCTTGCGCTTGGCTCACTTGCGCTCTTCTGTGCATGCGCAGAAGTGTTTTGATGACGGGTCGGTGTGCGGAGCCTCCTGCCAGTTTTACTACCGGTTCTATAGAGCCGGTGCAAACCGGGGGCAACCCACCACTGGGGCCGCCCTTGGAAAGCAAAGGACTGGCCTGTGGTGCCTCTGCCAGTGAAAACGGAGTTCAGGAGGGCTGCATGCAGCCTCCCAAGCTCCATTTTCACTGGCAGTGTGTTGCAGGAGGCCATCACAGCCGAAAATGGAGCTTGCGAGGACCACGGGCAGTACTCGGGAGCCCATTTTTGGCAGAGCGCTCAGGGCCGCCACAGGCGCCCCCGACCCAAGTGACATCAAGCTGGCCACTCCCACCCTGGGTCCCCAAGGTCAAACACAACCCTGATGCGGCCCTCAATGAAATCAAGTTTGATACCCCTGCTCTAGGCCGTATTTATGGAATCAAATCCAGACGGAGGTTCAACTTCTTCCTCCATGCATACCCAATGATAAGCTATCTGTATGCTCAGTCAGGAAATGGCAATGCCAGTAAGGGGAAATCCTGCCCTCTCCTGAAGTTCTCATTCTGCTGCTGTCTGGCCATCTTTCCTCTACCCAAATAGAGGGTGGGAGCATGAAGAAGAAAGAAGAGGTTGGTGGGAACTGCCTTGTTTTCCAGGGGCTAGCTAAGTAGATCCTTTAGTCCCGGGGCCAAAGGAAATAGCTTAACACTAGTCAGACAGCCTTCTATTCTCTTGCTAGAACTGTTGGGGGGAGGAAGACTCAGTCCAGAAAGAATGGACAGGTAGAAATATCTGGAATGTGTTACCATTTGATCAGTACAGCACTAGTTAAACAGTTGTATCTGACTGTACATTAATGGGTCCAAGGTCAAGCTGGAGAGAAGTGCTGAGTGGTGCACTGCAGAGTTCCCTTCTCGGCTTTCTGCAATTCATCATATTTATTAATGACTTGAATGAAGAGTTCAAAAAATATGGATATCATATTTGAAGCCAACACAAAAATAGAGAATAAGCTGAAAAAATAGACAAAACCCAGCAAACTGAGCTTAAAGACAAAGGCAAAGTCCTACATTTGGGTAGGATAAATTAAAGGTATGAGTATAGGATGAGGTACAACAGTGGTCAACGGTATATGTGAAAAAAAATGAGGTTCTTGCTGGTTCATCAGGTAAGCAAGCGTCAACTGTGTGAGGCATCTTCAAAAAGGAGAAATTTAATCCTAGGTTGTATCCATATCAATATGGCATCAAAAATCCAAATGATGTCTACCTAAACAAGGAAGATCATTATTTAAATTCCATTAACACATCTTAAGATACATGATTTCAACTGGTCTACTCTAAATGTACTCTAAAACCTCAAACTAGCACTGGCTAAGACAAGGGTAAGAATATAAATTATTTCTTAATTAGGATTTTGCAACAGTATTTATATGGTGATGAGGGTTTTAACAGGGTTAATTAGAATGTTAGCACTTTAGACACTTTCTACTGAAATGAGCAAGCCAACAAATTACAATAAAGATTATTTAAAACTACATTAGAAATTCAAAATGAGGCACATTTAGTTTGGAGAAAGCAAATATGTTACTAGCCAAACAAGCATTTTTCTAGTTCTCCATTCTATAAATATTCACCATTCATCAATCTGCAACAGTGTTTGTGGTTTACATAACTTTATGGTCTCTATGAGTAGCTTCTGCTGACAAATGAAAATTCCTTTTGTGCACATCAATGAGATTAAATTTCATAAAGCTTCCAATTTTGTTTCAAATGTGTTTTTTCTTCCTTAATAAATAAAAAGTTGCAATGCTTTTTCCTTCTGAAAATTTTGTAAATAGATAAAGTTATTTAAAACCTTATCTAAAAACTAACATCTGTAAAACAGCAAAATACAATTAATAAATAAGTGACATGTTTATTAATATTTAAAACTGTAAAATCCATTCTACCATTGTAGTGAGTATTTCAAGTCAAAATGTTTATAAATTGAAATGCCTGGGAAAAGAGAAATGTTTTTGTTCAGGTGTGCCTCCTCAACTTGCTGGCTGGGGAATTTTGGGAGTTGAATTCACTTCTACCTCTGTATTTTAATATTTACTTGAAGCCATTGGGTGTAGAGTTGGACATCTGGGCAAACATGAAGTGTACCAATGGATTTCTAGGTGCAATTTAATGTGCTGTTGCCATCTCCAAGACCCTACATGACTTTAGATTCTGCTGTCTAAAGACCACTATTTGCAATGAGATTTGCCCATCCACTAAGATCTGGAAAAAGCGGCTCGCTTTCTTTTTTTAACCTTTCAACTCTTATGTATTGCTTTTGGTTTGAAGAATGTATTAAGCTTTGAAAAGGAAGAAAGAAGAAAGGAAGGGTGGGAAAGACAGGGAGGAAGGTATATTGATACTGAGGGAAGAGAATTATACTGTATTGTACTGATGTTCAAAGTATCATGTGGTATCATATTGATATCCAAAGAATTTTTCTATAGACTTTTAGCAATAGCAATAGCACTTAGACTTATATACCTCTTCACAGTGCTTTATAGCCCTCTCTAAGTAATTTAACCATGTTGCCCCAACAATCTGGGTCCTCGTTTTACCAACCTTGGGAGAATGGAAGATAACTAATTTGGAAATATAGGCAGATTATAATAAACAGTATTTATTGCTTGCCACCAAAATTCAAAGCGTTTTAACAAACTTACATTTTAATCTAGTAGGATCACAACAGAAAATGGGAATGAATCCTTTAATCAAATGAGTAAAAGTACATTTATATTTGAACAGTGTAAGGTAAGAAACAAAACATCATTTACAGAAAATGGGGAGGGGATAATATTTTTAGAATAAAGGGTTTTTGAAAGTGGAAAGAAAATTAATTCAATTATTAGATATGCAAGTAACTAAAACTCCAAATTCTTAGCCCTAATTCTACCACTACAAACTCCCTCCAAGGAGCTTCCAAGGAGAGCAGTTTCTTTGATGTCAGATTCACAGGACATGGTTCACCATGGTCCTAAAAGCTTCAGAAAACTTGTCTTTAAGAGACAGCTGTCCAAGCCACTTGGGTTGACTTAGCATATGTAGGACATAGATATCACAGTAATGTTTACATTTTGTCCTAGAGAAGTGTGCTTGAGGTAGGCCCCTCAGTTTTAGTGGAGTTGTGCTAAGGAAGAATTTAATTCAATGAAAAATAAAATGAACAACTTCCTTCAGCAGAGATCTGCAAATTTAGTATGACAATCAAAAAAGGCCTGAGCTTTTTTTTTTTTTAATGGTATCAGTAAAACAGAGAATCTCTTACAAAATGGCATCTGATAATTTTGTAACAGAACACTGCATCAGTGTTTCTCCTTGCTACAAATACATACTTATATTCTGGCTTCTAAAACAGAATAAAATGGGAAATACTTTGCTTCTCTAAAGCAGAATATGAAGAAGAAAATAGAAAAGTAGTTTTTTCACCTTTCCCTTTCTTTTTCTTTTTCTATATTTCTTTTTTTTAAAATAATTTTTATTAATATATTCTAGAATATTAATATATTCTATGCACCAATACACAATTCTTTTTCTATATTTCAATGCCTGTAATCCAGGTTTTTTTATATGGCAGCAAACAAAGTCTGGTCTTGAAATTTGAGACTTCACAGAAAAAGAATGTGCAACCTTCTGAATTCTAGACCACTGTCACTATGCACAAAATTTACTTGCATTATTCTCAGAAACAATTTGGAAACTTGGAGTGAGAACAATTTAAATAAAATTCAGTGGAAAAATAATATGCGCCCATTGGCAGTTATTTTTCCCTAGACAGCTATTATTCCTAAATTGTTTTTTTAAATGCAAGAGAAATTTAAGAAGCTGTGTCCCTAAAAACAACTACAGAATTGTAATACTTACCACTCATGCATACAACATGAATCATAACCAAAGCCTCCTCCTGGGCTATGGGCTATCTAAACAATTCCATATTATTAAAAAGAGGCCAGTTTATAAAAACCTAACACTGTTCACTCACACAATCGCAGTATTACTTTAGCATTTTATAAAAGCACTTGTTTTAAAATCAAGCATAATAAGGGATATTTGAGAAATTGCAGCCTACACTAGCCACCCACAATCAGAAAATTTCATAAAATTTCCAATTAAGAATATTAATAAAGTGTTTGTATTATTTGCTTGCTTCTACAAATGCACTATTTGCAAGTAAATAGCAGAGGCTTAAACTTTGTGCATGAATACACAAAAATGTAACCAACTATGTTCTTTGTAAATTATTATACTGCCATATCTCTCTGGCCATCTTTACTATTTGAGAAATAATCTTAAATTTCTTTCTAAAATAAAGAAAGCTTAGCATGCTTATATCACCACCCCCTATCCAAAACATGAAGCTGCAATCCTATATATGTGATGGCCAGGAAGCAAATTACCATGAAATGAATAGATTTTATTTTCAAGTACACACGTATACAACTGTACTGTCAAACAAGTCAAAGGACTTACTGTTCTCAAAAGAAACACTTATTCATTCCCCTTATTCATTACTAACCCACCCAAATAATTTGCAAATACTGTAATCATGTTTGTTTGAATATGAAGCATTGCATAAAAGGTTCTCTGAAATTCAGAGAAGATTCTATCTTGCTTTTAGGGATAAACAGATTCCAAGGGTGTGATCTCCTTCAGCCAATCACAAATCTAAGCCACAATGCTGCCATTCGTTCATGTCCTATTACAGCAAAGAGAGGCTTGTTTTTCTGCTTTTGTCTGAAACCTTAATGATGAATGGCTGCTTCAGGGAAAAGATTAAGCAGTGTTGTTAAGGCTTATTATGAAAAACCGATGAAACAAAGAAACAGCAACAGTTAATAGAATAATACCTCTAAAATACATCCGAATTTCAGAAAGAGAACATACTTTACCTCAGGATCTGTAATATTCCAACATGAACTTTTGTGACCAAATTAGACATGACAGCAGCAAAATTGGATCAGTGGCTAAATCTCTAGGAAGGTGGGGGAAAGGAACAATTTGAAGTATAATATGGCCAAAATGTGAAGAGCTGAATTTCCTGTTCACCCTTCCTCCACAAAACTACTTTAAGTGGGCATATATTTTTTCTTTCTTTCTAAAAACAGGGTTGTTTTCCATGCCCAGACAGAATTCTCTCTGGAGAAAAGGTTTTGAAAGCAAGTAATTATGGGTAAAAAAGCAAATACAAGGGAAAACTGAGCTCTCACTTCCACTGATACTCTTCTTGACAAAGTTTGCAAACATACTTTGCAGAGGATGTGGCTTGTGCATTACTTTTGCCAGTCCTCTCTTGCCAAGGAAAACAACCAGAGTATGATTTTTTACAAACATAATTTAGGATACTAAAAGCAGGTCATCACTTGAACTGAAAATGGTGTCTACTGTCTACACATTAATTTACATGACATAGTGACACTTTTGGCTGCCCTGAATAAACATGTAAGGTGAAGGTAAAGGGTCCTCAGAGTCTAGCTTGATTCCTGGTGAACTGAGATAAACAAATACATTACAGGTAGTCCTCCACTTACAACCATTCATTTAATGATTGTTGAAAGTTGTAACATTTTGGAAAAAATGGCTTATGACCTGTATACAGATTTATGCCTGTCATACCACCAACCCCCATGGTCACGTGACCATAATTTGGGCACTTGGCAATTAGCTTGTATTTATGATATTCACTTAATGACCTTGTTGATTTGCTTAACAACCAGTGTAAAAATTGTTGTAAAATCAGGTCTGACTCAATTTATGACCACAACTACTTACAATGGAAATTCTGGTTCCAATTGTGGTTGTAAGTCAAAGACTACTGTAGCTTTGTTGATAACAATACCAATGATTAGCCGCTGCCGCCTTCTGGGATTTTTGACCCTGGATTGCCTTGATATCTCCCATCCATCTAAGGATTTGCTAGCTAAAAATTTGATAATTCGCTTCCTTCATCACCCCAAATCCTTTCATATTTTTTCTTGCTATTACTTCATACATCACAACATTTCTATATTAAATTTCCTACTGATGGGCTTGTGAAACTTTGCATGCCTTTAGGATATGTAATAACTTAATGCCTTCATTCAATTTCAGGCCACCTGACTCCCCAGCAGCTTTGCGCAACTTAAATTAAAAATGTAAAATAAATTTTAATGAAAACAATCAGTGAAAAAGAATACAGACGACCAAAATAGGGGATATAAAACCCAAAAGGGTTCAACTATCATTCTAGCCCAAGACCTGGGAGAACAACCAGGTTTTTGACAATTTACAGAAAGTCAAAATACTGGGATAATAATATAGTAATAGAAGAAAGTGTGGATAATTGATGTAACAATACCAGGGGACAGTAGAGTACAACACAAATGGGGAAGATCACAGAGGACCAACATTTGAAAATGTAAGTTGAAATTTTATATTATAAATTGGCAGTGGTGCTTCCAGTGGTTATCAGCATATTGAATAGATCGGCACATACAGGTAGTCCAGGGGTGGGTTCTAAATTTTTTTAGTACCGGTTCTGTGGGCTTGACTTATTTTGTGGGCGTGGCTGAATAGTCATGTGACAATTATTTAGGATTTAGTTGGTCTACCAGGCTTTTAACTGCTTGCAGAGCTGTACCGATTTACCCATTTATTTTTGCAGGCACTGGTCTACCCATTTATTTTTGCAGCCACTGATCTACTCATGTATTTTTGCAGGCACTGATCTACTCATGTATTTTTGCAGGCACTGGTCTACCCATTTATTTTTGCAGGTACTGATCTATTCATGTATTTTGGCAGGCACTGATCTACTCATGTATTTTTTTTTTTAAATTTGATTTATATGCCGCCCTTCTCCAGAGACTCAGGGAGGCTTACAATGCGTTAAGCAATAGCCTTCATACTTTTGTAAATTTATACAAAGTCAGCTTATTGCCTCCACAAACTGGGTCCTCAATTTACCTACCTTAGAAAGGATGAAAGGCTGAGTCAACCTTGAGCCTGGGGAGATTCGAACTTGCAGTAATTGCAGGCAGCTGAATGTTAATAACAGGCTATTAGTCTGCTGTGCCACCAGGCTCTTTTTGCAGGCACTGGTCTACCCATTTATTTTTGCAGGCACTGGTCTACCCATTTATTTTCTTTTAACACTGATCAGCTGTAGGGCAGCCCTTTGAAGCCCCGGGGCAAGAGTTTAAACAGTTTTTTTCCCTCTAGCCATCAGCTGGGACTCAAGAGGCAGCAATAGTCTGGGGTGGGGCCAAATAAAAGGTAAGAATAACACAGGGGGGGGGGCAGAACCGGTTCGGTGACGTCATATCGTCACCGCTACCGGCTCGGCGGAACCAGGCGGAACCGGGAGGAACCCACCACTGAGGTAGTCCTATATTAGTCCTGTACCATTCCTTTATTGACCGTTCAAAATTACAATGGCACCGAAAAAAGTGATTTACGACTAGTCCTTGCATTTATGACCATTACAGCATCCCTAGGATCACATGGTCAAAATACAGGCCCTTGGCAACCAGCATACATGTACAAAGATTGCAGCATCCCGGGGTCATGTGATTGCCATATGCTGGCTGCCAACAAGTCAAGTCAATAAGGGAAGCTGGATTCACTTAAAGAGCACACGATTCACTGAACTGGAGTGATACGCTTAATAATCATGACAAGAAAGGTAGTAAAATCATCACAACTCACTTAACAACCATCTTACTTAGGCAATGGAAATTCTGATCTCAATTGTGGTCATAAGTCAAGGACTACCTGTATTGACTTACAACCATAATTAGGACTGAAATTTGGGTTGCTGAACAAAAAAATGTCATGTGACTGCATCGCCTAGTAGCTGCAATCCCAGCTACCTTTGTTAAGGTAATCTACCAGTCGTTAAAAGGGATGAGGTGGCTCAGTGGCTAAGACGCTGAGCTCATCGATCGAAAGGTCGGCAGTTCAGCGGTTCGAATCCCTAGTGCCACGTAATGGGGCGAGCCCCTGTTACTTGTTCCAGCTTCTGCCAACCTAGCAGTTCGAAAGCACGTAAAAAATGCAAGTAGAAAAATAGGGACCACCTTTGGTGGGAAAATAACAGCGTTCTGTGCACCTTCGGCATTTAGTCATGCCGGCCACATGACCACGGAGACGTCTTCGGACAGCCCTGGCTCTTCGGCTTTGAAATGGAGAAGAGCACCGGCCCCTAGAATTGGGAACGACTAGCACATATTTGCGAGGGGAACCTTTACCTTTTTTATCAGTTGTTAGCTGATGATCCACCTCAATCAAAGCCATTTCTGTCTTGGTCCCTTCCAGCCCTGAACCCAGTAAGGAACTGCCTCCGATTGATCCCCCCTAGCCACCTATTTCCCCCATATTACTGCCCCTTTGGCTCTGGGACTACATGCTACAACTCAGGAATCTGCAGCTACCCCCCTCAATCAAAGTCATCCTTGCTACCCTGCACCTGGTGACCCCTGCCATCCCTGCTAATCTTCACCATCTTCTTGTTCCTGCTGATGAGGCATGTCTGGCCTGGCCGTTGGGGCGTACGGGACTGGTTTCATGCAGCAAATAAGAAGGAAAAAAAAAGCACAAAGCAGCAGGAAGGGATGCAGCAGACTAACACTCCCCTTTGTACCACGTTCTTGAGCTGTAAGGGGCTGGCTTCGCACTGCAAAAAATTGAAAAAGAAAGGCTGCTTTTGGCTTCCCCCTCCCCATTTTCACAAAGCCCACCCACCCACCCAGGAGCTTGTTGCAAAAAGAAAAAGAAAAAGAAAAGGCCTTTATACTATTACAGTAAATCAATGAAAATGATTTTGTTTTCTAGATAGATAGTAGAATGTAAAATCAAAACTTTTAAAATAGAGAATAAGCTTCATTCTAAGTAACCTCACGGCCATCAGTAAAATGTTATTGAACTGGATTCTTTTCACCAGGAAGCTTTCCACTTGTCATAGAACTTGTGTCCTTTTTGGTTAGCCATTTTTGTTGACCTTCAGAAGCACTCAGTGCAGATAATACTTCCCATATGATAAAGCTGAAAGTATTTTGTTAAGTAGTTAAGCAGGATTCATACAGATGAGGAATCGATGCAAAATCTATTGCGGCTCTCTTAATTAGGGCCTGGTGGCTCAGCAGACTAAAAGCATTGTGATTAACACCAGCTGTCTGCAATTACTGTAAGTTCGAATCTCACCAGGCTCAAGGTTGACTCAGCCTTCCATCCTTTCTAAGGAAGGTAAAATGAGGACCCAGTTTGTGGGGGCAATAAGCTGACTTTGTATAAATATACAAAAGTATGAAGGCTATTGCTTAACGCATTGTAAGCCGCCCTGAGTCTCCGGAGAAGGGTGGCATATAAATCAAATTTAAAAAAAAAATATTAATCTATGAGCAAAATACAAATTTTCACCATGAGAACCATGCAGTACTTCTAGAAGATTCACATTCACATTCCCCCCTCTCCTCCCCCTGACTATTAAGGGTTAGAAAGTTTAAGTAAGAATTAGGGCAATATTGTTAACTAGCAGCGTCAATTACAGTAACATTGCCACAGAAGGAAGGAAAAAGGGAGGGAGGGAAAGCGAGTTTATTCCATTGGTTCTGGTGGGAAACCAACTGTTTATTTTTTTTTTCCTCATCTGTTGCTAATTAGTAGTCATTCCCATCTGGACAACTACAATGTTTCAAGTTAGTTCGTAAGTTTTATATATTTAAAAATCAGTATCTATATTTGACTATTCTTCTTCCCTATTCCTTTCCCCTTTGTTCATATCTTATTTATCTATTTATATAAGAAATTCATATAGCCTCCTATCTCACAATAATGACTCTGCCTTTTAGAAAGTCAGTAATCATGTTTTAAATTGCTCTGGGCATGGGTTATTATTTGTACAGGTCCATAATGCTGTCCATATTGTTAAAAAATGGAAGCATGCAGATCATTTGATAAGACGCTTCACTTTGGGTCCATTCTTAACATTACCTCTTGGTTTTCATGTCTTTTATACAAACATCTAAGGAAGCCTTGATGCACCAAGCCTTTGAATAACTAGGTCCACTTTGCTTGAATTATTTTCAGAGACCTATTAAACTTAACCAACTCACGTATCAGCTAATAGAAAGACACACACACACCATTTTTTTAATTTCGTACAACTCAAGCATGCACAGTGGTCTTGCTTCCCATTTCCCCACAGTAACTCTATGAGGCAAGGAGCTGGGCTGAGAAAGAATGACTGACCCAAAGTCACCCAGTGAGTTTTCAAGCCTAAGAGATGGAAGGTAAGATCAGTTCAAATGCTTTGACTCAATCTGGACTCTTTGTTAGTTCATGGACTCATCCATATATTGTACTTAATTAATTCCCAATAATACTGAAGTTGCTTGTCATTGCATTCTTCTGCAATGGTTTTTCAACTTTTTCAAGTCTAGCTTACAGTCCTTTTATTTCCTTTTAGTCTCCAATTAACCAAAGCTGACCAGCTTCACTTTCAAAATTAACCAAGATGTCTAAGTGCTACCAAGAAAAAAAGAGAAACTGAATGAACTCAAGTTATTTTCTTTTCACGATAGTGACAAGTTTTACTCATAAAACAGATGACTACAGATTGCAAAAAGACCAAGCAAAGAAAGTCTTTTCAGAATCTTTACCCAGATCTATCCAAGGGTGGATTTTAGTCTAGATTTTTGTCTTTCTACTTTTGTTATTTTGGTTTTGGCCTCTTCTTCAACTTCTTAAGTATTAGATAATAGCTTTTAATTATTTACACCAACTGCACAGTTTACACCATTTTTCTCTTCCAGATGTTGACCTTGTTCCTACAATTACTAGTGACTGTACCAATGATTGTAGGCTAAATTGTGGGGGTGTACAAACCATTCTGAACTTTGAAAAGTTTTTCCAATTTTAATGGAAATGTTCCAATGTTCCTCTGACCATAACAGCAATGTTCCAAGTAGCCTAAAACAGTTTTGATATAGTAGGAACATTTCTGTGCTAAGGTGGGAACTCATCTATTTTGAATCCAACCTCAAAATGTTCAGACTTTGAAATAGTCTACAAGCTAAATATGAACAAAGTGACTTAATACTAGTGTGTCACAAACTAATTTTATATTAGAATTGGATATATGTGAATATTTTTTCACAATTTCCATTCAATTGCCATGGATTTAACTTTTCTTATCTAGAATAAAAAAAACCCAAATTCCCATTCATCATTCCATATATGCATATTTTATATTGTTTCAAAGGAATCAAATCCTTCAGGCTTGTCTCACCATAATTTTGACCTTACTTCTTTCTCAAGTGAGTCATAGACTAAATATTCAGTATTGCACAACAGTGGCAATGTAGCTTATGGTAGCTCTTTGCATGCCAGTGCATATTAAAATTTTACAACATAAATACAGTGGGCATTCACACTGTTAAATAAAATATTTATAAGAAAACCTAGGGCAGGCCACATCTTACAAACACAAAAGGAACACCTCATTAAAAAGAAAGAATCAGTGCAGCCAAGTGAGAGAACAAATGAAGTATCCCTTGCCTATACAGGCAAATTCTTTATCTGAAGTTAAAAACATATTTAAATATGTGCAGCACTTAAAACAGGTTTTAGCACGATAAACATAAATAACAGTTTGGATTCCCAAATAGCATTATTTATTTAATTAGAAGTTGGAGCTACAATAGCTTTAGTCCAATTTAGGAAATAGTTAACTCTTAATATCCCATTCTAGGATCTGTAATTAAGGACTAACTTTTTATTTACCTATTTATTTTAACTCAAGGCAGTAAACATAATAATACTCCTTCCTCCTCACAACAACAATCTTATGAAGTGGGTTAGGCTGAGAGACTGGCTCAAGTTATACAGTCAGGTTTCATGCCTAAAATGGGACTAGAACTCACAGTCTCCTGGTTTCTAGGCCATCATCTTAACTACTGCAACAAATAAATTTCTTTGCTCTACATTGTATATACTATAAGTATACAACCTGGTTGTCTCCAAATGTTTGTGAATACTATTCCTATTCTCTCTAAACATGACCATAGAGTTATATTTATTGTACCAGTAATACAAAACATACCCTGAACTCTGCATATTTATGATTGCCATAACCACACAAATGTTCCTTCTAAGTCTTAGAAACAAAATCTTACAAACACTTTAATTTATCCATCCCAAGAATCTAAAGCTGAGTAGGAGTTATATGGTTCCCATGCTGATTGGTTGGGGAATAATTCCTGGCCCTAACACTGTTTTATTTAGAATCAAAAGTATTCTTAGCATATCTTAACAATCCTTAGAATCTGAATAGGAAAGGACAACATAAAGTTTGAGAAGGAAGCTGCGGTACTTCTATTGTGTTGTAAAATGGCCTTGGCTTCCTTTCATCCTTGCCATATCAGATTAGAGGCTTATATTATACCCCGGCAGATCATATGCCACTTTCATAGAACATCCATAAGTCTTATCAGAGACCAGGATAAAACTGGTCTATCTATCCAGTTCTATCCATCTAACTGTAATTCTCACTGGTGGTTCTTAATGCATCTGCTTCACTATCTAATGTTCAGAGATTAGGATTAGGGTTCAATAAGTACACATATTTACTTTAAACTGTATTATACAATGGGATATTCTATGATAAGATGTTCATATCTTTTGAAAACTTCTTTCAAATTCACTAGTTTATAAGGAAAACTTACATTCACTCTCTGTGTCTGTCTTAGAAATCTATATTCAGTGCAATTAAGAAGGAATCTAGGCAGAAATAATTTTTGGTTTCAAGTTAAAATCATATATTAGTTTAGATAACAACAGCATTTACCTCACAAGCAGCCAAAAAACTACTGTATTTCTAAGTTCATTTATACATATTTCAGACTAGTGGCATAAACAGGAATCTAAACTTGCAAAATTCATTAGGGATATTAAGAATATTTTTAAAATTTCTGAATCTAATTTAGAAGAATAGTTCTAATAATAATTCTTGTAATATTACAAGAATAGTTATCTATTGACAAAACCTCTGCAAGAAGCAACATTTGAAGAGCAACATTCCCTGGTCAGAATAAATGAATATTTATTGCAGGTGCAATTGGATAGTTTCAAAGAGATTCCTTAATTTTGTCTTTTCTTGAAATGTGGTACTTGCAATACAAGCCAGCAATTCCTATGGTGACACGGTGCCTTCCCTGGTACTTTTTTTATTATTATTCATGTGAGGATGGGAAGAAGAGCATTTTGTATGATTTCTTGAGTATTGTAACTATAAAAACCCTTCAAGATGAAATTGTCCTTTTGATGGACAAATATGGTATCTCAAATGTGATAACCCAACATGTTCTTCTTTCATGGAAGAGTGGAAATCCTCTTCCTCTCAGCAGGAACAGGAAGAGAATTGGAGCTGACAAAACCTTTTTGAACAGAATAGCCAACTGCTGTGTAAACACGTTTCAATATTTGGCAGCAGTTCAACCAGCAGATGGTAAAACAAGACAACACAAACTCTGTGAAATAATAATGACTATGAACTAGCAACTAGAAATGCAGTGCCCTTTTTTCTTAAGTAAACCCTTTAACTGTCAATGATTTAGTCAATTGGCACCCTTTTTGTCCTTGAGCTTGACAACTGCTTGAGCTTGACAATTGCAGTGGTCGGCCTCAAAATACATGTTCTAGGGAGTGTATAGAGGTAATTGACTCTATGCAGACAAAAATTATCCCATTATTCTTTCATGTATACTCTTCAGTGTACACGGAGAAGGTTTACATTATCTTTCCCTTTGTGGTGATATCACTCTGCACCACTCTTTCTTTGCAGGCAAGAAAGCACATGATTCAGTCACAGCTATATATAGTCTTCTCTACCTGTCTCCATGTATTTCCCCAATTTAACTAATTTTCCCAACAAGCAACTATTCGACTGCATTGAAAACTGTATTTTCTCAAAGAAATCATGGAAGCAGTGGCATGGAAGCAGGAGAGATCTGTAAGCAGATATGAACACTTTTGACATTTTTACACTATGTATGCACAAAATGGCAGCTTTAAACATCTATATATACATTCAGTAAATTACATAGCTTTAACCCATGTCCTACATAATATATCTGATTTTTGCTCTCAGTTGTGAAAAAATGTAAGGAATACATGCTATAGGTTAACACATCAACCATTAATAGTTGGAAAAATTAATGCTGTATAGAATAACTAAAAGATAGGAGCTTAATCTAGTGAATATTACATTTCTGCAAATATTTTATTTTGAATAAAAACATTTCTTTAACCAGGACTAGATAGCCAAGACTTAAAACAGAATCTAGGGTACTGAAAGAAACCACTCATAAAAATACACTTCAAGATACTGTTGATTGTTCTTTCATATTCTTGAATGTTTCATTTGGAAAGTTAATGTACCACATTAAACAAAATGCTTTGAGTTGGCAGAATGCTTGGAAAATTCTGCTCTCAATTTAGATTTACACATACCCTTTTCTTTATCACTTCCTGCCTGTGCCATCCTAACAATAAGTGCCACTTGAACATACTTTCTCCAGCAATCCTTTGTGCATCACAACAGCAGGAATATTTGCAAGATTTAAAGCTTTTCACCTGACACTTGTCAAAAACTCTCAAGAATAGAATAAAGTAGAAAAGAAATCTGGGCAGACAGAAGATTACAGTTCATTGATAAGTCCAGGCTTAAAGTAGTTTATTGATATTATTTACCAGAAAATATCTGAATTTTTTAGAGGACAGAAATCATTCTGATAATTACCAGAATTTCCATCATCTGCTCAAAATCTCAAAAGGTGTGTATCTTTTTTCCTAAGCAAGCTGGACTAGTCAGTTCCTAGTTTTTATCCAGCAAAACATTCCACATGTTCTCAAATGAGAAAGCAGGTTTAGCTTCTTTAATATAAGAGGCCTTAATCAACCAATACTCCATCTTGAACTTCTCCCTATATATCAAAGCAAAATTGAACTTTTATGTAGGTAAATTCTTCAGTTTCAAGTGAGGCAGCATGCTGGTAATAGGCAGTTTATCACCACTATTCCATGCCAAACCAGAAGACCTGTTGTGGAAGTCCAAACTCAATATCTGACAAAGCTGAGGGTTGGACGGGTAGAAACAAATTCAAAATTAATCTCAAGAAGGTAGAGCTGCTTTTGTTTCTCAGCTCAGAATCTGCCCCAGGTCTATTTGGACCATGAAATCCAGGCAATTGTTCTGGATGGGAATTTCCAGCGCAATGAGGTGGGTCGAATGAGGAGGTAGAGATTTCTAAGGGTCTCTCAGTAAAATGCCTGAAAAATTTAGCAGTTCTTTCATGAACTGGCATTTAGCTGAAGAATAGGAAACAAAGATTGGAAAGATTGAACTATACAGTGGAACTTCCCAGGGATCTGTATTAAAACTCATGTTTGTTAGCTTGCTCACAGATAAGTAACAAATGAGCAGTGAAGTCAGTAACACAAAATCCCTACTAACAACATATAGGCTATTTCACTGATAGTAATTTAGATTTTAGAACATCTCCATATTATCACTGAATTATTGCTTAAAAGATATAAATCCTGTTGTTGTCATTATTACTATTTTGGCACAAACATGGTTGAATGACTCTAGAAGATAGTCTAATGGGGAAATGACCAGAGTCTTCTAAGTTTCACTCAGTTATTGCTGTGGTAATATAAAATCCATCCTCATTATTATATAAACCTCACCATTTATTTCTATTTGCTGCTAATGTTCTAATGCTAATGATTCCAATAAGGTTCATTTAATAATAAAAAATGAATGATGATCTTGAAATGTAGGATGAAAAGTAGAAAAAAACAAGAGTTAAAACAGCAAGTATGTTCAAAGTAATCCAGTTGTAAATCCAGTTATGTATCACTAGCCTATTGCTGAAAGAAGCCAAAGTAGTATTAAGTGTTGCAGTGTAAAAGAAGTATTTCTTCTTTATCCCAACATAAAATCCCCATTGTGAACAATCTAGATTCTAAACCATATCATGGAATATCAGAGAGCTCTTCAGCTTCAACAGTTCTGATTTCTCTGTTATGGAAACATAAATATTCTCCTGGTTGGGGTAGACAACAACAGGAACACTAACCAATCACTTTCTTATAAAGAGAATACATATACTTGTGCATGCGCCACAGTTCAATGCTTCTATATTTCCTTCACACACAGAAGCCATTTTCTGAAACACCAGCTTTTCAGGAATATGCATATGATTTTCTTTTCTCCCAATTATTTTTCTGTTAAATAGTACTATACCTTGTATCTCTACAAACTGTCTAGAGTTAGCTTTGTATATGACAATGGCTATCAGGATACTTCATGCCATTTAGCAATAGCACTTAGACTTCTATACCGCTTCACAGTACTTTACAGCCCTCTCTAAGCGGTTTACAGAGTCAGCATATTGCCCCCAACAATTTGGGTTCTCATTTTACCCACCTCAGAAGGATGGAAGGCTGAGTCAACCTTGAAACTAGTGAGATTTGATCTGCCAAATTGCAGTGAGCCAGCAGTCAGCAGAAGTAGCCTGCAGTACTCCACTGCGCTACCCTGGCTCATTTAGTGGAAATTACATGTTAATTCCCTGTTTAGAAAACTGGCAAACTAAATTGTGGGGGTATACATCAATGCCAAAAATAACTTATCTGAAAAGTAAGCCTGATACACAATGTCATTCAACATGGAAATCACTTATGTAGAAACATTCTACACAGTAAAGAGACTATTTGGAAATGTCACCATGGGGAACTCCCTCAATATAACTATGGAAACCTGGGAAAGTAGATCACCTGGTATTTTATTCAAGAGCACTCTCAAATAAATAACAGGTCAATTGTCACTGTTTACCTGGACTTGCATCTTCTCAGTTGGGTAATATGGCTGCACCTTTTACTCTTGCAAAATCAGGTGCCTTTTTCCTTTCTAATAACAATAGTGCAGGATCAGTGGAGGAGGAAGATTAACTGTGTGAACTAACTATATCAGACATGCATGCTCTGAATATGCCAGGAGGCAATACTGAAGGTGAGAGATGTGGGGGTTTTTTTAATATAGTTTTTTAAAACTTTCCTTAATAAAAAAAATTACTTATTAGAAGTTCTGAAATGCATATATCAATTTGCATACATATTTTCAGTCTTGCTTGTTGGGTTAAACTTGACAATTAATAGCATTCCACACTCTAAATGGGGTATTAACTACCTACCATTACTTACTTACTATGCTAACCCCTAACTTGCATTCTCTTGCTTATGAGTGATGCACTTTGGGTTGCTGTAGTGGACATAAAAGCCTGCTGACAGATGTACTTTGTTGTGCAATTTGACTAGCTAATGCATTTTTCTTGACATAAGCATTTTAAACTAGTTTTCATTTTTCTTTCATGCATAGTGGCACAGAAACACAACTTTGGCTTATGGAGAAAAGCTAATTTCAGGAAGAATAGCTACCCATATCAGAAAATCAGCCACTTCCTTTTCTCAGTACTGAATAGTTTCCAAGGAACTATAGACCTGGAATTATTGTTAACTGTGTTTGATTCCTTAATTCCAAATATCTCTCTGCTGGAGCTATGCAGTACTTTGAATCTGAATCCCCAAAGGTGTTCTGGAACACATCAGAGTGCAAACATAGTACCTGACAGCAGTACCTTAAAACAAACACATTTTTGCCAGCTCATGTGGTGGGTTGAAAGGGCAGCCATTCAGTCCTGAAAAAAACTGCTTTAAATAGCTGTGGAAAAGTGAAATGTCTGTGCCTCCACGTGCTCCAAAGTATTTTACAGAACTAATATATATACCTTTTAATCCATTATTTTGTTCTTCAGTTGTTATATCTCAATATTCTAGGAAATAGAATCTGCAGAACTAAAGTCCTTCCACATTTGCTATTTTACCCATGAACTGTTAATTAGATTTCCCATGTGAGAATGGGATGATGAATTAGGTAAATCTCTCATCCAAAAGACTTCTAAACCTCATACCTACTAGGGAAAAAAAGTAGATCAGTTCTAATACATTTTTGTTGTAAATCTTCAACAAGTTAATCATCACCCAGAAATGTTCAGGCATATCACCATGGGATGCAGTGTATCTCTAATATTTATTCAGTGAAATATTCCTAGTGCCGCGTAATGGGGTGAGCTCCCGTTACTTGTCCCAGCTTCTGCCAACCTAGCAGTTCGAAAGCACGTAAAAAATGCAAGTAGAAAAATAGGGACCACCTTTGGTGGGAAGGTAACAGCGTTCCGTGTGGCTTTGGCATTTAGTCGTGCAGGCCACACAGAAACGTCTTTGGACAGCGCTGGCTATTTGGCTTTGAAATGGAGATGAGCACCGCCCTGTAGAGTCAGAAACAACTAGCAAGTAAGTGCAAGGGAAACCTTTACCTGTACCTTATATGTAAAAGTTCATATATTGAACGTGTTGCAAGTTTAATTATATAATTTACAATTTGAATCAACTCCTTACGTTGTGCTTATAATGATAGTTATCCTTTTCTGGGACAGAAAATAATGAGATAAAAGCTTTGTATTCCTCAACTTACAATTCCATTTGATGCTAAACAATGAAGTAAAAGCTTTATCTCTCAGATTTTTGCAGGTTATATTTCTATATGCTGACTTTCCATATTAATGAGCATGTGTGTACCATCACTTTCCATTTGCTATCCCATCATGTACCGCAATTCAATCATGATTTGAGGCTTACCTACTCAAGAGTAATTGAAAACATTTTGGGCTTCTGCAACCCAGGCCTTATCGCCTTACAAGATATTGTTTAAAACCTAAGTGGTACAAATCCAAACTGATGCCTATTTCAGATTCAGATGATAAAGCTCTCAACTTACTTAAAAAACAGTGTGAGAAATGGCAGCATGAAGGTAATGCGCAAGTACTGTACAAATCCAGGTGGTGATTGTATGAATGGCAAGCTAAGCTATTTTTTTGGCAGTTGGTATACAGTAGCAAAGTAACTAACATTAAAGGGAGCATCATTTATACGTTTAAAAAAAACTATCCCAAAATATTAAGAATGATAGGCTGGGCAATATAACATAAATACATGATCAATTCTGATAAGTCAAACTGATTTGCATGTCCCATAACAAAGCTGCACATTTTTGTACGATTCCCAAAATGGATTTTACCCTTTCAGAGTAGTTGCATTCCGGGGTGACCATCATTCTAAAATTCTGTGACATTTTCCCCCCAAGGTCATTGTTCTGTTTGATCATTGCCACTCCAGTTCCCATTATGTTTTTGTGCCAAGTCAGAAAGGCAAGACAACCAAGCGTAATCAAGAACAGAAGGTTATAAACCATGCTTTTACCTGAACGTGTTTCAGAATGGCTTCGGTCTTCTCTCTCACGTCTCTGAAGGGACACCTCTTGGAAAGCGTGAGCAGATGAGCAAGCATTTGGTTCAGCTCACCTGGGGCGCTATTTGCAGAGGGCAGGAGCCCTTCTGCAGCTGGAGGAGAGGCACTGCCTTGGTCCAGAGCCATTGCCTCGCTTTTCTTCAGGACCACCTGCTTTATGTTTTCCAAGGCGCTGACTCTTGCGTTGGCATCCCGGCTGCACAGCCCGTCCCACCTCACCTCTCCATCTCCTTCAGCCATTCTTAGAGGAAAAAAAAACACAATCCTCCACTCTTCCCAGTCTCAGTTTGCGGGCACCGTCCTCATGGTGAACTTTCTCTGGAAAAATCAAAAAAGGAGAACGGCTAAAGAACAGGGGAGGCTGGCACCACCACCACCACCACTGGGTTTACCTGTCAACCCCTAGACAATCCGTCCGTTTGCATGGCTGAGCAGCGCCAAGCGGTGCTTTCGGCCAAGTAGGTGGCGGAGCAAAGCGCCGAATTTTCTGCCACTGTCAGGCAGCAGATACTTCGATTTCCATAATCCCGGGCCAATTACAAACTTTCATGGGGAATGCCTGAGAAATCTGCTTGCTTTTTTTTTCCCGTAATGCAGAAACTGCATTAGGGAAGGGGATGAAAAAGCGGCTGGCTTCCACGACTCCAGATGCGGCAGAGTTAGTTCCTTCCTTCCTTCCTTCCTATGTCTGCTAGCCACTCTCACCCTCCGGGGGGGGAGAAAAAAAATGAAGCCCGAACTCCCCTTTTAAATTCTCTCCCTTCTACTTCTCGCCCTTGGCAGCACAGAGGAGATAGGAGTCGGGAGGTGGGGTGGAGCCAAGCATGCAAAGACCAGTGTGAAAGCGGATTGTGTGTGTGTGTGTGTGTGTGTGTGTGTGTGTGTGTGTGTGTGTGTGAACCTGATACAAGATTTTACCTGAGCAGATTTGCAAGCATGGGAGCAGGCGAAGCTACGCGCCCCGCACCCGTTTCCAGGAGTCCCTGGTTCTCTTCCCCGACCCCGATCCAGAAGGCGGCAGCCAAAGAGCCGGGGAGCCGCCTTCCCTCCTAAAGTTACACGCGCCTCTGAGCGAACGCGACAGGGAGCCGCCCCAGCCAATCCCGTTTTTTTTAGAAGTAACCAATCAACGTGAAGTATTCCCGAGGTATCTGGGATTTGTAGTGCCAATCGGGCCGAACCAGAAAGTCCCTAAACCCGAGGCCGGAAAAAAAAAATCCCTTAAAAAGGGGAGGAAAGGGGGCGGGGAGGATAGAGTACATGATTCAATCACGTGGGCGTATAAAATTAAAAATGAGGATGGGTTTCTTTTGTTGTTCGGTGGTGTCAGCGTTTTTGGATCTGAGTGAAATGCCTAGGATGAAGCCGACGAGTTCACTCAAGTTTTTCTCAAAACTTTCAAGTTCATTGTAACTTTTCTTTAATAAAGTATTAGCCTTAAAGTACCAGAAATAATTGTACCCTCTGCTAATTTTTTTATAAGGGACATTTATATAATAATCTTAGCAGGAAAGGTAGTCTTTACACTTCTGTAATTCTCTGTTACTAAGAAGTTTAATGGAAAGGTTTAGAATCTAAACTTTAGATAATGAAGATTATACAGAGACTATATTACCTTAACACAAAGAACCAGTTTGAATGTATGGAAGTTTTTTTTTTTTTTTTTAATTTATATGCAGCCCTTCTCCGGAGACTCAGGGCGGCTTACCATGCGTTAAGCAATAGCTTTCATACTTTTGTATATTTATACAAAGTCAGCTTATTGCCCCCACAAACTGGGTCCTCAATTTACCTACCTTAGAAAGGATGGAAGGCTGAGTCAACCTTGAGCCTGGTGAGATTCGAAGTTACAGTAATTGCAGACAGCTGGTGTTAATCACAATGCTATCAGTCTGCTGAGCCACCAGGCCCATTCATCAGTTCACCAGGCTAAACTTTTACTGTGAATCTGAATTTTAAAATACTATAGAAATAGAACAATAATAATTGAGCTCTTGAAAAGAGTACTTTAATAAAATCATTGTCAGGCCTGTCCAGTCCTTTTTCTATGCAGGGATTGTTAATCAAAAAGTGGGAAAAAGCGAAGAATTAAGTAGCCTCTCATTTTCTAATACAGTTTGGCTGACACTGTAAACTGCCTTGAATAATTTCAGCTTCATTACTGTGGTTCTCACTTAATCATTGCAGCCATGCCTGGGTGTAGGTGGGTGATATCACCAAATGCTGATTTTTTTTCTGATACATCATCACAACTGTGGAGTGTATGCTTGCCCAACTTAACAGCAGAGAAGCAAGATTGTTTTTGTATCAACATGATAGTATTACATAATATTATTTTATCTATTACAATAAATGTCTAGGAAACGTCTTGCAGCACATCTGGTAGTAAGAGCCATGGGTTGGGGATACGGGTGCAATAATGATCAACAGATATATGTGCATTACCATTTTTAAAAAAATAGAGTATGTAGAAAGAGACAGGACAGGAAATAGTTTCTGTCAAAACTATTATAATTTTCAATTACAGTTTATTAACCTATAAATAAATATATAAAATAAAATACTGTAAATATATAACCTATGATTGGTAGGATAAGCAACAATTTGCCAGACAGAGAATGAACAGTACAGAATAACACAAATTAAAAACAAGAGAAAATAAATAGTAATTTTTACTATTCTCCATCATAGGTTGGTGTACCTTTTCATATCTTTCTAGTGCAAACCATTCTTCCATCATAATCATGAATCAGTTTATATATTGCCTTTTGTTTTTCGTTTCAAGGATTTCATCAATTCCAGCCATGATTTTCTGAGGTTTCTCCTTCCTCTCAACTCATTCATTTTTCTTCATATACAAACGATTGTTCTTCAATTCAGCCTCAATTTTTCTCTCATGTAAATTAACTCAAAATAATTTTATACCAGTTGCTCAGGTTTCTATTCAGTCATATTCATTCATTCATTCATCATCCATTCATTCTTGGCACCATTTACTCTTGCATTATACACATTTTAAAGCAGGAGTCCCTAACCCCCAGGCCACAGACTTTTTGTATGAGAAGAGTAGATTAGATTACAAATTTTAGAGATATGTATACCATTTGCAACATTCCTGACTAACAATAAAAATAGTATAACCTAAATTTAGGTTAAATTTAGCACACTGTAGATAGCAGGCTACCGAAGTGGTAGTACTGTACAACTAAAGCCCAGATTTATTCAAGCATGTTCACATTATGAAAGAGAGGATCTCTAATACGGAAACTACCTTGCAAGCCAATATATTCCATCAGTTGGGAAATACATGCATGTACTGATCTGCCTGAGATTCCTTTTTAAAAAATCTCTACATTACATTACTAATCATAATATATATATAGGAGACATTGTGACACAGTAGTTAGAATGCAATATTGCAGACTAACACTGCCCACAGCCAAGAGTTTGATCCTGACCGACTCAAGGTTGACTCAGCCTTCCAAAGTCAGTAAAATGACTCAAATTGTTTGGGGCACTATGCTAACTCTGCAAACTGCTTAGAGAGGGCTGTAAAGCACCATGGAACAGTATATAGTCTAAGGGTTATTGCTATTGCTATTAAATGTGATAGTTTTCCTCCAAAAAGTTAAAAATAGAATATGTTATTTGCCCCCTTCATTTTAAATATAAGATTCTGAGAATTAAATTATCCAAACAAAATATTCTATATTGCATAAGTAAGAGAGAGGATAAATTCATAACAGAGGTAAAGGAAGCCAATTTCTTTTGATATTTATGTGATCAGATTTGCATTCGTGGTATTCCATATGATTTGTCTGTTAACTTTTAGCTCCTCCAGAACTTAAGGCTTAAATAGCAAGACAGTTTACCATCCTAGTACTTAACCTGCCAAACCACATGAAAACATTTCTGATAGGATCAAGGTGGCTACATTATGAAAAAAATATTTTTAAAGTCAAGTGTGAGCAACATATAATCTTCCATGTTTGATTAAACCTCATGCAAGCATTATAATTAGTCATGCTGGCTAGGGGCTGATCTGAGGTGAAGTTCAGCAACATCTTAAGGACCACACATTTCATCCCTTTTAATGTAAATTCCAAATTGAATTCAGAAAAATAGCTGTACAAGTAGACTTCCAGTCTGGAGATAATAGCTTCAGTTTCTAAAATTAATCAGATATTTAATATAATTGTATTTTTCCAAAGTAAAACTTCAATTATTACTAAAATAACTATTTTAATACTTCTAATAAACCAAAACTAACATGTATTCAAAATAAATGAGGGTGTATAAGCCCTATTAATTTTAAAGCCAGGATTTCCTGCTAAATAGTTTGGCAGTCATTAGTAAATGAATATTCTATTCTATCTACTGTAGAACATATATAGAAAGGGAACATATACTGTACATCACTAATCTAAAAGGTCACTAAGTAATATGGCTAAAAACTAGCAAACAAAATATATTCAATACCCTTCAAGTTATAGGATTTAACTACAAAAATACAAAATACAAAAATATAATGGACATATTATGAAATATATACAAACCTTCTGTCACCTCAAGAGAAGAAAAGTAATGGACAAAAAAAGTATAGGATAAGATTTGGGACAGCGGACAAGTATTGCAACAACTATTGTCTTCTAATAAAGATTAGTCCTGAAACCTAGTGTTTATATAATTATATTGAACAAACTGGCTTTTCCATAAAGAAAAGGCATTATATTGAACAAACTGGCTTTTCCATAAAGAACAAAATTAAAGAACATGAAAGCAATATTAGGCTTAAGAAACATATGGCAATTACCATGAATATCAATCAGGAAGACTAAAGCAAAAAATAAACGTCTAGAGAATGTCAACATCATGGCACAGTGTACGAGGGATTTCTGTAGAAACATTAAATTTACAAACATTCCAATAATTGAAAGTAGAATGATTATATGGTGGATGTTGATTAATTGTGGGCATTCTGCTCCGTCAAACACAGGTACCATGACATTGGTTGCCATGGGCCTGGATAACTCTGGCCATTCATTTATTATAATGGTTTTCTCTAGCCTGAGAACAACTGGTTCCTTCTTTACCATTTTCATTCCTTACACTAAAGAAGTATTTTGTAGATTCTTTTAAATCTAAAGACAACTTTTTAATTAGCAAATATTTGGAATTAGGCTCATTTAAACCAATTATTTTCAATTGATATAGACATTTCTAATGCTGTTACTGAACAATAGTGCAATTCTAAACTTATTTGCTAAGATACAAGTGCCAATAAGTTGCATAACTTCAGGTAATTAGGTTCAGGCTTGCTGCTCTGGTTTATTTTTACTATTATTTGTTTTTTAATGGTTAGGATTAAATAAACAAAACACCCTTCCTTCAAGGGCTGTAATTAAGGGAAAAAAAGAATCTATTTGTACATACAAGATGGGAGGACAAATTTTGTCTTCATCTCATCCATGTCTTCAACTTCAGTTCTTTTATTTTCTTTTACAGAATTCCAATAATTGATTTGACTACAGCACAGCATTCCCTAGTCTGGTATTTTTGATTCCAAGATAGCATGACTGATATGCTACATTTGGAAGGAACTAAATGTCCAGACTAACACATCTGAAGGATACCAGTGGGAGAAAGCTGCTTTAAAATAAGAACATTTCAATAAAACCTCAGCTTCTTGGAAAAAGTTTTGTGCTGCCACACTAGTGGTCTCACTGCTATATTCTTTCTTCCCATGGAGTTAGTCAGCAGACAAATGGCTGTCAGCCAGTACAGTACTCCACTTATTCTTTTCTTCTTTTTTGCTGCAAAGGTATAAAAAAGAAAATAAATGCTAGGAGTGGTTGCTCTCTCTCTCTCTCTCTCTCTCTCTGTGTGTGTGTGTGTGTGTGTTGGCAAGTTGCCTTCAAAGGAATTGATGAGAAGATAATGGCAAGGTGTCCAAATTTCTTGCCTACAGTACAGTTCCTCCAATGGGAACCTGCCTACAACATAACCCTAAAGGAAATGCTATAAAAGTATACCCTATGAAGCAGAAGCTAGATTGAGTTAACTGCTTTAGCTTCCCCAAGTTCTATGACATCACTGGATGCATGAAAGGAGCTTAAAAAACAAAAAGCATTTTGGGTAGCACTAATAGTTTTGTGTTATTAAATGCATATTTCAAGCATGTGACTTTTCTTATTAGATGCCACCAAAAGCAATCTGTTGAGAACATATTCTCAGAAAACTGGACTGTTTATAAGGACATTTCAAGCTTGCTTCAGAAAATAAGGGGATGCCAAAAGTCCAATACTCCACTTTTTAGTTATTTACTAATATATTGTACTGTAATATGATTTGTTTCACACTGATGTAAGAGTCCTAAATATGCACAACTGTTCTCAGACGAATTCTCAGTATAGTTGTGATTATATAAAATGTTTACATTATATAAATGGCCTTTTAAAGTCACTGAATGATTATCTGAAGATTTAATATGGTATAGATGAAGGTAGTGGTTTTGGAAATGTTGGGAAACAGGAAAAGAAGAAGAGAAAAAAGTTTTACACTGTTTGTTTCCTCAAGCTAACAAGTAATTATCCTATCAGGAGGAATTCTTAAAGTATCCACTGAAATAATATGTGCAGATGTTCAGCCAAGTATTCTGGATAGAAAACAAGTTTTAAAAGTTCACATTCCAAGCTGGTCTTTCTAAACAGTTCATTGCCAGTTGTATTGGATCCTGAGAACAAGAGCCAAAAGAGAAGGGAGTTTCCTCATATTGCTGTTCATATTGCAACTATTAACATGAATTTTGTTTGGAATGCGGTCAGGAACTGTGAATGATTCAGAATGCTGAAGGTTGAAATATGGTCATATTTTGTGCATAGTCCAATAAAGTATCTCAAAAGGTTTGATACAAGTTTTCTTGAAAGGCAAAGCATAATAGCATTTTTCAAACTTTTTTAAAGTATCAGAAAGTCTAAAAGGAAATTTGAATAATAAAGCATATTTATTGGGTTCAGCATTTTCTGAAAGTTTGGTTTATCCTTTATTTTGAGATAAGATTTTACAAAATACATTTTAAAATCAGAATTTCTTTTGAGCCCGCAATCGTCAAAATTAGTGTTATTAGTGAAAAACTAATATTGTTTCCATGTGCTTCATTCAGACCCCTGGAATGTTTTCCTGTACTGTACGTTGATATGCGGTACTTTTAAACTCAGAATTTGAATATATGATCCTCAAATAGCTGGTTTGCATTTTACTCTAAGGCAAGTTTTTTTTAAAAAAATTGTAGCCTTTGATTGTAGAATTCAGAAAAATAAATGTCAGGACCAAACTCCTACGTAAATTTACTTGGGAGTAAATTTCATCAAACCGACTGTGTAAACAAGCGGTTTACATTATTCTGATTCATTACTAGTGGTTAGCATATAAAACTGTTTTTATTTCTATTCAGAATGGTAATGGATTTGGGTGAAGGCCCGTGATTTTAAAAGCTACAATGCACTACTGTAATTTAGTGTAACACATGAAAAACAACCCTTCAAAAATAACATAAAGGTAAAAAGAGAAAACAGAGCTTGAACCGCAGAAAGCGCCAAACGCTTCATATGACATATCAAACTGGGAGCAGTTAGTCAACAAACCAGAGTTTAATCACAATGGTTTAGCAGAAACTAGAAAAGTCCCCTTCCCTCTTTTTAACCCTTTCTTAACAGATCTGCGTCATTCTAGACCAGGGTCCTCAAACTTGACAGCTTTAAGACTTGTGGACTTCAACTCCCAGAATTCTCCAGCCAGCATAGTTGGCTGGAGAATTCTGGGAATTGAAGTCCACAAGTCTTAAAGCTGTCAAGTTTGAAGACCTCTGTTCTAGACATTTAACAAGCGCTGTTCCTTGGGGGGGTGGGGGGGGAGTGTAATGCAGAAAAAGTCCACCTCTGCATAGCAAAACACTGAATTAATTACATTCCGTGGGGAAGCGAAGACACTTTGATCACATTTTTCTTATGCAAGACCCTCGCCTGGGGATCAAGCCGGAGCTGTCCGCAACCCTCCCGCCCGAGCCAACAACCAGCAGGCGCTTTGATTAAACAGGAGAATAGCAGCAAACCCCTATCAGCCGCCTCGAGCGCACAGACCTTCTCTGATTGGCGCAGTTAACAGCGGGCAGAAGAGTCTGGGCGGAGGCGGGCCTCATCCGGGTCTCTGTGCGGAGGCGGAGGTACGTTTGAGCGGGAGGGGAGGCGGTCTATTTAAAAAAACGGCCCCCTGGTGAGGGCGCTCTAGTAAACAGGTTGTTTTCTATGGTTGCAGGATATCGAGTTCCGAGGTAGGAGCCGAAGGAAAGTCGGCCGCCACTTTGGACCCGACGTGAAGAGGGGGATCGCTTCTGCTGAACTTCTGCTCGAACTTTCTTCTTCGGGTCTTTTTTTTTTTGTGTGTGTGTGAGGGGGGAGGAGGAGGACTGGCCTAATCGGTTGGAGGGGACCGACTATATGGCCTCAATTAGAAGGGAAGGTACTATAATTGTGTATTGGCTTCCTTTACGGGCTTCTGGGCAGCTCTTAATGGGAAAAGCTCTCCTATTCCGCTTTTTTGGTTTTCGTTTCCCGCAGAAATGGCCGGGTCAGTCGGTGGTCCTATTAAGCCAGGGGTCTCCAACCTTGGCAACTTTAAGCCTGGTGGACTTCAACTCCCAGAATTCCCCAGCCAGCAAAGCTGGGGAAAGTTGGCTGGGGAATTCTGGAAGTTGAAGTCCACCAGGCTTAAAGTTGCCAAGGTTGGAGACCCCTGTTTTAAGTTCACAGGCAGCCCACTTGTGGCTTCCTCAAGGAAGGAGAAGGGGTAGTGTATTAAATTTGTGTGTGTGTGTGATGAAAATAATATGTGTTTTAATTCGACACAAATAAAGGAATTTAAATATTAGAGATAAATTATTCCAGCTGGAAGATGGAACAACTAACCGTTTTTTTTCTTTTGTTTTAGTTGAATGCTGTCCTAGATCCTATACGATGGAGGTGAGTAATGCAATTTTAACAATCCATCCGTTTTAAAGTGATAATTTAAGAATAGAAAAGGCCTCAGCCTTTTTTATATAAAGTGAAATGATCCTTCTTTTATGTTGAATTTGTCAGTCGGATTCTATTGTTTTAAAGAAAATTGGTGAAAATCTAAAATGATCCTTGAATGTGGTATCCTTCCACGTTTGATTCAAATGACAAAAGATAAAAACCTAAAAAGGAAAATGTTGAGGAACACAGTATTTGAATTTTGATACGGATTTGAGGCACTTTTCAAAAGTAGAATTCTGAGATCTGCTAAGTGAAACCTGATGGAAAAAAGTCCTTATGATTCCAACTATTGAACCCAGAAAATTATTTTGAGTAGTCAAAATATTACTAGAAGGCATTCTACATCAAATGTATTTTGGATTACTGTACTTGAAATGTGCTTCATTTCAGTCACATAATACAATGCCAGGGGAGTTATATTTATGCTGTAATTATCCAATAATTAAGTATGAATCCCTCAACATCTACATTCGAAATCTATGCATATATTCATAGATTCTGTTTTTCTGCAATTTACTTGCGACTAATTTTACTGGTTTTAGGGGAAGAGAATAGATTTCCTGACACTTGTGCTTTAGTCCAAGGTGACAAAGTAATTTTTTGGTGGCAGAAAGCTCTGACTAATAATGAAACCATTGATGATCGGTAAAGAGACTCCAAATTAATTCCAGTCATAAGCAGTATCTGCTCTTTTGTATCAGTGAATAGATCCAAACAATTTAGTGGGGTCTGAATGAGGCCTTTCAACAATTTATTTGCTGATTATGCAATCTCATTGGGCACCAGCAGAATTTGCCAAAAGTACTACAAGATTAGAAAATTAGTTGGGAAATAAATAGGTGCTATACTATTGTCTGTAAAAGATAGGATAGGGGAGAATTGTCAGTAATTGATAAAAATACTCAATAGCTTGCCTTTACTATTTTGCAACCATCCTGGGCACAGTGTTCCATTATTATAAGAAAATTGTATTTAGTGAGATCATTGACTCTTTTATCCTACATATTTTATTAGATATAAGGCTCATGGAGTTTCTCCTAAAGCAGTTTATATATCTGAAATAAATTTAATCTGTATAAGCTAGTTATTCTTAGGCTCCCTGATCTATAATTTCTCCAATAGAATTACAGGTCTTTTGTTAGTCTAAATTAGATACTATGATTTGATCATAAGTGTGCTATATCAGGTTTGCATTCAAACAATTTTCATTACTCTTGTGACCCCAGAGCTCCCCAGAACCTTTTTTTATTTAGTCATTTTTACACATTTGAGCAAATTTTAAGACAATTCTGGTGCATGAATCTTTGCAGGGGTTTTAGAACACTGTTTCATCCCTTAAGTGTCAATAACCCTAATAAGAATTTGGAATCCTTTTTTAAATGTGACATTCAGTTAAAGCTCTATGTAATTCTCAAACTAATGGAAATTCTGTGTATTCCTGATCTAAGTTTTTAAAAGGAAATGGCTGAATAAATGCTTATGAGGAATTATAAATGCTACTGTATGTATTTTTCTGCAGTCTGTGGATAGTGAATCAAAACATAGCTATATTGGAAGTTTTCTTCAGCCTCCAGAAAGATTAAAATCTGCTTTTGCTGATCTCAGGCCAAAAAGTGTTATCAACTTCCCACCAAACAACCAAGGTAAAGTACAAAGCAGTATAGTATGACATACTATTAATGCGAAGCATGGTCAGTTTGTCTTCTTGGCCCATGTTTAATGTCTTTCAGAACATGGTACAGATACTCCTTGACTTACAACCATTCATTTAGCAACTGTTTGAAGTTATAGCAGCACTGAAAAAAAATCTCTTGACCCTGACCCAGCCAAGGTATACCGTCAAGGTCCTGAGACTGGGCAGATCTGGATGGAGAGAAACTGATTCTGAATTAATCCTACCAGGACTTTGTGTGGCTATCAAGGCCTGCAGATCCTATATTTCTCATCTTTAATCTTAGATGGGGCTGCATTTCCCCATTCAAGATTGGTGTGCAATCTAGGAATTGTCCTGGACTCTTACCTCCTGTTTGCACAGACCTTTCAAACAGTTACTCACTGACTCTAGTTACCCCATGTCTCAGTATGCCCATGTCCTGCCACTGCTTTGTGAGCTGCTCTGGTTGCCAATATCTTTGCTGGTGCAATTAAAGCTATTTGACACATTGCCTACCTTCCCATTATTTCTGTCCATCTATTAATAGCTGGCAGGGTTGATGCACTCTGGGTCTCCTTGATTAAACAGTGACTTAAGAAGTATGCCTTCTCTGTGAGGGCACCTGCTTTGTAGAATGAGATCCCCAAAGATTTGCATAGCTCCCATCCTGATGGTATTCTGAAAGGACTTGAAAATGTGGCTGTTCTTCTGGCCAGGCCTTGAGGTAGGGTAGATGAGATTCCTTTTTCTAGATACGTTCCTGTATATATAGTATAGATCAGCATCTGTTGTGACAGATGCTGATCTTGTATATTTCATATTGTATTTTCTTCAAAATATTGTTGCTTTATTTTAAATTGTGAGCTGCCCAGAGTTGTTTGAGCGGTAGGCAATACCTAAATCTAGTTAGTTAATGATCTTGCTGTGTTTATGAAATCCAAAATGCAAGAAATGCTTCCAAAATCTCCTGGACCATTAAAATGCTTAGTCATTTCCTTTCTTTCATAATTATTGGTTTTGTGTGTATGTCAGATGATGTCTAAGATATTGAACATATTACATTTATTTGGTCTGCTAATCACCACCATGTTAATCCTGTAAATCAGGGTTGGACTTTGGATTCTTGATGCTGTCTAAGTCTCGTTATAGCCTTGCCTCAGATAAACAACCAGGGAGGAAGTAATAACCAATCAAGGAACCATCAGGGAGGAAACCACACTCCTATCAAGACTGCAGGGCAAGCTATTATGCATAATTAGCTAGCAAACTCTACTCTCTCTTACTCTGATGATGTTATGTAGCCTGGTAACAAAACATCTACAAGAAAATAAGCCAGCATTTTTAATATCTGCTTAGATACTAGAAGTGTAATATCACACTGTTCCATTGTGGTATGTAATAATGCATACTTTTTCTTTTAATGATCAAAACTGAAAAATTAAAGTTTAGTCAACCTGTTTACCAGCTCTAGTGGCAGCCCTAAAAACTCTTCAAGAAAAGATCCATCGTCTTGAGATAGAAAGGATACAGGCTGAAAATGACCTGAACTGCTTGTCCAGAGAAGCTGCACAATACAGAAGAGCCTTGCAGCAGGAATCAAATAAAAAGAACATAGTTCACCAGGAGCTGATGGAAGAAAAGAAAGGTAACGTCTCAATAGTATTGGTAGTAGCTGTTCCAGACTACATCTGTTCTACCTTAATCTGACAGACCAATCATAGTATTGTGTTCTTTTTTGCATTCCATCTTAATATATAAGTAAGGTTATAATATGGTTAAAGGTATCTTATTAAGATAACATGTTCTTTTAAGAAATTGTAGGAAGTATGTAACAAATATACATACTCTGTTTATCTCTGTCTGTCAAATTTGTTTTTTTAATCTCTAATGAAACAAAGTATTACAATTAAACTTCTTTCCCCTGTTTTTCCCCTCCTTTCAGATGTGAGTGTGCCATTAAGGGCAGCACAATCACGCTGCTCTTTGCTGGAAAAGCAACTTGATTACATGAGAAAAATGGTGCTCAAAGCAGAGCTGGAAAAAAAACTGGTTCTGGAGCAGCAGGTACACAAATTAAACAAATCATTCTTAACATTTGTTTCTCCATGTGGTGTTTTATGTTAGTTTTCTTGATGTGGGTTTCTTCGTAATCTTGCATATTCAGATCAGTAGCACATGAATCATGGACCTGCTGTTGCTGGTATTTCTTGAAGATTCTTGAGCTTTTTCTAATAAACCACCTGCTGATTAAACAAACTGAGCTCTTGACAAGCTCACAGATGAGAAGTATTACTTTTTTCTCCCTTGAACAGATGGATACCTAGAAATAAAAATGAAAAATGCTCACCTAGGCTTTCTACCCAGATTTCTTAATATTAGACTTTTCAGCTTTATCACATTTTCAGCATTATAGGCTTTTTGAACATATTTTAAAGACGCTTTAAAATAAATTATTCTTTTCAAGGAAATGTATTGCTTAATTCTTAACTGCATGCATCAAGAATGATTCTGATGCTGAAGAAATGCACACATACCTTGCCTACAGATAAATGAGGATTGATTGGATGTTTGCTGAAAGAAATGTAGTGGAAGTTGGCATTTTGGATTGTGATCCAGAGATACTTTGTTACAGCTAGATGTTATTTATTAGGAGTAATTAGTAGGTATGAGCTATTAGCAGTGGATCTAGATTGTAGATAACACAGAGATTTCCATTTATGTATGTTCCTACCCATATTGTAAATTGTTGTTAGGGTAGGCATTTCATTTGACTACCATGCCCTTGAAACACAAGTCACAAATACGTTCATTCTTTGTCAACTTGCCATTCAACCGCCAATTATACCCAGAAATCTTGTTGTGGGCAACCTTCCATGGGCAACATTTGTCTGTACAAACAGTGTTACATGTCTAAGCTTCCTGTCCATACCTATTGTGCTTGTTCGATCACACCTATATCTGCTGTTGTTTGTAGGGCTATTGGTTCACCTTAAAATATTTGTTTAAATATGGTTTGCTATCAGTTGCATATTTTGTGCATATTTTACAGACACATCTTCAGAAGGAAGATGACCAAAATCAGATGGAACTCTGTGCAAAACTTGAAAAACTTGAAGTTCTAGAAAAACAGTGTTGGACTCTTATTAGCACTCAGAAAACTGCAGAAGTAAGAAAATATTACGGTATCATCCAAACAGACCTAGAGCATGTCTTTGGTTCTCTCTATCTAATGAGGCCATTTTCAAAGTGGCCATAAGAAGATGATAGTGCTTTTCAGCCTCCTTATTCCTCTCCAGCCTCTTATCTATCACCAGCAATTTGGCTTGGGAAAATTAACTAAAAACATTTTTTCAGCTTGTTTGTAAGATAAAACCCAGGGCACCATTTACTTTAGTTTTAATTTACCCTTTTGGGGACTCGAGAGGCTATAAATGGGTGAACTGCTTGCAGCCTACAAGTTCCTTATCTATTATATTTTTATTTTTTTCAGGAAAAGATCAAACATTTGGAACAGAAGCTTCTGGAAGAACAGCATCAGCGCAAGCTAATACAAGATAAAGCTGCACAGGTAAGGAAAATCAATATCGATATTGCCCTGGTGAATAAAAACAAAAGAACCTGTGGATTAAAAACCGTTAATCAGCTTTTGTTGAAGAATATTGCTATATTTAGAAACTCTGCTGTTTCAAAATACTTTTTCTGGGCTTACTACAGAAGGGGAGTAACAACTGTTACTCATAACGAGGCCTTGTGCCAGTCTAGCTGCTGGGATTTATGTTTTTTTTAAAAAAAAATTAACTCCTCTGGTGGGGAACATATCTAGTATTCCTCTATCCTCCTATATTACCCCCAACAACAAACCTGTAGATGAGTTGGGCTGAGAGAGTGGTTGGTCCAAAATCATCGAGCTTGCTTTTATACCTAAGGCTGGACTAGAACTCAGTGTCCTGGTTTCTGGTTTGGTGCCTTCACCTCTAGACCAAACTGGCTCTTCAGTTGACCCGATGTGTTAATTTCACTGTCAGCAATATTGCATGTTTTAACAATATTTTATAACATGATTTACATGTTATTGTAGCTGGAGATCTTAGCCTGAATATTAGTCTCATAAATGCATTCTTGTCTTTAAATAGCGCAGTCATTACATGTCATTTCTCTAATAAGACAACTGGATATGAATCTCTGCTAATTAAGACTGCTTGCTACAGATTTTGTCTAAAAGTTCAAAGGATGTGGTTAGGATTCTTGGGAAGCTTCAAAATACACTGTGTTAGTTGGGCCTATAAAGGTCACCATTTAGTTTTGTGGCTTAAAGAATGCAGCCCATTAGGTTTCTCAATTGGCATTGATTGCAAAAAGAAAGGAGGGGGAGGGCCTGTCAAACAATACTTGATACTGTGACAAAAATAATAGTTCTATGCTAAGCAGATTATTTATTTTTAAATAAATTTAGGCATGAAATAGCTGTTAAGAGTTCCTGGCTAAAAGTCTAAAAGTGTAAAAGTCTAGTTTTTTAATGCATTTGGCAGTAAGCCATTGTTAATTTACTGTAACTTCTATGACAGATCATGCAAAGCAAATTTTTAAAGGTATCTTTCCAGGGAGCCCTTATATCACATTATGACATTCCTGTCATAATGTGATATAAGGTCATGTGATATAAGGTCATATCAGTCATGTACTCATATTTTTCATCTTATTTTTTTATCTGACTGTTGGCTGTTAATAATGTTTACTACAGCTCCAGACAGGTCTTGAGATGAATAGAATTCTCTTGTCCTCACTTTCACCCGAAAAGGAGGTGAAGAAGAAAAGCAGAAAAAAGAAAGTCATAAAGGTAAAATGTTAATTTTCAACCATATTGTTAATAATATTGCGAAGTTAGGCAATTGATAACCTTCCATGTATTTTGTCCAAGGCAGGTTTTCTAGGAGTGCCTCTTAAAATGCATGTTTAATCTCAGCAAAGAAATGTAAAATGTGCCCAGTCATTTCTGTGATTAATAGATCCTACTCCTATTGTAGTTTTCAAATAAATTCACCTGAATTCTGCTTTTCCTCAAAAGTATTAGGCTATTAATCAAGCCTTCCAACTGGATACCAATCTTTTCTGGGGATTATCCCAAGACAGCATTTCCATTAGACATATTTTGGTTTTTCTAACTTTCAAAATAATCAATGTTATTTGGTATGCTTTTTGACCATCTTTTTCTTAAACTAAAAAAAACCAGATTGGATCAATTTTAAAATATATTTCTGAAATCTATTTAAGAATGGTCCATTGAAATCAATTGGATTCAGGCAGGTTGGAGTAGTTATTTAAAATTATGACTAATTTAAATCCCATTTATTTTAGTAAATAGTATTGTATAATTAAGTCTGAGCCCACCTGACTTCCTAAGTTGCACCCAGTTTTCCATTTGTGCATGTGATTTCTTCTTTCCTTATGGAATACCCATCATCCCTTATTCTGAGGTTTATGAAAACATTCAGAAAATGTTTGATAAGTGATGCAAGAAGGCTAATAAAAAAGGGAAGGACTGGCAAAGATCACACAAAAAAGGATTAAAATGTTTCCGTAATTCAGTGTATAAGAAATACTTTGAATATTGATATCATGAAACTTAAATGTTCTAAAGAGAAAGCTATAACCTTTCATATTTTGTCGAGTCTCAAACAAGTTTCGAGTCTTGAAACATTTCTCTCCCTTCTTCAATTAAAGTTTAGAACCTCACTTCTTTTTTTTTTTCAAATGAATAATAAATCCAGGTTTTAATTTTCAGAATAATTCTAGTTTGAAGAGAACACAACCAAGCTTTCAGGGTGGAATGTTGCCTTTTGTTGCTGGCAAGGTAAGCATTGTGTCTTTGTAAATGAGAATTTAGTCAAATTATTATTTGCTTAACAAAACGTTATACTTTGCTGCTTCTCCCACAAGTCTGCCAGCTCAAGTCACTCTGTTGTCGCAAATGTACAAACTGTCCTGCATATGATGAAACACCGAAACAGCCCTTGTATGACTTCACAATGTCCACAAGGCACTGAAAAGAGGACTTCAAGATGGACTGGTATTTGCAAACCAGTGTCTTATTCCACGACTTCCTGTGCTACTGAAACGCTTTCTGACCTCCTCCTGGGTATGCAAGATGAGTTGGGACAAATGAGTTTGTAAGTATTTGTGTATAGTTTTCCATACAATCTCTGCGGTGTCAGTGGATATTTTAACAACATACACTTTTTAATCTCTTGTCACCTACCAGATACTGGGACAACGTAAAAAGCACCAGATCTTCCTTCTCCACCTGTCCCATCCCATATATAGGCAGATGTGGAAAATGGCAAATTGCCTTTTGAAAGCAGGTGGTGATATAGGTTGATCCTATTCAAATATTAAAAAAAACAACAACCCAGATGCTATTTTTGTCACATCCACAACATTAATGGGAGCTGGATTGAACTTTAGAGGCACCTTACTAAAAGCAACAAAGTATCCTGAAATTCTTAGCAGCACAATAGGCAGTTATGGGTTCTTGGGTTAATGCCCCAGCTATAGGAGTTGGCAGTTTTTGGCACATATGACACTCCATGAACTGCATTGGTTGCTAATACAGGTAGTCCTCATCTTACAACAGTTCATTTTATGATTGTTCAAAGTTACAACAACACTGAAAAAAGTGAGTTATGACCATTTTTCACACTTATGACCATTGCAGCATCCCCGTGGTCAGATGATCAAACTTCATGCTTGGCAACTGACTCGTAGTTATGACCATTGCTGACGTGATCACCTTTTGTGACCTTCTGACAAGCAAAGTCAAAGGGGAATCCAGATTCACTGAACAACCGTGTTGCTAACTTAACAAATGCAAAGATTCACTTCACAACCGTGGCAAAAAAAAAGTCATAAAATGGGACAAACTCACTTAATATTTCACTTAGCAACATTCATTTTGGGCTCAATTGTGGTTGTAACTCGAGGACTACCTGTCTGTTTTGAGCTTCAGTTTTAAGGTGCTTGTAATTAGCTCTAAAGCTCTTGGGGTGGGGTTAAATGTGGGACCATGTCTCTCCAATTATATCTACCCATTCTGTTAGATTCAGCAGGAGAAGCTTGCTCTGGGTCCTGTCCACTCAGGAGTGTCATCTCATAAATTCCAGAAACAGAGCCTTCTCTGTCAGGATGCCTTCCCTTTGGAATATCATTCCCCTGGAGATCAGATACTCACACTTTGGCTGTGTTAATTATTGTGGTTGGTTGATTTTTGTCAACTGCTGTTATTTATGATATACCTTACTTAGGTAAAATAACCCGTATGCTATTTATGATGTACTCTACTAGAAATGTATGTGATTTACAAGCTTCTTATAAGAAACACTTTCCTAGTAGGGTGCCCAATTGCATGCCCAAATAACATCTGTCTAGTCTCAGCTGCGACTATTCCATCTCTTTAATTCTGCTGCTTCTCCAGTACCATCTGGAGTTTCATGCGGCAAACTTATTGGCGGCATTTATTTCTCATGCCCAATTAACCTGTACAAAACTTGAAATTTGGAGCTACTCGGCTCAAGTCATATCCTCATTCTGGTAGTCCTGGACTTACAACCATCTGTTTAGTGACTGTTCAAAGTTACAACGGCACTGAAAAAAAATGATGTGCAACCGATCCTCTCGCTTACAACTATTACAGCATCCCCATGGTCACATGATCAAAATTAATGTGCTTGGCAACTGGCATGTATTTATAATGACTGCAGTGTCCCAGGGTCATGTGTTTGCCATATGCAACTTTCCCAGCTGATTTCTGTCAAGCAAAGTCAATGGAAGAAGCCAGACTTGGCTTAACGACCGTGATTCATTTAACAACTGCAGTAATTTGCTTAACAGCCTCATTATTTAGATCTTAGTATTTTATGACTCTTGATGTACAAGTAATAAAGAAACCTACAAGGATGAACAAACAAAATGTAGATGTAGAGTAGAAAAATGCTAAATTGTGTTTAAGCAACTGATAGAATTTGTCTTCAACAGTGAACATCAAGAACTATCAAAGCAGATAGAGGAAAGCCAAAACCAGGACATTCGGGAAGACCTAGAACGTGAATTGGATTGTCTCGTGAAGCAGATGGAAATTAAAGGAGAACAGATTTCAAAACTGAAAAAGCACCAGGATCATGTAAGAGAACAATTCTGAAATCAGGAGATGTGACTAGTTAGAATGTGCCTTGTTAGACAGCCAATGCTTAGAACTGTGATGCTCGGGGAATGGAAAAACAAATTGAGAATAAATTGTATGACATTTCATACAGTTGAAACAATTATGAATGTGCCTGGAAGGACTAAAAATATACATCTACACAAAACGTTGACGTACATCATTGCTTTGCTGAATAATATGCACTATCATGCCACTAAGAAACGTTAAACCAATTGTTGTGTATTACGTTATTTATTCAAATACAGCTCTAAAAAAATCTTATTACCCATTTTAATCCTTGCACTTAAAACCAAAAATTATATCCATATTCCAAAAGTATAATAAAAAAAACATTTGATAATGCTTTTTCTTCCTGTATCATACCTAAATGTATTTGAGCAGGTGCTAAAAAGAGATTACTAGCTTTGAAGCAAAGTGAGCCTATCTTTGCATATCAGAATTAGTGTGCAATTTTTCTTTTATTTAGGTTTCTAAACTAAAGCAAAGAGCTCAGAAACTGAAGAAAGAGCCGGCATATTCAACATCAAGGCCTAATGAATTAAAAGGAAGCAAAGAGACTGTAATTTCTCCAAGTATTTGTTCCACAAATAAAACCACAAATTCTCTTCGGCTATTAAAAAGTGCTCAGAAGCTTCAATCAGTATTGAAGAAAGATGATATTGTGTGGGAATCATAGCTTCCACGTCTGATTTCATACATCGCTACCTGCTGATATTTGATTTTATAAGTTTGGTTTGCCTTAATAGTGTACCCACTAATTCTGAGAATAAGATGTGAGGTAAATAAATTCCCTGTTTTCTGTACTGGCATTTAAAAATTATTTTAACGAAGCTTGTATACTATTTTTAATTAAAGGACCTATCACTGTGTGGTCAAATTATTGTTTGCCTTTCCATACTTTCTTTCATGAGAGACTTTGAAGAAAAAGTATTACTTTGCATCTGGATTGAATTATAAAATACCTGGTGGTTTATTGTTTTATTTCTATAAAATATTTATAGACTGTTTTTCAGTAAACCAATAAACTTCAAAGTCTTAAAAAACATTTTAAAAAACTTAAAAAATACACAGTTCAGGTCTAGTTAAATCTCTATGCTTGCTTGTCTCACTGGTATTTTTTTTTATTAAAAGGTTTTATCAAGTATTACAACAATTTTTCCCATCCCTCCTCCCCCCCATCCCTCCTCCACCCCCCCATCCCTCCTCCACCCACCCCCCATCCCTCATCCCCCCTCACCCCGGACTTCTCAGAGCAAATACAGGGTATAACATTTAACAAACATAAACTAAAATATGCTAACTTTCTATAGACTCCAAACGCCCTCTTGCTCTTTAATTCCCCTTTCAACTAACAAAACATAATTCAAAAAGAAAAAATATTATTTTTTGTTTCATTCATAAGCTATCTGAAACTTTTTAGTCCGATATTTGTTTTGAATATAGTCAATCCATCTTCTCCATTCCGATATATATTTTTCATTTGAATGGTCCTTCAAGTATCCTGAAATTTTTGCCATCTGTGCTAAATTCACTACTTTTAATGTCCATTCTTCAATAGTAGGTACGTCTTCCTCCTTCCAATACTGCACTACCAAAAGTCTGGCTGCTGTTATTAAATTTAAAATCAGTTTAGTCTCTATAACCGTACAATCTGTAATTATACCCAACAGAAAGAACTGTGGAGTAAATTTTATCTTCTTTTTGAGAATATTTTGGATAATCCACCATATTTTTATCCAAAATGCCTTAATTTTTTTACATGTCCACCATATATGAAAATACATGGTATCATCACATTTGCATCTCCAACACTTAGGTTGCAAACTTGGATACATACAGGCTAGCTTTTTAGGATCTAGATGCCATCTATAAAACATTTTATAAAAATTCTCTCTTAAGTTTTGGGCTTGCGTAAACTTCACATTTCTAACTCATATTTTTTCCCATGTTTCCATCATTGGTTCTTCAATATTTTGTGCCCATTTTATCATACAGTCCTTAACTAGCTCCGTTTCTGAATCTATTTCTACCATCTTCATTTGTCTACCATTTATAAAACCAGTTTGATCATTATGAATCATTTGTTGCATGACTGTCATTAACCTATTTGCTAGTATTTTAGCAAAAATCTTATAATCTGTATTTAAAAGTGATATAGGCCTATAATTTTTTGGCTGGGTGTGGTCTTGATCCTCCTTTGGAATCAGAGAAATAAAAGCTGTCCTCCAGGATGGGGGTACATCTCCTCCAGATTGTATATTAGTAAATAATTCCTTAAGTGGTTCCACCATTTCTAACTGTAAGTATTTATAATAAGTGGCTGTCAAACCATCTGTCCCAGGGGCTTTACCCACTTTCAACTGCTTAATTGCAAACATAATTTCCTCAGAAGTTATCGGTTGATTTAAACCCTCCCTTTGCTGTTTTGTAATTATAGGAATATTCTCTTTCTGTAAATATCTATATCTATACTTTGAATTTTGTCATTAGCATACAACCTCGTATAAAATTCTAAAAATGCTTTTTTAATCATATTTTGCTGATAAACCTCTTTACCTTTATATTCTATTTTCTCTATAGTCCGTGACTTTTGTTTTTTCCTTAACAGATATGCTAACCATCTCCCTGGTTTGTTAGCATTGCAAAAAGTATTATGTTTAGCCTATTGCAAGTTAGTTGCAACCTGATCTGCCATTAACATATTAAATTGCCCTCGCAGTAAGTTAATTGCCTCTTTTATTTTCTTGACTGCTGGGTTCAATATCAAAGCTTGTTCTTTTTTTTTTTAATTTCCTCTTCTAAGTCCTTCCTTTTTTTCCCTTGTTTATGTCTATGTTTATTATTCAAATATATCAAAATACCTCTCATATATGCTTTACTTGCGTCCCAAACCATTTCCATAGATGTACCCTTATGCATATTCATAATGAAAAATTCTTTCATAAATTTTTTACATTCTTTTACATTTTCCTCATATCTAAACAGATTTTCATTTAACCTCCAAGACCTCTTAAATCCCTTTCCATACTCTAATTCCATCCAAACTGGACTACGATCCGTTAAAACTCTTGGACAGATCTTCGTCTTCTTCACCCTAGAAAAGAGATCATTGGTAATTAATATGAAATCAATCCTAGAAAAAGATTGATGTCTATCAGAAAAAAAAGTAAAATCTTTTTCTTCAGAGTTCCTCTCGCCAGATATCTCTCAACTCCATATCATCCATAATTTCAAAAAACAATTTTGGCAATCTGGCACGCGTTGAGATATTTTGCAAGAGCCCCTTCTTATCTTTTTTAGTGTCCAAAACTCCATTCCAAACACCCAATAAAATGCATAATTTATAATCCCATTGTAGTAACTCTGGAATGTAAAAGCTTGTAAAAATTTTTCTGTTGTTGGTTCAGTGCATATACTCCAATTAAAAGTATTTTTTCCCCTTTTATTAAAAGTTCAATTGCTATGAATCTTCCTTGATCATCTGCTTCAATTAGTTTAGCAATTAAGTCTTTTTTTAGGTATATAACTATACCATTCTTTTTCTCTGGAGCAGATGCAACAAAATGTGTACCTAACCTTGCATTTATTAAATATTTTTGATCTTTCCTTCTAATATGAGTATCTTGTAGACAGATTACTTCATTTTTAAACTGTTTCAGATAATGAAATATTTTTCTCCTCTTTTGTGGTGAATTTAGGCCATTAATATTCCAAGTCAGAAATCTAGTTGCCATTCTTGGCACCCTAAAGCTTCCAGAGCATCTGCTGGAAATCTCCATGCATTTTGCTTTTTGGCCTTGCTCCTCCCACTGCTTCTGTTTTTGTAATTTCTTGAGTTGTCATCTGGAGTTGCTGCACTCTTAATTCTTCTTGACGCTTGGCTGCCGCTCGGGTCTGTCTTTGATCCTTAGGTTCTTCTATTTTTTTGAATACCTCCAAAGCTTGAGCAGTAGTCGAAAGTTGTATTAAATCTTGAATAATCAAAGCTCCCCTTTGAGCCTGTACCAACGATTCTTCCTTCCCCCCCTTTCTTGCCCCCTCTGCTTCCGTCTTCCTTCTAGCTTCTGGGGACTGTGGGCATCCAGCCTTTAGTACATTGGTGTAAAAATCTCTTGCCTTCCACACTGAATTAAGACAATATCTTTCTCCTGAATAGTTCACCACTAGTCCAGCTGGAACCTTCCATCTGTACTGTATCTGACGGTCTCTCAGTTCTTCCACCAGAAAGTCATAATCCCTTCTGGCTCTCAGCATTTTGGGGGGGATTTCTTTCAGTATTAAAACCTCTTGCCCCTGCACTTGAAGTTTGGTTTTAAAAGTGGCTTGTAAAATTTCATTGCATATCCTCCTTGTAGTAAAATAGACTACAATGTCTCTTGGTAAATGTTTCTGTCTGGCGACCCATGAATTGACACGATAAATTTTGTCAATTTGCCATTCAAAAGTTGCTTTTTGTTCTCCCATTATCTGTGCAAATGCTTCTGCAAAAATCTCTCTCAAATTCTCTTGCTTATTTTCCTTCAGACCTCTTATTCTCAAAGCAAATTCCATGTCTCTATATTGTATCATTGTTACATCGGCCTCTGCTGTTTCCATCTTATTCTGAACCTCTCCCATTTTATTTTCCAAATTCACATTAGACTGCTTAATTTCTTCCACTTTTTCATCTAATGATTCAATATGGCTTGCCAGACCTTGAACTGCCATGACAATATCTTCTCTAATTTCCTGATTTCGAATTTGAATAAACTCTTTAATTTCAGCCATCTCATCAGCGACATCTCGAATTTTATCCTCAAACACCGAAGTAATTTTTTTTTCTGTAACAGAGGCTTGTGTTTTAAGGGCTTCCTGCAACATTTCAAGTGTTAATATTGGTGATTCCATTGGAACAGAGAGAGATTGCAATTTGGAAGTTTGAGCTGGTGACCTCCCAGCGCTTTTAGAGGCAACAGTCTATTTGTTTTGAGGCAATTTTTAGTTTTCAATTTGAATTTATTCAGCAACCAGAACAACAAATCCACCAGGTCCAAAAATTTCCAGTCCTTAAATAATATCAATCATTTTTTAAAATAACTACTATAGTCTTTTTAGCCTTTAAACCTTCTTTCTTTCAAAGCAAAGATCTCTAGTTTTAAACAGGGGCTGCCAGCACTAAACGAAACTTTCCTTTTAACTTTCACTTTCACACCCCATTAGAGCTCAATCGCCATCTTGCTTTCACTTTCTTCCCTTAATAACTCAGAAGGAAGTAATACACATTTAGAGTTAAAGTTTAGTACTTGCAAATCTGATCTCTTCTGGCTTTGCTCAGCCTGCTTCCAAATCCAATGTTTTATTCCATGCGTTGTTTGCAGGGGTGCAACGCTTAAAGCAGAAACATCCCGCATCCGGAGCTCTGTCGGGCTTCCAAGGAGCTCTCACCCTTCGAGCCCCAGAATTGTTCCTGGGGCTCTTGGGGAGCTCTACCTACACCTGTCTGCTCTCTTCCTCCCCTTTTCCCAGGGAGAAAGTTTCCAAGCCGCTAGATAGCTGATTTGCGCTGTTCTAGTGGCTTTACGCAATTACGGGGCTGGCGCTCACAAAGGAGCGTCTTCAACGCCTATGGTGCCACCGGAAGTCCCTCTCACTGATATTGTTATGCACCCATCATATTTTGCTAGTTTACAAAGCAGAAGTGTTACATGGGCATACTAAGGCACCCCCATCACTGTATGTGAAATCTTTGTCAGAGTAAAGAACTCTGGTACTGCCAAATATAAATACTAAAAACCAAATTTATCTGGTGCAAGCAGTTTGCAGGGTTCACGGAATTCTCCTTTTTTAGCACCCCAAGAATTGATCACATCACCTCCGATCACTCCAGAGAGGAGAAATTGGGTGCTTTAGCAGAATAGTCAGGGGAAGGAAACCAGTTGAATGCATCTCATGGTTATCATATTCAATTCTTACTTTTTTAACACCTGATGGCAAACCGGCTCTTAATAAATGAACGTATGAAGATGGTGTGGATTTGCAGTTGTTTAAATCAGTATTTCAAAAGGGCTTTGTGATATCTAACTTCCAAACACAAGTCTATGTTTTGGGCACCTACAGTCTCATTCAGGCCTACTAACCTTTCACATGGTTTTAACCGTCTCTAGAACTCAGCAAAATAATTTCTCCCACTTATGCAAAAGAACCCCATTTATTTATTTGGTCATTTTTTGATTAAAATAGAGCAACATGCCATCTATGAAACTGGAGCCCAGGAAGTTATTTTTTCAGCCCTCAGCTTTTGTGTATAGATGTTGTTACGGTTACCGCAAAGCCTAACCAGGCACTCTGACAAACGTCTCGATTGCATCTTTAGTTTTGATCACACTAGCTATAGAAACCTGTGGGAGATGTTTGCTGCTACTATTTCTAATAACGCAACTGAGCTCTTTGCTTTGCTAGGAGCTGTTTACCTTCTATGCTTGTGAAGTTGTGACCTTTCTATTGAGACCAGGTATCGTATTCTCTTAAACTATGTGTTCCAAGACAGAGAGCAAAAGTAACAGCAACTTAATTTTATTTGTCCCAGAAAGTGCATTTCCTTGTTAATTTATGCTAAAATAACTGCATATGCTAAAATAACTGCATATGCTAAAATAACTGCGTATGAAAGACCTTGATATACAGAACCAGGTCTTGCTCTGCTAAAGAAAGTACTACAGTAATCAAAATGAACAGTCACAGTTTTGCTCTTAAGAAAGATTTTTTAAAAATGGTTTTCTGGAAAGAGGTTAAATGCTATGTTTTTAGAATTATCATTTAAATCCTTAAAAAATTAAGATAATTGGAGAAGAAATTCTAACATATTTTCTCTTTATTCTCTCTACCTCCCGTCCTCTCCCTTCCCATCATCATAATGGTCATTTCAATTTTGTTTGCTTTTAGGGGAACAGGCATGCTTCCTAGTATTAATTATGTCTATTTTGAAATCTTATATATGGGTTGCTGGTATCATTCTTAATCTCATTACCTAAATTGGCTAGCACAGTCATGCCTGTGGCTTTTTCAGGGAGAGAGACATCAACTGATCATGGATTATTTTTGAAATTGTGATCTGGCATTTGAAAATCCTGTAAGCATCAGTTATACAATAGACTTGATGCTTAAAGAAAATACTAAAAAGTTTCATAAGAAATTGGGGGTGGGGGAGAATTATTTTGTTAAGGCATTTCTATATCTTGGCAGAAACAGTCACTCTGATTTAAGGGACATGCTTAAGACATTTTAAATCCCTCACAGTTTTAATTTATATATTAATTAGATGGAGTGCTTTTTCTAAAGAAATTGCATTGCATTTCCCAAATTTGATATGTTGTTACACTTTGGGCAACAAGTCAGGAAAAAGGGACATGCTTTTCCATAAGTCAGTAGGAAATTATCTGTGTGGGTTCAGCTGCAGCTTATGTAACTAGAACCCATATGATTTATTCTGATCATATTTTATGCTACTCAAATCACACCGAGAGCCAGTTCCTATATAAAAGCTACACTAATTAAGAACTGAGACTATAGAGTCATGCTCAAAGAGGAGAAATGGACAATTCTGTGTAATTATCAAAATCTTTGATACAAATGATTATACTGTTCTATGACCGTAATAAAGATTTGTTTTGATATTGGTGATTAGGTATGTTTTCGCTGTCTTTGAATTATATATCAAATGTCAGGATAAAATAATAAAAATTAAACATTTTAAAAGACTTCTGTCTGAACCCACCAGAATGAGCCAAAGATGTGAAGCAGTGTTAGAAAAATGCAGTCAGTGTTCTGCATTAATTACCGTGTTGGACGTGACTTGTTTCAAATTCCTTTCAGTCATTAACCTTATTACTCTGCTTTGCACCAATCACTATCTTTTTAGCTATCTCACAATCTGATTTTCAGGGGGGGAATGGAAAGCAATAAAATGATGTATTGTACCCTTGAGTTTCTTGAAAGAAAGCTTACATATAAATTAAATCATTGCATATTGCCACCACAGAAAGAACAAGCAGAGGACAGGATTTGTCATGGAATTGACATTGGAGGCAACAGATATATTAAGTCAGTTTTTGACCTTTCTGAAATATTCTGTAGTAATACTCAGCAAGGAATCTCTTGATGTATTCCAGATAGGCAACATATAACAGTCTCAGTATCTAAAACTATCATATATATAACTGCTAAAAGAAATTTGTAGGCCTGTCAAAGTTGCTAATGGTTTGGCTAACTAGGCCAGGAATAAGTATATTTCTTTTCTTTCAAAGTTCTTTTGTGCTATAATGTTATCGCACTTTATAATGCTATAAAGTCTGCTGATGTGGATCCAATATTAATGAGGCCAAATGTGGCTTTACTGAGAATGATCAAGAATCTAGTTCATATATCATAATTGATTGCATTTGGTTTGGTCTTACCATAATGTGTGAAATTGTAATTTATAAACCATATTTTATGGATTATAATTTGCACAATCTTGCTAAATTATGCCTTATTCAGTGAGCTGTTGTAAAACCAATAATAATGATGTGTGGACCCAGTTAGTAAAACATGAAAATACCTTATCCGTGTTTGTGTAAACACTGTATGATGGGTATATTTGATCTCTGAATAGGTGCTCTTTTAATGGATATTGTTGTTTGTTATGTCTTGTTTTTCATTTTGTAAAGTTGCCCTGAATTATTGGGAGGGATGCAGCCTAGAAATTTAACAAATAAATGAATAAATATCTTACACTAATGGAGGTAATAATTAGCTTTCAGCTTGGTCAGAATAAACTAAAGTGATGTTTTAGTAGTTAGCACTATCAACCAATAACCAATTTCTGGGTATTGGGGTGTAGATGCTTTCAATAAGTGAACCAGGAAAAGGCTAAAGAATAATTTGCAGATCATCTTCTCTTTCCTATTATATTGGTGACATAAAAGAAGCTTGAATTACAGCTAGAAGATATGCAGAGCTTATACTTCTGCTGGTTCTTTTGTCCTCAAACCAGAAATGAAACAAATATGCATCATACATTATACCTTATTTTGGTTTCTGTGCATTATATTTATACACTTACTCCTAAAATGCTTTGTTATGAAACCGTATTGTTGAAAATTGAATATAATTTTATCTACACTTTCTCTTTATGTTACAAGACCAAATGGATGAAACTTATAAGATCTCTTCAACTGAAAGAGTCCAACAGGTAGAGAAAGAATTAGCTGTGCAGCTGGCTGAACTGAAGACAGAAATTGAAGGAAATGGGATCTTACAGGGAACTCCACATTGGTAAAAACATCATTTTTTATTTAGGACCATAGCTGTTTCGTAAAGGGCCACATACCTTTGCTCCAATGCAGCTCCTTCCCATTCTTGGGCAAGGTTGTTCAAAGGTCTTCCTGTAAAATCATTGTGAGGAATGTATTGGGCATCTGTGGAATAAAGTCAGTTTGTTCTAGGTTGGACTTTAGCCTTGTAACAGGTCCTATGTTGGGTTCAGTCTTGCTCAGTTATTTGGGAGGAGGTTGACCCTATTGATGAAGTGAACAGGATTCTCATGGCAGTTAGCTTGGTCACCTGTCTACATTAAGCCATCAGTAGACCCAATGATGCTGGACATTTTTTTTAGGGGAAGTAATAGAAAAGGTGGTTGTGAACAGCAGCTCCAGAGAACTCTGGTGGAAATGGATTATTTGGATCCCTTTCATTCAGGATTCAGGCCTAGGAATGGGACCATAAAGCATTTATTGTGCTTTTAGATGACCTAGATAAGAGCAGGATAGAGGCAATACATCCATCCTTGTTCTTGATAGCTGTTATGATCTGTCATAATGTCCTTGAGAGAGAGGAGGAAGAGGAAGAGCTGCAGCCTACTTAGGTGATGGTCAGATAAGAGGTAGCTGAGCCCACAGAAGGAATAGGAACTTTGAAAATGTCTCAGAAGTGACCCACCTTGGCTTGTTGGACAGTAAAGAAAAGAGGGAGAGAAATGTATTTTCAGATTTTCAAGATTCTGTTACCCTAACCTTACAAAAGGTAATGTTAATAGTCATAGTTGGCCCTTTCTGTCTGGACTACCTTGAAGGGCTGAAATCCTGTCCCCTCCCCATCAACATCAACTGGGACCAGCCTTGAAGGAAAGAAGAAAAAGCATCAATGACTTAATAATACCTTTAAGGGTTTTTTTTACATTTGTTTTTAATTATTATGGTGGCCATATAAGTAGAAACAAATTTAAAAATCACATTATAAATATAGGCTTAATTTCAGAAAGAACAGCTGAACAATGATATATGCCAGTCAATCGTATATTTCTCTGCAGCATATTTGATTTTAATAATTCCAGCACACTTTATGTAACCTTCAAACAATATTCTTTAGGCTGTCCAACCCTATGTTTATCTACTTATGAAACAATATGTGAGGAGTGAATTACTGTTGTGATATCAGTGACTCACACACTGAAATCCAATTCATTAGATTACTGCAACTTGTTTATGGTGTTGCCTTTAGAGATAACCCAGAAATTCCCGGCATAAAACACGGTAGTGAGATTACTAGCAGGGCAAAGTTACTGCACAAATTGATTCACAGAATATCAAACAAAGATGGAAGGAGTATACTGTAGTTCAGTTAAGGTATGCATATTATCTTAGTTATTCTCTATTTAGAAGAACTTCTACAATAGAAGGTTAAATTAGATCAGCACATCTGGTTGTTTGCAAATTTGAAGCTTACCAAATTGATGGAATGGCTATAGGAATATGGGAAGCAACAGAAGAAGAATCAGTAAAGGTTCTATGCAAATTATGCCAGCAAATCTGAAGAATGACATCCCGACCAACTGACTTTATACCAATACTAAAGAATGGAGGCATAACCATGTTTGCAAACTGTTATACCACATCCTTAAGTTCACACATTAGCAAGAAAATGCTTAGGATCATCCAACACAGAGCAGGTGGCGATTCTCAGGTCATGGTTGCCTTAAAGGTGCTTTTCAAGAAGCAACTGGACTTCCTGGTTTTTCTTTGAAAACGTTTCACTTTTCATCAGCTGAAGAAGCTTCTTGGATGAGAAGTGAAACGTCTTCAAAGAAATACCAGAAAGTCCAGTTGCCTATTGAAAAAGCACCTTTGGGACATTTACCCCACAGTGTAATCCCTTGCCAACCTTTTTTCATTTCATTCTCACAATTCATGGAGGTATTTGCTACTGTGTGACCCCCCTTTAGAGAATGTTATGGCATCAGTTTAAAATTAGGGCCTTAGCCTGCTCATCTCTGGTTTTGACTGCATTCTACTGAAAATGATGTTCTGTTCAAAATATGCAGTTGTACAGCTGTTGACTTTCTCAAATAGTCAATTTCCCCACATCAATTGCTACATATTTGTTCTATTAGTATTCTAATATTTGTTCTACTTGTGATTGATAAAATGAATTAATCTGTATGCCAAGCCCCTCCACTAAGTGGGAATGACGAGATCTGACAAAGCTGAATTGGCCTTTTAATTTTAGCAGAAAAATTCCAATAGTTGGAAATAAAAATATATTTAACAAGATAAAGGTAAAGGTTCCCCTCACACATATGTGCTAGTTGTTCCCGACTCTAGGGGGCGGTGCTCATCTCCATTTCAAAGCCGAAGAGCTACACTGTCTGAAGACATCTCAGTGGTCATATGGCCGGCATGATTAAACGCCAAAGGTGCACGGAACACTGTTGCCTTCCCACCAAAGGTGGTCCCTATTTTTCTACTTGCATTTTTTATGTGCTTTTGAACTGCTAGGTTGGCAGAAGCTGGGACAAGTAATGGGAGCTCACCCCATTATGTGGCACTAGGGATTCAAACCGCTGAATTGCCAACCTTTCGATTGACAAGCTCAGCGTCTTAGCCACTGAGCCACCGCATCCCCTCTTAACAAGAGTAGGTGGGAATAAATATTGACTTGAAAGTTTCAGTCTGTGGATATTGGTGGGTTAGGCTGTATGGTGGGTTAGGCTTGAGTTTCCATGTGATTATTGCTAGATTCATTCTATATATTTTGCAGCTTTTAAATCATTTCATATATGTTTTATTGCTAATTCTGCTTTGGTCTACGCTACAATAATATTTCATCCTGTTTCATAGTTCTGTGCCTCTTCCAAAAGACATTGATTATTTCAGAAGAGAAAGGGAGTGGACACTGAAAAAATGTTTACAGGTAAGTAATAAATGCATCACTATAAAAAAAAATACCACAACATAGACAGTCCAAAAGTTATACCTCTTTTGCCTGTTGTTAAACCTATTCCAACTGGAGAAGCTTATTTCTGATTTTTAGTAATTATTTTATTGAATAACAAAATTGTCATTAGAATGTTCTGATTACTAAACAGCATTTTCTACAATTTTAAAAGATCCCACAATACTATAAAAATACCTATATTCAATGCCGCTGAATAATTTTACACTGTTGTTGATTTTTCTCAGGTTGCAGAGGCAAAGCCTCTTGTAATTCAGACTGATGTCCTGAAGAGGGAGCTAGATAGCTGTCTAAAAAGAGAATATACACCCGAAAGCTTACCCTTGTTGTTGTATCAGGTAATGTTTGCTTTTTTCACGTTTGAAGGTTTTTTCCCAGCCTAAATTTTCCGCCAAAAAAACCCTGGCATATTATGGCTTCTCAGTCTCCAAATTCCTCAAAGTTGTGCCTCTGATTGCCCATATTTTGTATTGGAATTTTTTAGTTTGAGGTGGACAATGAGCCAATGTGTATGCGAATGATATTCCAAGGAAGTTATTTAAACTGTATAGTTTTTCAGAAGTAAAACTGTAATTTTAATCTGTAAAAAATCTCTTTATTTTTGTACAAAGTTTTTTATCGACAGGATCCCACAGTTAGTCCAAAGCAAATACTTACATATGCTAAGATGGAAAAGATTTTGTCAGCACAGTAGTGTTATTGAACAACTGTACCCTTTCTACCAGGTATGAATTCTCAAAGTTTGCACAGTTGTTAAATATAATGTAAAATGTTTATTTTCAAATGAACTTAAATATGATTTAATGTTTGTTAAGTGCGGAGGCAAAGCTATAGAATTTTCTGTAAGTTCAATTTAATTTGAGAAAAATGGTATTTTCCTACATAATAACTTAAAAACCTGCTCATCTAAAATCACTGACTTCTTATTAATGTCTATTTCTATATGTGGGAACTTGCAGGGGAGTATTAAAATCTACCAACAAAAATAATTTCTATAGAATCATCTATCTAATGTATAGAATAGAATCTATAGAATATAGAATGTATAGAATATCTTTATAGAATATCTATAGGATAGGTAGTAACTATAGAAATTGTAATATGTGCATCTGTTCATGTATAGATTGGCTCTAAAACCAGGAGTCCAGTGGATCAATAATGTGATATTAACCATTTTGTTAGGCCAGCCAATAGGAAGAATTGTTGAAGCTTCAGACGGCGCCAAAGAGATGAATTTAGTTTTAGAAATCATTGATCCCCAACAAAGTTATGTTTCTAGTTCTCAGCAAACACTTTTTATAAGTAGGGGGAAAAAAACCTTTATAGCAATAGGCAAGCTTTTTGACTCTCTGAAGGAGATGGGTGATTTAAAAACATGAAAACAAACAACTTCCCAAAATTTTGGAAGGATATCTGTGGGTCTTCAAGGCATTCCTGAAAATAAAAATAATACTAGACTGGCACTTTGCTTTTATTTTTATTTTTTTTATGGCCCCTGCTAACATTTTGGAAGCTTCATTTTTCATTTTTTAAACTGAAGCCTTGTAGAAAAGGGAAGTCTAGGATACTGTAATGAAAGAGTGTTTGTTATTCTTGTAAAATACATATAAGGAATTGCCAGAAGCTAAGGCTACCAGAAGCTAAAAGAAAGTGGAGGTAGTTAAAACAGAAGAGAGACAGATATCTGTCGGGCAGAGAGAAGACAAGATAGGATATGACCCTGCAACCTTGTGACAAACTAAGTTATTTATTAAATAAGCACAGGCGAATTTTGATGATTTACCTCTTTAAAGAAAAAAACAATTTTGATAGAATCATAGAACGGTGAATAGGAAGGGACCACAAGGATTATCTAATCTAAATCTCTGTAAAGTTCAAGAAAACAAATTAAATCATCCTTGGGTGCTAGATATACTGACAACCTTATAACGTCACCTTATACAGAGTTCCGTAAATAACTGTAAATACTTTAAGAAAATAAGAGACAGAATATAATCTTCCTTCTTTGTCTGGATACTAGGGAAAAAATAGTAAGAAAGATATATGGCCATATATAGGTGATAAATAAATAAACCTCAGTGCAATAATTCTTAAAATTGTTCATTTGTGGATAAACTTAGTTTCTGGCAACCATATTTTATACATTCATGTATCTGCAAAAAATAACACAGAAATTGTGCTACTTCTCACCAAATCAACTTATTTTGCAAAAACCCCAAAGATGCTGTTGGAATGCACTCAAGTGGCTGAAGGTATCATATTGTTTGATAATGGTGCTTGATGTTCTAGGTCTGTGATGGCGAACCTTTTCTGGATTGAGTGCCCAAAGTGCATGTGCAAACCCCCAAAATGCAATGTGTGTGTGGCCCCGCGCATGTGCCCCCCTACGCATGCACGTGCAGCCTCCCGCATGTGCCCCACCCCGTGCATGTGCATGCTCCCCACACATGCGCCCCACACATGCGCAGCAGAGACCCTACGACTAGCTGACCGATAGGAGGCGAGCGCGCATGCGCAGCGAAGCTGAACTGGGGTGATAGCTCGTGTGCTCACAGAGAGGGCGCTGTGTGCCACCTGTGGCACGCATGCCATAGGTTCGCCACCACGGTTCTAGGTAGTTCGTTAATTCATCTTCCTGGGACAAGAAAGCCGCTTCCATCTTTTTCCTTTCTTTGTAGAAACAAGTGGCTCAAATTATGCAGGAGTATAATGATGCCATTCAAAGGTCTGCCAGACTCTCAAGTGTACGAGAGAGCTTTCTGATTGGAAAAGAAATTCCTATAAACCTGGTGACCCAGGAAGATTTGATGATCTACACACAATGGCTAATATGTCATTTGCATTCACTTAAAACCATCCATGCCTATCTCCAGGTAAGACAATGGCTTACGATGAAAGAGGCCATGAAGCGTTATGGGGAAGTTGAGACCCATTTCACAATTAATATTCATACATTTCTGCTAAAGGCAGCAGGGCACTTATATAGGTTGTGTTAACATTCTGCCAATAGTATTACAATATTAATGTAAAATGACAGCACAAAGTCTGGATCCCTTTGCAAATCCCCTCCCCAAATCTAGCCCTTTGAGCATTAACTGGATTCCTTGAAAAGCAGCTCTTTTTTCAGATGCAAGGCACCAGCCATAAATAGTTCAATATTTATTTTATAATTAGATAGCAGTAGATAAAGAACTAAAGATTTGTAAACGTTTCTACTGAGGTTGCATTCTTATATGGACATTTTTCAAAGGAGTGGCCTAAAGAACTCAAACCATTGTAGGCTAAAGCATTTACTGTGGTATAAATTTGATTGAGGATGAAAATGTGCACCATAAATTGATTGGACCTTAAGGAAATATGAGATTATCTTTCTTCTAATAGATAGGGAGTCTGGGACTCTCCAGACACTGCTGAACTGCAGTTCCTAATATCTTACAATAAGAATGAATTTAATAACTAGATGTGAAGTGAAGTCAGGGTCCATTCTTATTGTTTTACTTGGGCTAGTATATAAAACATGAAACATCCTTTCTGTAGGAAACTGGAGTTTATAATTTTTTAAATTTATTTTAAATTTGATTTATATGCTACCCTTCTCCGGAGACTCAGGGCGGCTTACAATGCGCTAAGCAATAGCCTTCATCCTTTTGTATATTTATACAAAGTCAGCTTATTGCCCCCACAACTGGGTCCTCAATTTACCTACCTTAAAAAGGATGGAAGGCTGAGTCAACCTTGAGCCTGGCGAGATTCGAACCTGCAGTAATTGCAGGCAGCTGGTCTTAATAACAGGGTGCTTTAGACCACTGTACTACCAAGGAAATAATAATATTTCTTTTATTAATAGCAAGATGCAGCCTACATTTTCTGAAATAACAGACTCATATAGGTGTTTGTGTCTCCAACCAATATAAAAAAAGAAGAAATAACCTTAGTTGAACAGCATATTTCAAAATGTCCTAGGCAGGATTCCCTAAATTATATTTCTTTACAAAGGCTGGGAATCTCAGTCCATTTCCCATGAAACAACAGTTTCTATCATTCTTTGGGGAGAAGTATAAAAGTAACTTATATTAATTAACTATTAATTACATGTGTACTACCTTCTGCTTTAAAGACATATAATGAATGTAAAACATGTGCTCAAATCTATAGGTACTCCAACACTTGCCTATTTCTCACAGGACAGAGGTAACCATTGACAGACATTCATTTCAAGGTGATGGAGATAAATCTAAAGCTTCTGGAAAAATGGATTTTTTGTCTCCCAGGGTGCAGGTCTCTGTCCACCCTAGCACTTTAGCCATGGAAGGTAAGGAATAATGATATCTGTATAATTTGAGAGCCACAGTCTTGAAGGGCTCTGGGGCCTATAAAAATTAGTTGAGAGACTGAACATGGGTCTCTCTTTCCCTCAGTGATTTCTGTATGAAGTAATTGTTTTGGCCCAATAACCATGCCGTAGGGATCTAGCTGCTAAACAGAGCTAGATGTCTTCGTGAATTTTCTAGAGAGAACATGTTTTCCAGTCTTTTCATGTTTCTCAAAATTAGAGCAGGAGGATTGGAAAAATACTGATTCAAGGTAAGGTAAGGTAAGGTAAGTTAAGGTGAGGTGAAGTGATAATAAGACAAGATAAGCCATAGGATAAGATAAGATAAAAGATAAGATAAGATATTCTGTTGCCTGCTCTCAAGAGAAAGTATATATTTACCATAATACACATATACACATGCTATATACATACACATAAATATATACTATTTATATTTAGCATTTCCTCAGGATAGAGTATCCTCTGGGTATTCAAAATAGTGTTGGTGGACCTTTACCTCCTATAACAAACTCTAATGGTAAGACTAGGCTAAGAGAGAGAATGACTAAACCCAAATTATCTAGGGAACTCTATTATTGAGGAGAACTTTGAATGGATCTCCCCAGTCCCATTCTAGTAGGTTTACTGCTACTTTATGTTGTTGTCCTCAACCTACCACCAATTGCTTAGTTATAATTTCAAGTTTCAAGGTACGACAGACTCCCCAAAAGATACCTATGACCTGGCTGCACAATCCCACAATCATGTGACTACATTTCAGGCACATTTACAGCTGTTTGTAAACATCCAGTGGTCATGAGGTTACAATGTTTTTGCTGAAAATCAGTGTTTACTTCCAATTTTTTGATTAAAAACATTCCCTAGTAGACAATAAGTTTGCTTAATGACTGCTGCAGAAAAGATCATAAAATCAGGTTGCTTACATGGGTGTCTCATTTTACGACCTTCAAGACTTATGATCATAATGAGCAGCCTCCTGTATGGTTGTAAATCAAGGTCTGCCAGTATGATTATACCAACATTGCAATTACTTCTTAGATTGAATTAACAAAGATGAACAAATATGTGCATATTCTACCTTTAGACTCAATCCAAGGTCATTTCAGGATTCTGGCCATATGATTCTGTACTCAGTTCATATCTGGCTATAATTTCAAAGGAAAATAGGCTTTTATGGAGCCAGAAAGATAATTCAAATGATTTGTTTCTTTGCTGTTTACTTTCAGTAACAAGTTATTCCAATCCATTTCTTTCGAAGATATTAAATAAAGTCTACACAGATAGACTTTATAAAATCTATACAGTATAGATTTAAATTGGATAGATTAAATGAGAAGATGATTAAGTAAAACATTAAAAGCAAAGACTGAGTGAAGTGTAGAGTAGGAACACAGAAGGCCTTATTCATGCCAAGCCATCAAACAACAAATTAGATTACCTACAATTCTACAAATTCTGGTGAACTTGATTGAACTTTAGCAAATTGTTGCACAGTAATTAAAATACTTGTCTCAATAAAATTATAACTCAAGAAACAATAAAGCAAACAATAAAGCAAAGGACCTACATCTGTGCAGGGAACATAATTATATTTGGGGTTTGAAATATACCTTGAAAATGTCTCTCAGTAGAAACTGCATTAGGCTCACATTTGGGCTACTAAACTACAAAGTAGAATTTAGTGTTCTGGCCGTCTCTCATTTTCGGGCCCAGATTAAAATGATGCTTTCTGCTCACTTTATTTTGGTCTTGTATTTGACTTACAACAGTTCATTTAATAACTATTCAAAGTACAATGGCTCTGAAAAAAGTGACTTATGGTTGTTTTTCACACTTATGGCTATTGCAGCATCCCCATGGTCATATGATCAAAATTCGGATTTTTGGCAACTAGCATGTATTAATAATGGTTGCAGTGTCCCGAGGTCATGTGCTCACTTTTGGTGAGTCAATGGGGAAGCCAGGTTCACTTAACAACCATGTTACTAACTTAACAGCTGCAGTGATTCACTTAACAACTGTGGCAAGAAAGATCGTAAAATGGGGTAAAACTCACTTAACAAATGTTTCACTTAGCCACAGAAATTGTGGGCTCAATTGTCATAAATCGAGGACTACCTATATTTATTTTCCTTTTTTTTTCTTTTCTGATTTTTATTGGTGTAAATCCTCCGGGGTCACAGACTGTGAGAGGAGCAGTTTACAAATCCTTTAAACAAGAAAGCAAGCAAGCAAATTGTCTGAGAAATACTTAGTCTGGGAGACTTCTCCCTTCTCCCTGATGTATGTGCCCAAGAATAGAGAATTTTCTCCATCACGAACTACAAGGGCAGCTGCTGGGGTCAAAGCCTTTCAGCCAGTATCACCCCACTTTAGGGCTGTCCTCCCCAAAGTGCTTGCCTGGCCCATCTCTGTGTTCTTTTCAGCACAAGATGAGGGCTGATCCCAGAACTCCAATCACTGCCATTTTAAAATTTGCATGTTTTGAGATGCTGTGACTTTGTTTTATTTACCTATTCATTTGTTTAGCTTAGAACCGACTTGTTATGTATTGATACTTTTGAGCGGGAGTTTCAAACCTGCAACATTTCTGATTGGCTGACAGTCCCTCCAGGATTGTATATAAGGAGGGCTGCAGCCTCTGAGTTTTTGCTGAAGTCTCACTGTAAATTAAAGAGCTGTTGTCACTTGCTTGGTTGTGCCTCTCGTTATTCCCGAACCACTTCATTGGCGACGAAGGTGGGATAGAGGTCACAACAAGCGACCCAGTGAGACCACGAGCTTCAGCTAGGCGACGAGGCGAACTACAGGAGGCATACCAAACATGTCTGCCTACGTTCCGCCCAAGCCTTTTGATCCGACCCGCGAAAAATGGGTCTCGTACCTAACGAGGTTTGAATGCTCGCTCGAAGCCAGCGACATGCAGGGGCTCTCCGCTAATCGGAAGAGGGCCCTCTTCCTAAGCCACTGCGGACCGGACGTGTTCGAGATGGCAGAGTCACTGTGTGAGCCAACGCCAGTCCAGACCGTCTCCTGGGACACCCTGATGGCCACACTCCGGGCTCACTACGCTCCCGTGCCCTCCAAGTTCGTGCAACGATACCAGCTCAGACAGCGCGTTCAGCGAGAGGGAGAACCGGTCAGCGCATACATGGCCAGCCTGAGAAAAGCCGCAACTCATTGCGACTATAGAGACTTGGATGATGCGTTGCTTGAGCAACTTATCTGCGGCGTTCGGGACATTAGGCTGCAACGGCGCCTGCTCGCCAAGCCTGATTTAACGTTTGCTGGAGCTCTCGACGAGGCCAGGGCTCACGAAGCCTCCACTAAAGCCGCAGAAACACTGCAGCGCCCGCTGACCAGCAAAGACAGCCCCAAGTCTGCCCCGGTGCACAGAGAAGACGCCGGATCCAGCTCGGAGTCCGAGTCGGATGAGGACGTCTTCCGAACGGAGCACCAGAGAAAAGACACCGGCAGCCCTCGGCGAAGCTGTCCCAGCTGTGGCGGGCACCATGATAGACTGTCGTGCAAGTACAGAGAGGCCATTTGCAGGCGTTGCGAGAAAAAAGGGCACTTGGCGCGAGTCTGTAGAGCCATTCTGCCCAGAAAACACCAACCACGTGAGCGCCACAGCCAACCGGAATCAACGCGCCAGAAGCAGCCAACGAGAGGAAGCGGCGCGAAAAAACGGCGCGAATTTGAACCTCGAGATGGCCGCAGCATTCACATAGACCAGGCCAGCACGGCGATCGAGGACAAAGTCAGCACGGTGGTCGAAATCAACGGCAAGCCATGCTCAATGGAGATCGACACCGGATCAGCTCTCTCCATAATGTCATGGGTGACCCTAAAGACCCTCCTGCCGTCGTTCCGGAAGGACCAGCTCTCCAAACAGAGACTGCGCATCCTAGACTACCAGGGGAACCGAGTCCCCCTCGAAGGCGTGGGCACGTTCCGGGTCACCTACGGAGACTACGAAAGAGACCTGCCACTGACCATCGTAACGAAGCAGCTTCCCAGCCTTCTCGGCATGGGATGGTTCCGAGCCCTCGGCATGGGCTTCACCGGCGTCCACCAGATGCTCAAGTCATCGTTGAAAGACAGCCTCCTGACCGAGTTCCAGGACGTTTTCGGGGACAAGTTGGGCAAGTATGTGGGAACCCCTATTTCCCTTAACTTAGACCCCAACGTAGCCCAAATAAGACTCAAGGCCAGACGGGTGCCGTTCGCATTGAAACCAAAGATCGATGCAGAATTGGACAAATTAATTAAACAAGGGGTGTTGGTTCCCGTTGACCATGCAAAGTGGGAAACCCCTATAGTGACCCCGGTAAAATCAGACGGCTCAATTAGGATCTGCGCCGACTATAAGTGCACGATCAACAAGGCCTTGCAGCCGAGCGCCTATCCGGTGCCGATCGTGCATCATCTACTACACTCCCTGGGGCCCGGAAAATTTTTTGCCAAATTAGACCTGGCTCAAGCCTACCAACAATTACCAGTTGACGATGCCACGGCGGAGGCGCAAACAATTGTGACTCATAGGGGTGCCTTCAAATGCACCAGGCTCCAGTTCGGGGTGAGCGTCGCACCCGGCCTGTTTCAAAGCACCATGGAGCGCCTCCTGCAAGGGCTCCCCGGAGTGGTGCCCTATTTTGACGACGTTCTAGTCAGTGCTCAAGACGAACGTCAGCTAGGGGACAGAGTAAGGAACGTCCTTTCGAGGTTTAGGGAGGCAGGTCTAAGACTAAAGAAAAACAAATGTATGATCGCTGTTCCCTCTGTTGAATTTTTGGGGTACAGGGTGGACGGCACAGGCATCCACCCTACCGAAAGCAAGGTGAGAGCTATTAGAAGCGCGCCTACCCCCAAGACCAAAGCAGAACTCCAAGCCTTCCTTGGGTTGCTCAACTTTTATTCGATGTTCCTAAAAGACAAAGCCACCGTGGCCGATCCTCTACACAAGCTATTGGGGAAGAATGTACCATGGGTATGGGGGAAACCACAGGCAGCCGCTTTTGAGGCAGTAAAAAGACTTCTATCGGAAGACAGTTTCCTCATCCAATACAACGCAGCGCTACCGCTCATATTGGTTTGTGACGCCTCCCCCGTAGGAGTTGGTGCCGTCCTAGGCCATAGACTGCCGAACGGCCTAGAGGCGCCCATTGCGTTTTACTCTCGCACCCTGTCAAGCGCAGAGCGAAACTATAGTCAGTTGGACAGAGAGGCTCTGGCTGCAATTGCGGGGGTTAAAAAGTTCCACGAATACCTCTATGGCCGTCAATTCGAACTTGTGACTGACCATCGGCCTTTGCTGGGACTTTTAGCAGGCGATAGGCCCACCCCCGCTGCTCTTTCTCCTCGTTTGACCAGATGGGCCATTTTTTTGTCGGCCTATTCCTATCAGCTTGTCCATCGACCCGGACGGACCTTGGGTCACGCAGACGCTCTCAGCCGCTGCCCCCTGCCTGACCTTCTTGACAACCCAACACCAGAAGCCTCCGTCCTTTTGCTGGACACTTTGACTTTGGGGCATATCTCCTCTTGCGAGGTGGCAAAGGCCTCGGCTCGAGACCCAATCATTCGTACTGTGATGGGCTGGGTATTGAAGGGGTGGCCGGTCAAGGTGGACGGGGGGGACTACCAAGGTTATGTTAACAAACGTAACGAACTGTTTATGCAAGGTGGTTGTTTGTTGTGGGGTGACCGGGTGGTAATTCCAACGAAACTACGAACAAGGGTCCTAGAATTGCTGCACGAAGGGCATCCGGGCATTGTTAGAATGAAAAGTTTAGCCCGCAGTTATGTTTGGTGGCCCAACATGGACCAAGTGATCTCCGAGTGGGTGGGGAAATGCAGGCCCTGCCAGGAGTCTCGTCCCGATCCCCCAGTAGCGCCCATACGAGAGTGGGAGAAACCAAAAGGGCCGTGGGGGAGGATCCATATTGATTTCGCTGGCCCCTTCCATGGGCAAACATTTCTAATCGTAGTCGATGCCTTTTCGAAATGGCTCGAAATAATCCTAATGCCCTCTACCACAGCCGAGGCAGTCATTAAAGCCCTCCGCAAACTATTTGCCACACATGGCCTACCGGATACCTTAGTATCTGACAATGGCCCTCAATTCACAGCGACCCTGTTCGAGGGCTACTTGGCCGGCCTGGGCATCCACCATGCCCTATCGGCCCCGTTCCACCCGGCCTCTAACGGATTGGCCGAACGTTTTGTGAGAACGGCCAAGGAGGCACTGTCCAGGTTAGATAACGGGGACTGGCAGGCCAGAATAGACCAATTCCTAGCTGTCCAGCATGCCACACCATGCACAGCCACAGGGAGAAGCCCAGCAGAACTTCTCATGGGTAGGAAGCTTCGGTGTGTATTAGACAGGCTTCACCCAAACTACTCGCACGAAAACTTCAAGGGAGAAACCTCTGGACTAAGACAGTTCCAGGTAGGGTCCCCGGTGTTCGCTCGCAATTATGCCAGCGGACCTCTATGGGTTGCAGGAACCATAGTGGGCATAACGGGCCCAAAATCCTATACGGTAGACGTAGGGGTAGACAGACTCTGGAAGTGCCACATAGACCAACTTAGAAAAAGGGTAGTTGGCGAAGCAAACATCCAGTTAGACATCTCCGAGCCTGACTATAACAACTTTCCCAAAACAGCTAACTCAAGCCCGGGTTCGCGAGAATACTTAGCTGACAAGCCCTGGTTCCAGCGCTGCCCCAGCGAGTCGCCACTCCCAACCGGGGATAACCACGCCCCGGATAAAATCCAGGAGGTTCCATTGGCGGAGCCGGGAGAGACAGAGAGTCCCTCCGACCAGCTCGACGCCCCAGCAGACACTGAACTGCGCAGGTCAACTAGAGCGAGAACTCGTCCTAGGCACCTGCGAGATTTTGTGTGTACATATGTAAATTTTTGAATGTCAGTGCTTTCTGGGAAGGGAGGGGTGTTATGTATTGATACTTTTGAGTGGGAGTTTCAAACCTGCAACATTTCTGATTGGCTGACAGTCCCTCCAGGATTGTATATAAGGAGGGCTGCAGCCTCTGAGTTTTTGCTGAAGTCTCACTGTAAATTAAAGAGCTGTTGTCACTTGCTTGGTTGTGCCTCTCGTTATTCCCGAACCACTTCACGACTCTAATCGTGTACAGTTAAACCAATACAAACCCTAACAAGGAAATGAACAGGGAAAGGACATTATGTAACAGGGAGAAACATGCAGCCAGCCCAAATAAGAAATGCTCATCACAAAAGCCCAGTGCCGTTGTTTATTTTAAGGTTTTATACACCTGGGTGTTTTTTAATGTCAGCTAACTGAAAATCTTGCAACCTAACTGTACTCTATGCCTTTTTAAAGATCCCACTAGACAGAAAAGACAAACAATTTTGAGAAGGCATTTCAACATGCAAAATGAGCAATGAAAGTTTAGGCCACCTATAGTATGATATTTGGAGGGCAGGGATTGTCTTGAGAGTCAGGAGCAGAGTGAGTTTCAGCAGTTCTGACCAGTTCAGTTGACCAGTTCTGGAGAACCGGTAGCAGAAATTTTGAATAGTTCGGAGAACCGGTAGTAAAAATTCTGACTGGCCCCACCCCCGTGTATTCCCTGCCTCCTAAGTCTCAGCTGATCGGGAGGAAATGGGGATTTTGAGATACCCTTCCCCTGGATTGGGGAGGGAATGGAGATTTTACAGTATCCTTTCCCTGCCACGCCCACCAAGCCATGCCCACCAAGCCACACCCACAGAACCGGTAGTAAAAAAATTTGAAAGCCACCACTGGTCAGGAGGACCTAATGTTTCTTATATTCTTCCATTAATTTTGCTTTCTTAAAGGAACCGTTGCAAAGAGTGCACTTCCCCAACACACTGCAGAAATGGACCAACTGAAACCACAGCTCAGACTTCTGCTTTCTCAACTGGATATTAATTATGATGTAGAGAATGTGAGACATTCTGCGAATGAGATGGAACTTTTTTCCATGGTAATAAAAATCCTGGTTTTTTTATTTCTTGTATATTGATGAAATGCAATTATGTTTTTAGTTTTTAGTCTGGTATGTAACTTTAAAAAATTCTGAGTTAGTGTAAATTAGTTCCCATTATCTAACTATTTAATGCACTGATCAGACAGCTCTATTTGCAATTCTGCAGACACAAAGTAAAAAGTAAAATTCCCTACAGGTTGCACTCAATTTTGGCGCCTTAATAGATACTTCTATGCTGTTTTTCTTGGCCCAAATATAAAAGTGGTTTATCACTGCTTTCTTCTGAAATCAGTCCCATTTGCTACCAGGCACAATGATGCCAAAATGAGAAAACATGCATTGCAGGGTCATGATTCAAGCCCTACCATCTATGTACTCGCATGTGGTTTTGTGATGCAAACAAAAAGGGGCAAAGTTTGCATTGTAACTTTGTGATACTACTTCCACTGCTGCAGAAACCTCTGTCTAGAATATTTCTCACTTTCCTGATTTATAAATTTTCTAATTCTAACTCATCCAAATCAGTAGTGGGTTCCTCCAGGTTCCGCCCGGTTCCACTGAGCCAGTAGCGGTGACGATATGATGTCACAGGTTCTGCCCCCCACCCCCCTTGTTATTCTTACCTTTTATTTGGCCCCATCCCCAATCTATTGCTGCCTCTGAGTCCCAGCTGATGGCTAGAGGGGAAAAAACTGTTTAAACTCTTGCCGCAGGGCTTCAAAGGGCCGCCCTACAGCTGATCAGTGTTAAAAGAAAACAAATGAGTAGACCGATGCCTGCAAAAATAAATGGGTAGACCAGTGCCTGCAAAAATACATGAGTAGATCACTGCCTGCAAAAATAAATGGGTAGACCAGTGCCTGCAAAAATACATGAGTAGACCAGTGCCTGCAAAAATAAATGAGTAGCCCAGTGTCTGCAAAAATAAATGGGTAGATTGGTACAGCTCTGCAAGCAGTTAAAAGCCTGGTAGACCAGTATCTCTGCTAAATCCTAAATAATTGTCACATGACCATCAAGCCACACCCACAAAATAAGCCACGCCCACAGAACCAGTAGTAAAAAATTTAGAACCCACCCCTGATCCAAATACTGTATTAACCAGGTCCAGTCCACTTAGATCCTGAATGAGACAAGATCAGTCAGGGGTGGCTATCTTCTGAGACATTCCATGTTTTTAAAGACAGCATGATTTGCTGACATGCCACATAATTTGAACATGTTTCTTAATAGAATTAATCTGGGCTGAAATATTTTTGGAACAGAATTTCTCTCTCCATATGTGTACATTGCATGCACAGAGCATATGTATGTGTGTGAGTGGGCAATTGATTTGCTTAAAAATATATTGCAAAATTATATAATTCAAAGGCTTTTAGAATGTTATATAGGAAGTGAAAGTCTGAATCCAATCTATTAAAAGTATTTTGTACAACAGGATAAAACGTATTGGGAGATATAACAAGGAGATACCTACCACCTCTAACATAGCCAGGTGGCAGGTAGATTTTTACAGCATATTAACGAACTTCATATAATCAGTAAACAATTATGTATCTTGTACAATGCAGGTCTGGATTTTTTTCTGAAAGCCTATAGTTAAAAAACAACAGTCCAAACTATTACTTATTTTAACATCAGCAAAGAATATAATAATCCTATCAATCTTCCCTTCCCTTCCTTTCCCTTCCCTTATGTTAGGTAAAATTAAATTTGGTTTAAAGTAAACAAGACTTCAGTGAACTCAATCTTTTCCTTGATTATAATGTTTCTGTACTGAGCAAGTAAATTCTGTCCTAGTACTGATTAATTCAGGGTAAAGCAATGTTATTTTTCTAGCTTAATCAGCATGATCTCCCCAACATCCTCAGGTCAAACATAAATTTAGGAGCATTTTCAATAAACAGCAAACAATGAGAACATTTCCTGTTTATGATGCTGGAACCCCCGGATCAGAAAAATTGAGCATTATGAACTCCAATGTGACTTTGAAAAAGACAGCAAATTGGACCTCTTTTATAAAGGTAAAAACTAAATTTCAACTTCAAGCTACGCAAGCAGCTATCTGAACTTTTGAATTTTCAAATTCTCAATAGCTAACTGCTATATAATCACCCTGAGTAAAACTGAAATTAAATATAATTATATTTAGGAAGACAGATTATGAGTCTTGTGTGTTTAGCTGTACGTGGAAAACCATACAAGAGCATGTATTATGCTTCTATATACTAAACTTAGAAGATGCTTCACATATAAGTGATTAGGGTTGCTCTTTGAAGAGGGAGATATACTGTGGACTGAGCAGCTGCAGTTTTCTTTCACAGCATTGACTGCACAGTATTCTGGAGGGTGGAAGGCCCTTGATGCTCTCTGCACTTGGTGATTTTCTTGCAGAGGTTTCATTACCAAATTAACATCACCAGTGCACTGATAATGTTACCTAGTTTGGTAATGAAACCTCTGCAAGAAAACCACCAAGTTCAGAGAGCACTTAGGGCCCCACAGTTCAACCCTGAGCTACAAATATTCTATCAACACAATATTCTTTTTCACACATACAAAATTGTTAATCCTCACCCACTACTAGATTAGTAAAATAAATTTTCTGTATTTTACTTTGAATATCTACATCTTGTCTGACAGATTAAGCCTCGACAAGATCCATGGCAACAAAAACTATTGATAAAACTTAAACAGTGGAAAAAGGTAGATGAACAGCTACAGATTCAATCAAAATTGTTACAGGTAAACAGCAACTTCTTTTAAAATTTACAGGTGGGTGTGTAACATCTTAGAATATTAATGACGTTCTCAAATTCCTTGTAATATGCATAGTAATATTACATGATACTTTCACTTCAAACAATTTCAGAAGTTTTGGGGTGTTAAGACAATATGTAAAATCACTGATGGGGGGAATCTTGTTTATTGTACAAAACCGTGGAACTTTCTTTCCACATTTTCTAGCAGAGAATATAGTTCTCCTGGATTTTCACACTATTTTGACATTCCTATAACCTTACTTTCGACTTACAACCAATCTATTAGTTAAATTTAACTCCCCCCAATTCTGATAGTTGATCACCGATGTTTAGCACAGATTCCAATAAGCATACAGGATACTGGATCCTACTTTTTTGGAGCTGTTTCCTGTGGAGACCAATTCTCTGTTCAATGACCTTATCAATATTCATTTTGCCATGCGGCTCTCAAAACTGGATACAGTATTATTAATACATGAAGCTGTTGAACAGTGAGTGCCTTTCAATTTAGTTCTAAAAGGCTCTGCACGCAATCAGAGAAGAAAGCTATCAGCTTTTCTACCTGAGATAACTTGCCCAGATGAGAGAAAGTGGGGGAGGTAGAATGGAAGGGGTTGCAAAAAGAAAAAGAGAAGAGAGTGGAAAAATAATAAAAAGAAAAATTCCCCCACAGATTCTGTCCCAGTGATATACTCTCCGTGTAATATCTAACACATCATTCCCAACTCCCAGGAAAAAGCCTCCTCATTTCTGCCCCAAGCAAATATGTAGAAGTGATTACATATTCAATATTATGAATGTTAATAGTGCATAATGGTAATATATTACCCTGTTTTCCCAAAAATAAGACATCCCCTGATAATAAGCCCAAACAGGCTTTTGAGCACATGTGCTAAAATAAGACCTCCCCGAAAATATTTAAACGCATGCGCAGCCAGTCCCCGCCATTTCCTCTGGTTTCCTCCACGTGCCCCAAAATAATAAGACCTCCCCAAAAATAAGGCCCAGCGCTTATTTCAAGGGTCCAAAAAAAATATAAAACAGGGTCTTATTTTTAGGGAAACATGGTATTACATATAAAAATCTAATAATAATTGATCGCATATAAATATGATAAATGTAATATTATATATTTGCAGTTTCCATACTTTAGTTTTTATGAATATCATTCTTTCCTTTTCCTAACTAGAAATATTTCACTTGCAAACATGTTTCCTGTTAGGAGAGCTGGAAAATTATGAACAAAATGCTTTGCAGCAGTCACTGTTAGAAAGCAAGCAACCAAACTGACACTAGCCTCAGGATCTTTGTTCTTTGGTTTGTACAGTTTGTTTTCCTAAATTAAAACATGTGGTTGTGTCAAACTAGGCTTCCAATCTGGAGTATGTGATGGAGGCTCTCCAGGAGCAAGCGGTAGCCATGCTAGAACCACCACCAATGACATCTGCCTTTATGACTTCTTTCCAATCGAAACATTACAGTCAGATCTGGGAAAAGCTTTATCGTAATCCCGAACTCTATCAGGTAATAACAGAGACTCTATTTGACAGTTCTTTCTAGGCAGCAAATGAAACAAATGCATTTTGGCAAAAAAATCACAAAAATTCAATACTATTTTGTTTGTTGCGAAAGCAACTGCCTGTGTTGTGGCCCGTCAGCGGCCTGCACAGATCGTGGCCGATCCTGACAACGAGGAGGCTGGTGTGGAGCCGTGCCAGCAGCCTACGCAGCTGGCGCTCGCGTCAAACAGTGAGGAAGCTGAAGAGGATGTGGTGCCAGAGGCAGAGACTCAATCTGGGCCTTCAGAACCTCCAGAGGCTCCTTCAAGTGGAGAGAGTGAAGTGGAGGAGCCTCTCCTCAATGCTCGAGCACACAGGGCTGCCAAAAGGCAGGAGTGGCTACTCAGGAGGAGGAGGTCTCCTCGAGAGTAAGGTTTGAGGATAATTGGCCACTCCTTTAGCCTATTTAAGTCGTATGCAGTTAGTAATTTCTTGCTGGAAACAATGTGTAATTATTATAGAGCATTTTGGAGAGTGAGTGTCTTATCGTATCTTGTTTTCTGGGCTGGTTGCCAACCTTTGACGAACTTTGTTTATTCTTGGTACATTATAACTTTGATAAGGACCGTTGGTGTGTGTCACAATCCTTGGGAATCCGGAGCTGGGGCAGAACAGCCTGCGAAGGCTCCTGGATTGGGGCTGAAAGGTGAAAGCGGAAGCAGTATGTCCCATAGTTGGGTAGACCAGGTTGCCATGATAGACTGGCCTCACTGAAAAAAACACTTATTTTGGTAAAAGATTTATATAATCTGAAGAAAAACCAGAGTATGGGATTTTTTACAGAGACTTTGTCCTTGTGGATCCAGAGAGATCAAAACTCTTGGCCATGTCCCTTTTATGATGCCCTATTACATCTGATCTCCCCAATCATTTCTAAATACAAGGGCCATATAGATAAATGTTATGCTTATTATTTTTTAAGGGATGCTAACCCTACACTCCCATATCAAGTAGCCGGTTCTTTTAATGACTGTTCAAAAATACAATGGCACTGAAAAAACGAGTTATGACCATTTTGCACACTTATGACCGTTGCAGCATCCCCATGGTCACATGATTGAAATTCAGATGCTTGGCAACTGACATATATATTTATGATGTTTGCCATGTCCCAGGGTCACATTATACAACGTGCAAATTTTTTAATTAGATATGCTGCTTTATTGACTTGTTACTTCTCCCCTTCCCCATTAACTAATGGATGTATTAAACTATTTCCCTTTTTATGGTCAAGATGGTAAAGATAGTTGATTTGCATTTTGGCTGTTTTCACTTTCCTAAGTCATATGTTATGTAAATATAAGATTGAAGGAAATTATTTACAGGTCCATGTATTCATAATTTCATATTTATGTAACATTGAAAAATAAAGGTGCATGTATCCATTTGACCGTAACATTTAATCTGCAGGGGCAGCAAACGAATGACAATAATAACAATCTTATTATGGCAATTGATGAAAAAAGCATGGAAAATCTCAACTTTAAAGAGGGTTCCTTTTTTTCAGGAAAGAGGAAACATGGAAGGTAAAAACGATTGCTTATAGTTTATAGTTTACTTTATTGTCATTGCACATGGTACAACGAAATTAAAAGCTGTCCTCAGTGTACATTTTAACTATAAAAATAAAAACACAAACATACATCCTTTACATTCTATATAATTGAAATTGAAAACCCGATATTGCACTATACTGTAGAATTCAATATGGTTATTGCCCTGGGATAGAAGCTGTTTTTCAGCCTATTTGTCCTTGTTTTTATTGACCTGTACCGTCTGCCAGATGGTAATAGTTCAAAAAAAGGGTGCCCAGGATAAGATGGATTTTTAAGAATGTTTTGAACTTTCTTAAGGCAGCGGGAGCTATAAAGCTCTTCCAAGGAGGGGAGAGGGCAACCCATGATCCTCTGGGCAATGACATTGACCCTCTGGAGTGCTGTCCTATCTGCCAATGGCAAACCATACACAGATGCAGTAAGTTAAAGTACTCTCTATAGTGCAGCGGTAGAAGGTCACCAGCAGTTTTTCATTCAGTTGTTGTTTCCTGAGAAATCTCAGGAAGTAATAATCTCTGCTGGGCCTTTTTGACCAATGCTGCAATGTGAGTGCCCCAGGTCAGGTCCTCTTTTACGATAAAATAAAATTTATTTTGTTTGTGTTGAGATTATACCCACACATGCACACGTACACAAAGACAGATTTTGTATACATAATGTTGTATATATAGCAAGAGACAGTGATTAATAATGTACATAATGCATCACTTGGTAATCTGGAAGTTTTGTGATTTTTCCCTTTCCTATTAGAAATTTCTATAATGAATAAATAATAGAGCGGTTTAAGGGTTCTAAAACAATGTGGGAAAAATGTGTCTGGAAGTGCATTGGGGCAGGCACATAGCACTTTTATGCGGCAATTTAAAACAGCTGCCAGTTTACTTATCATTGCACAATTGCTCTATGAAGCTACTACTTGATATTAAGAAAATACATGGCTGATACCACCTGAGCTATCCAACAATCTGTCTGATTCATCTTTCTTTCATTTAACACCTGACCCTGTATTGAAAAGCTGATAATCTGAAGACAGTCTTCAATAAATATGTCTCTTTCACGTGTTCCTAGTACACTTTTCTGACTTATCTGCATTGCTCCTGTAAGTGAACTTGCCGTAGGCAGTGAAGTCCCCCACCAACTTTCACACTGAAGATAGTATTGGGATGCTGATATAAGAGAATATTTCTGGCTCAGGACAGAACTGTAGGGGTCCCTGGTGCTCTCTGAGCTTAGTGGTTTTCTTATAGTCATTTCGTAACCAAACTAGGTAACATCATCAGTGCCAGTGATAATGGGGTTCTAGTTCTTCCCTTGGGGAATGCTTCAAGCTAAACTTCTACCTACTTTTCTTCCCCGATTATCCCATGATAAGATGTACGAATACAGAATTTAGGTAGATTTGTCCGCTTTGAAAATTCTCTTTTCCTTTGATCATCCAGAGATTCCACTTTTATTTCTGATAAAAATGCATATACTGTTCTGTTTTCTCACTAGCTCTTCATTCTTGAATTTCTTTGTTTATCCAAGTCCACAATTAGTTCTTCAGCAATATTAAAGGTCCAAGTTCTTGTCAGGCAGGAAGAGAAAAGTATGATCGCCCGGTTCGCGCCCATAGAGAGGGCCTACTAAGGGTGCCGTCGGCTAGACAGTGGCGGCTGGCGGCCCCCAGGGGAAGAGCCTTCTCGGTTGGGCGCCCACCCTCTGGAATCAACTCCCCTTGGAGCTCCGACTAGCACCTGACCTTCGCACCTTCCGCCGGGAATTAAAAACTTGGCTTTTCAAATCCCTTGACCTGGTTTTAAGGGTTTTAATGGGTTAATTTTAATTTTTTTTGATTTTAGTCTTTATTTTTATTGTGGCTTGTGTTTTATTGTTGTGAGCCGCCCTGAGTCCATTGTGAGATAGGGCGGCATATAAACTGAATAAAATAAATAAATAAATAAATGATATGATATAGGAAAGAATGGGACAGTGATACAGATAGTCCTTGATTTACGACTGTTTCCTTAATTACCATTCTAAGTTATGATGGATTCAAAAAATTCATGTATGACCCATCAAAGTTATGTCTACCACATACTCACTCACACACACACACACACACACACCTGCAGTCATGTGATCACATTTATGGTGCTTGGCAATCAATTTATGACTAGTTGCAGGATCCCATGGTCACATCTTGCAACTTTTTGGCAAAAAACACATATTGGATAAGCAGGATTTGAACTTACAATCATGATTCATTTAATGACCATGGTGACCCATTTAAAAATATTTGTAAAAACAGTCGTAAAATTGAATCCGATCATGTGGTGATCCAACTTACAATTGCAATGATTTATGACCAAAATTCTGAATTCAATTGGGGGCCATAAATTGAGGATTATCTGTATGTTAGAATAAACATTTTATATCATATACTGTAAATATTATAAAAGCTGAAGGTGCTATTTCTTGACTTTACTCCTTGGCATTTTCAGATATAGCAAGCTTTCCACAAGCATAAATGATAATGGCATTTATATAGTTTTTCATAAGTTCTCCTTATCTTAATCTGATTGCATCAGAATCCATCCATTCTAATTATTGTTCTGCTACAGAGGCATCCATATAAGTGAATTCGGTAGGAAATTTACTTCTAGGAAGGAAATATAAAGAGATTATTTAATTTAGATATAACAGAAAATCTGTCTGAGCTACAGTAATGTGATTTAATTTCTCTTTCTTGGAAAAAAAATAGTGAATTGACTGTCTCAGAGCTGCTAGGTTTAGATGAAGACTTGGAAGCACCCAGCAAAGACCTTTCCACGAGAAAAGGTGGATACTTGTCTGTCCTTTATTTACGCCACTTGAGAATCAGAGAATTACAGGTAATAAAATCTTTTAAGAAACAGAAACAGGGCCGTATAAAAGCCTGTGGCTGTGTATTTTTGCCAGTTGGTATTGTTATCATCATACTCATCATTGTTTAATCCCAATGACATTGATACCAGAGAATTTGCTTGGGAATCCTCAACTATTTCCGATCCATTGAAAGAACTCTGACCATCAGCACCTCAGGTCTTGCCTCGCGCAGCGGACATCTGATTTCCACCGCAGAAGATGCCAGCTGGGTGAACGCAGCCAAAGGAGGCACTGGCGCCTTTGGGGGTCTTGGCTCGCACTCTTACATGCATTACACTCCCGCTGACTATAAGGTGAGGCTTTGGTCACATTAGAATAGAGTTCCCCAATCTTTCCAGCTTTATGGACCGACAGGGGAGAGGGGGAGAGGGGATGGTTCCGCATGAGCAGTGGGTACGCGTACATGCGCATCTCCATTTGCACAAGCTTCGGGCATGTATGCCTGCTGCTGGCACAAATGGAATGCACCTACAGGCTTAGGTGCTGCTCAAGCAAGTGGGGATGGGTGCATGTACTCACCCACCATTTCTGTGGCCCAGTTCCGAATAGGTCAAGGTCAGGTAGTGGGCCACGGTCCGGGATTTGGAGAACCCTGTATTAGAGAATATTTTCATAGTCATAGATCTTTAAAAATAAAACATTAGGCCCAGTATATATTATATCTTTAGGAAAATTCCTAGTACATTTGCAAGAAGAAATGGACTGATATCTAGTTATAACAATGCTTGGTCAAAGTAGTAAAGTCTAAACCTGAAATCCAAGACCGACTAAATTATGTAGGGTTTCACTGGGTGTTTTACTTTTGACCCAGAGTTTAAACTTCTTATCTATCAGAATGCAAGTTCAAAAATAGAAACCATAAACCAGTGCATGAAGGAAGAAAAAAATACCTTCCAGTTCTCTGAATATTAGTCATGCAAGTCTAAGTTTTGTTGCAATATTTTCAGGATCAGACTCAATAAAGATAATAGGAGTTAGAGCTTTAAATATATTTCTTTTTAATTATGATAGGCATTCTATATTCACCGAATATTCAAGGTAGAAGCAGTTAGAATGGTGAGGGTGGCTCCTTATATATACAAGGGGTGGAGCTAGGAATGGGAGTGGTAAGTTATGAATACATTAAAGTCCAAAGAATAAGTTAACCTCTGATGTTCCATATATACATTATTTACACATTGGAGAATAAGGCATTTACATCTGACAAATCCCCCTCTAAATGCCGGTTCGTTACACAACACCAATTACATTCTGATTCAGGACAATATAATACATATAATTTAGAAGTTAAATATTTCTGTTGTTTAGAAGGTAAGGGTTTTGTTAATATGTCAGCTAATTGTTCAGAAGTATCGCAATGTATTGCTTTAATGAATCCGTCTTGAGACAGTTGTCTCACATGCTTAAACTTTATATCAATATGCCTGGACCTTTGTCCAATTGCATCGGATCTGGATATTTCAATGGCCGCTTTATTGTCTTCATGCATAATAAATGGTAAAGTGGGTTTCTTCCAAACATCAGTGATCAGATCATTGAACCATACAAGGTTATTTGCAGCCTTGGACAAACAAACATATTCCGCTTCTGTAGTAGAAGTGGCTACTAGTTCTTGTTTACCAGTATACCAGTAAACTGGACAATCATTCAATAGAAAAACATAACCAGAAGTACTCTTTCTGCATGATGTATCACCAGCCCAATCTGCATCAGCATAACAAGTAATTTTTGGTTCTCTGTCATTATTGGGTTCCAACATTAAACAAAAATCTAATGTACCCTTCAGATATCTTAGAATTCTCTTGACAGCTTCCCAATGATACAAGGTTGGTTTACTAACATATCTTGACAGTAGATTGAGAGGTAATGCAATATCTGGCCTAGTCCAATTAGATATATAAAGGAGTGAACCTATAACTGATCTGTAAAATGTGTTGTCTTTAAACTCAGGGGAAGATTCATCAGTGTTTCTAAGAAAATCAGTTTGCATAGGGGTGTCACAGGTTTTGGCATTATTTAAGTTACATTTGTTTAGGAGTTCGATGATTTTATCTTTCTGTGTAAGTTTGAATCCCCTTTTTGTTTTGTTAATTTGCACACCAAGGTATTTATTCACTTTACCCAGAGATTTCAGTGAGAAGTGTTCATTTAACTTATTTACAAAGATTTCCCTGCTCTCTTTATGCTTTCCAATGTATAAAATATCGTCCACGTAAATTAATACAAATTCAATATGATCATTACTCTTTTTTACAAAGAAACAGTTATCAGCAGTGGTGGCGTTGAAATCCATGGTCTTAAGTACTTTTACCAAGCAATCGTACCATCTTTTGCCGGATTGCTTTAATCCGTACAGACTCTTATTTAATAACCAAATTTCGTTCTTATTAGTGTATTGACTGTGTGGTGCTCTTACATATATTTCCTTATCTAATTTTGCATGTAAGTATGCGGTCTGTATGTCATATTGGAATACGTCCAGATTGAGTGCAGATGCTACTACAAGGGCTGTTTTGACACTCTCTGTTCTCACTGTGGGTGAATATGTATCAGTATAGTCTTCTGGGTATTTTTGTGCATAGCCTTGTGCAACTAGTCTAGCCTTGTATAAGGTATTGCCTCCTTCTAAGTTCTTAATTTTATAAATCCACCTGGTACCTATAATTGTTTTATCCTTAGGTGCGATCGCAGGTGTGAATACATTTAATCCTTGTAAACTTTCCATCTCTTTTTCCATAGCTAGTTCCCATTTTTCTCTTTCTTCATGTGGAAGTTTCAATACTTCTTCATATGTATTAGGTGTTATTTGTTCTCCATTCATATGCATTATGTAGTCTTTGTATTTATTTGGTATTTGGTTTCTATTGTTTCTAATAGTTCTTTCAGGCTTGCTATGGTTATCATGCAAATATCTAGCTTCCTTCTTTGTTAATGTGTCTGTCTTTATTTTATGCTGACTATTAGTCCAAGTTTTGATTTTGTTCTTACTTTTGTTGATATTTTGATTTTCTGTTGTTCCTTCCTCGCAAGATATCGTATCTTTACATTTATTAGGAAATATTTCATTAAGGTGCAATTTTGACCAATTGGCCTGTTCATGGAACACAGCTGTTCTGGATACTATAAATTTGTTATTACTATCAATAAATCTGTACCCTTTGGTTCCAGTTTCGTATCCCATGAATCTTAATCTCCTGGATACGTTTTCTCCCTTTCTCCTCAATTGTTTAGGTATGTGTACGTCTGCAGTGACTCCAAATATGTGCATGTGTGATAATTTGGGTTTTCTATTGTACATCACCTCATATGGTGTCTTATTCACAATACTGGACCAGGTTCTATTTTGAGTGTAATTTGAATAATGTAATGCCTCTGACCAAAATTGTTTGCCTAAACCAGCATCCTCTAATGTGCACCTAATCATGGTTTGTAGTGTGGAATTTTTCCTCTCTGCAACTCCATTTTGAAATGCAGAAAAAGGATTGGACGTGAAATGTAACATTCCTCTATCCTTTAACCATTGGGAGAATTCTTTAGACATGAACTCACATCCCCTATCTGTCATAATTTGCTTTATTCTGATATTATGTTGTGTTTCTATACGTTTGTAGAATTCCTTAAATTTCTGAAATGTTTCATCCTTGTGCTTTAATGTGTAAACAAAACCATATCGGCTGTAGTCATCCACTATTGTTAGGAAGTAACGTTTTCTATAGGTAATTGAGGGACTTAATGGACCAACTAAGTCCATATGTACCAAATCAAAAATATTGTTAGTTGATCTGTTAGATTTTTTTGGTCTGGGACTGGTTTTTAGTTTGGTGGATTTACATACTGAGCATTCCAAATAATTTTCACAATTTTTTATTTTGACACCTTCTGCGTGTTCAGTCATTTTTTGTACTACAGGAAAGCTTGCATGTCCTAACTTCCTGTGTAAGATGTGAGCACACTCATCATGAATTGGTTTACCTATTTTTGGTTTCTTTTCCTTGTATGTATTTTTGTGATCATGAGTTATTCTACACTCATCATTGTCACTGTTACTGACATTTTCATCATCTGCTTCAATACAATCTTCCATATTTGAATCAATGTTATGTAAACATCTTTCTTTAGTTATCAGATAGGGTAGACCTCCTTTTATCATTACAGTACCTACATTTGTTTTGTTCTTTTCTATAGTTGCTTTTCCTTTTGAGAAAACTATATTGATATCAGATTCTCTGCTTAATTTTATGGCACTTAGTATGTTGTGAGGTATTTCTGGGATTAATAATACCCCCTCTATTTTCCCTAGACCAGGCAAGGTCACATTTCCTTTGCCTAGTACTTGAACCTTTTCTTGATTAGCTACCTTTATCACAAACTTATCTTCTATAAATGAAGATAATATACTTTTGTTGTTGGTGGTGTGATTTGTTGCACCAGAATCAATAAGCCAATTGTTATTCTCATCCTGCTGTGTTCTGGTGCTGTCTTGTTTATTTAGCCCATTCAGTGACCCAGATTTCCTCTCTTTTGAATTTTCTCTACCCCCTCTACCTTCTTTGTAATTTGGTGGACTTCTATATTTGTGTCTATCTGTGGAAGATTGTCTGTAATTATATTTGCTCCTATATTCTGGCCTATGTCTCTCTCTTGAGACTTTGGGACAGTCTCTTCTACTATGTTCCCTGGATCCACAATTGTAGCATCTAAAGGCCTCATTATGTTTATCTTGAAAGACTACTTTCCTAAAAGGTTTGTGGTCTGTTTGGTTACTGGATCGATTTTTTCTTGAATTGTCTTCTGCTATCAATTTGTTAGATAGACTTTCTATGGATAAATATCCCAAATTAATGGTATCTAAGTGTGACATAAAGCTATCCCATGATGGATCAAGTGAATTGATAATAACACTTTTCATTGTTTGATCTGAAATCACTTCCCCCCTCAATTGTAGCTCAGCTCTTATTTTGTTTAGATTTATCAAATGCTCACTTATAGAAACCCCTGGTTTTACTCTAGAGGAAAAGAAATCCTTAGACATTCTTGTGGTTGTAGCTACGCTATCGCTGTGAAATAGATTAAACATGCATTGAATTATTTCTGATACAGTTAGGTTTGGTTTGATGCTATGATACATTGCAGGAGACACGCTAGATATTATTATGAAAAATGCTCTATGATGTAAACAATCTATTTTTAAAGTCCAAGGTCTTCTTGGAGGGCTAGTTATAAAGAATAGTAAATTTTCTTTCATGAAAATAACCTGAAGCTGTTGATACCACTCTTGTAAATTAATGCCATCAATTCTAAGTTTTGGGAAGTCACTGGGTAAGTTACCTACATTATTCTGTCCATTACTTACAACCTGGGGCAGTCCGTGATCTCTCAAGTGCAGGAAATTACAGAACGGCATTGGGATGCTTGCAATGAGTCTGCGCGGTTCTCTGGCCAGTTCAAGTCCTTCTGGGTCGTCTACGTAGTTTCGCACATGCGCGTTGCTCATTTCTTCTTTGGTGGCGTCGTGGAAGGTTCTCTCCCTTTCAGCTCTCTCGATCCGCTCCTCCTCAGATGAGTCGGTCTCTGGCTCGGTTTTTGGGGTTCTGGTGGTGGCGACGGTTCTTTTCTTCTTTTTGTGTGCGTTGGTATTCGATCTTGTCTGTGGTGTAGGGCGAAATCGGCATGGCTCTCTGGGCTCAGGCGTCGTCGCTTTCGAAGTCAGGATGGGAGCGTGCAGGTCTTGAGTCGCCGGTTTGATTTCTTGCTTCTTCGTAGATGTCTTGGTAATTTTCAGTCTTGGCCCAAAAGCAGCAAAAAGTGTTTTCATTGCTGATTTTACTTGAGATTTTGTTAAATCGTCTTCACTTTCTGATTTTGGATCATCTGAAGAGTTTGAGACTTCTTTCTCACTTTCTTCGTCTGATAGTGTTTTTCGCGCCAGAAATTTTGAACTGAGCGTTTTGATTGGCTCTGCTCCATTCTCTTTTGAAGTTCGTTGAAACCAAGATGGCTGCCATTCAAAATTTCGCGCGGGATCACATCTTTTCTTTTTAACAACTATTTTCTCAGTAGTCATCTCACTTACGGTTTTTTGATCTTTGGGTTTTTCTTTAATGACGTTTTTCTCTCTCGCTGCTCCGCTGTTCTTCAGCATCTCCTGGAGGTCCGCGATGAGACTTTCATCATTCTTTTGGCTTTTTAGTATCTTTAATATCTCTGACCTGAGTTCGTTATTTTCTATTTCGATTTCTTTCTGGTCATTATTTTCACTCATTAGTTCTTCTTCTTCAGTGGTGTATTCTTCGGATTCTCTCGAAATCGCATTGGTGGATTCGTTGGTCATCTCTTGATCAGTTTCTATTTCTTTGCTGTAGGCCCTGGTGTTGGGCCTATCTTTCTTGGACATTTTTAATTACTTATTGAGTCAATTAACCATCCTCTGCTACCAGCTTGTTGCAATATTTTCAGGATCAGACTCAATAAAGATAATAGGAGTTAGAGCTTTAAATATATTTCTTTTTAATTATGATAGGCATTCTATATTCACCGAATATTCAAGGTAGAAGCAGTTAGAATGGTGAGGGTGGCTCCTTATATATACAAGGGGTGGAGCTAGGAATGGGAGTGGTAAGTTATGAATACATTAAAGTCCAAAGAATAAGTTAACCTCTGATGTTCCATATATACATTATTTACACATTGGAGAATAAGGCATTTACATCTGACAAGTTTATTTGAGGAAGGTTTACTAATGGGCTTAATTCTGTAAACATAAGTATTCTAATCAGCCAAGTATCAAATACAGGTAGTTCTTGATTTACTACTACAATTGGGACTAGAACATCTGTTGCTACGTGAGGCTGTCCTTAAGGCAGTTGCAGTTCATTTGATCTCCTTTTTTGCCGTGGTTGTTAAGCAAATTACTGCGATCATTAAGTGAATCATATGGTCACTAAATGAATCCCGCTTCCCCCAGTGATGTTTCTTGATGGAAACCCCTTGTGACTGTTGTAAATGGTGATCATGTGATCCTAGGATGTTGCAAGTGTTGTAAATACATGTCAGTTGCCAAGCACCCGAATTTTGATCACATGAGCATAGAGATACTGCAACAGTTATGAGAACCGGTCGTAAGACATGTTGTTGTTGTTACTTTGAATGGTCATTAAACAAATGATCGTAAGACAAAGACTGTATGCTAAAACTAAGTTCACACATCCCACTAATCTGTAATCATGATTTGTTGAACAAGACTTAGTGGCTTGGTTCATACATGGTGCTAAGACATAAATCTTGGTTTACAAACCAAGCTAGCATTAAGCTCAGTTCAAACAAACCACATCCTATGTGAGGGGGACTTCAGCTCTTGCCAGAAAGGCAGAGGAAAAAACTAATCAGCGCTTCAAAAGTATTTCAGTATGTATCTGAATGAATGGATATCAATTTATCCCTTCTAGCTACAACCTGGATGAATGGATAAGGAATAAGAGGTTCCTTAAATTTAAAGGGTGATGGATTATGGATCGGAAGAGGAGGGCCCAGTGGGAAAGAAATGGATAAAAACCTGTTAAATCCACAGCTATTTGGTAATGGATTTATTGGTCAGCTATGATGTTTTCTTTTCAACATCTATGGCTCCACAGGTCCAAAGTGTGCAGTTCATGGAGTTTGCTGAGGTGGAGAACCATGATGATTTTTACACTGTTGAAGAGGCATACATTCATACCCAGGATCAGAGAGGGGCTTTTGTAATGTATGATGTGGCCCTCCAAGACCTGAAAGAGACAGAAAAGCATCTTTTGCTTGTGGCAAGCCAGTACATTGAGGTGGGAAAAGGTAAGGCCTTTATACAAATTGGCCCTGAAATATCTCTGCTATTACCAATGGTTGAAGGATAGAAACTCTCACAAAAAGCAGCCATGCCCAAAACAGAAATCACTTAGTAACCTAATAATAGAACCAAAGATAGTTGTTTCGAAGTAATTGTTGAAGAAGTAGCTCCAGAGGCACTAATTGTTTGAAACTTTAACCTTACTGGTTATTCGGGGTCACCATTTATTTGTAATGCATCTGTAATTATAGTAAGCGTCCCTATATTGATAATTTTCAGTTCAGTTCTGTGAAGCAGGAAAATCTTGATAACAGGGAGGAAATTCACTGCTTATGTTTTATTTGGGCATCATTAACTGCAAGTGCTTGTGACTGCTTGAATGTGTTTTTGCTGGGTTGAAGTCTTTTGTGTTATCCTTTTCTTTCTGAGGCCAGAAAGCAGGGCCTGATTCCTCTAGCAGCAGCTACTCAAGGCGGGCACAAACATCAGTGGATCGATCGGCAGTCTTGCTTGACCTTTGGACTTGTGAAGCAGATTTCTTAAAAAATAAGTGGCAGGTATACATATTCACGCTTCATTGGTCTTCTAAGAAATCAAGGACAAAAAAACAAAACAAAACCTGTAGAAAGTAAGAAAGATGACCTTGACAACGATATGCAAGATCGGTGGCCAGGGTGGAGATGAGAGAGAAACACATTTTAAGGTTATAAACAGATAATATTTGGAAGTGGCTCAGACAGATACCTCCCTAATTAACTGAACGATGAGACGGAGGAGGAGGTACAGCACAATCAGATTTGGGAGATACTGGTATCATAGCCGATCTCAATTTAGCCTTGCTGTGAATTCCTTGATTTCTTAGTTTAGTCTTCCTAGTGGGAGCCTGACAGATCCGCTGTGGGCAACTGATTTTGCACTGGACTGGATCAGTGGTGGGATTCAGCCAGTTCGCACCACTTTGGGAGAATTGGTTGTTAACTTTCTGAGCAGTTTGGTGAACTGGTTGTTGGAAGAAATCATTAGGGCAGAGAACCGGTTGTTAAATTATTTGAATCCCACCACTGGACTGGACACATCATTCATATTTCCAAATGGGTTTATTTACTAAATTGATTCATAGGGCTGCCCGTCTCAATTACATTTTTATTTATTTATTTTATTTCATCAAGCATATATTTTATGACAGATACAAGTGTAAACATAATTATAAATACATGAAAAGGATACGAATAAAAGAAACCATTAGGACAGGGACGGTAGGCACACTGTTGCGCTTATGCACGCCAGCTATATACATGACTCTGGGCAGCTCCCAACATTAAATCTCATGTTCTGTTTACATCTAGGAACGGAGGCCCTTATTTCAGATTTTTAATGTTTAACCTGATGAGGTGCATTCGTGTGTCTTTTTTATGTTTAACCTGATGAGTTGCATTCATGTGTCACTTCAACCATAACATACAAGAAAGAAAAGGGAGGGAATAGTGGATATTTTCCTTCTCCCCTAAATTACAAAATTATACAGTATTTATGTAGTCTCATCCCCACTCGGTCTAGCCTACCAAATGTTGCTGCCTGAAGTAAAGTTGTACAGGCAGTCCTCGACTTATGATCACAATTGAGCCCCAATTTTCTGTTGCTGAGACATTTGTTAATTGGGAGAGTTTTGCTCCCATTTTATGACCTTTCTTACCCCAGTTGTTAAGTGAATCACTGCAATTGTTAAGTTAGTAACACTGTTGATAAGTGAATCTGGTTACCCCATTGACTTTGCTTGTTGGAAGGTCATAAATGGGAATTCCCTGACCTTGGGACACTGCAACAGTCATAAATATGAGTCAGTTGCCAAGCATCTGAATTTTGATCCTGTGATCATGGGGATGCTACAATGGCCATAAGTGTGAAAAATGGTCATAAGTCACTTTTTCAGTATTGCTGTAACTTTGAATGGTCACTAAATGAATTGTTGTAAATCGAGGACTACCTCCATAGCTGACCACCAAAAGAACATTCTTGATACAGAAGATGCCTGGGATTTATTTTTTGCTTGTCCCTGGTGAAATTATAACCTCTTCCTGCTATTGTGAGCAACAGTCTGGCTTACAGGGTACAAGGGAGTCTGGATGGCATAAAACAAGGCCTTTATTTATTTCCTTAGCACCTGCACTTTGCCTCACTCCACCAATATTTCTGATTTAACCTGAATTATTGTTCTGAACATATTTATTTTAATTTTTGAAAAACTGGTGTAAAACAGCAAGACACTAGATATAGGCGGAGCAGAGAATCTCATTGAGAAATTTACATGTGGCATACACAGAAGTATTTGTTTCCAACTGAAAGATTTACGTTATTAGCAGATGAAAGCAAAAACAAATGAAAACAAAATGAAGGAAAAATAAACATTTTTTGCTTATTGTTTTGGCTATGCTTGAAATATATTTTCAGCTTCTCGATAGTTACTTTGAAGTATACCAACATGCTTTAGATTCAGAAGAAAGATTTACATTGGCTCAAGTAATAACTAACATCATGTACAGACGTCCTCGATTTGATTTCCACCTTGGGTATTTTATGAACACTTACAGAGATGAATGCACTTGTCTAAAGCTTCACCTCTGCTTGGTGAGAGATATTATGAACCGACAGGTAAGTTGACACTCTATGCAGTAGAACTTTGCAGTAGAGTAGCCAGGATAACTTGGATCTATTTTTATTTATTTTTTATTGGGTTTTAACAATTAATTCTTATTCAACTCTTGTGCATGACTATGACCATTTACATATCATCACACTAATATTCTCCTATACTCTATATAATTTTACAAAATCTACTATCTGTTATTTCCCTTTTTTCTATCTTCAATCCAATTATACCATATCTTCCATATTACGTAAAAGTCAGAATCCTCAACTTTGGATCTAATTCTTTATCTTTTCCATTGAATGCATGACATTCAATTTTTAGTATTTGACCTAGTGATCTACGGGGCATGCTGACTGCCAGTATTCAATTACAGATGTAAATACCTGTTTACTGTTTATGTGGTGTTTCTGCAAAGCATTGAAAATGGGGATAGGGACAAGAAACAGATGGAAGCTGGTGAATCTAGCAAATTCAGTTTATGTGTCACTTTAATTGCTTATATCAGGCTTCCTCTACCACTGAAGTCATGATATAACTTTTTTTAAAAATCAGAAATTGCTATATTTTATGTAACAAGATTTTTTTTATTTTGATTTTTTCCCCCCAGATAGAGAATCAGCGTAAATATAATTATAAAATTTGGCGTGGTGGTCCTAAAGGTTGTATCTCTGAATTTGGCTTTCCCCCACATATAGTTACAAAACAGTTAATTGCTCTCAGTAACAGCCCGTGAGTATCATTTGTCTCTCTAATATGGCACATAGGTTTATAATGGAGCTCATGTTTGCTATTGTTGTTTACTAAGAAAGTCACACAAGCAAATTCCATTGTTTATTCCCCATTATTATAAACAATCCCCATTGTTTATTATGCTGTTCTTCCAACTGCAAAAGGTCATTTCTCAGACCTAGTAATAATAAGGCATTAATTCTGTGTTAATTAATTCAGCATGCATATATGTAAATGGGGTCAATTCTAAATTAATAATAGACATGCAAACAATTAGGATTTATAATATTTTATTATCCCCTAAAATATTTCTTTAAAAATTGTAATATTGTATTATTTTAAAAAGTCAGGATCATGTCACTGTACTTGGACTCAAGAGCATTTTATAAGACTGTTTCAACATGGAAGGCTCCCTAAACCTTAAAAGTTAGAACTACAAGCAAAACGGAATCTGTGACTTTTTTAGTTGTGTTATCTGCTGTGTGGCGAAATTGACAATGTCTATTCCTCCCTTTCGTTTTGTAATAATGTATTACTCTTTATTTACTCAGTTCTATTCTTCTGTTTTCTCATAGGATAGACTTAAGGAAGTCATCTTTTCAACTGTGTATTTACAATATAAGTAAATATTTAAATAGGGTTGCCAGGTCTGCTTCCAAAAAATAGCGGACAAGCCGGGGGGGGGGGGGGTGTTAAGTAGTAAAAAAATAAAAAAAAATTTACAATTAAATTATATATTTTCTTACAAACATTTTAACACGCCATTTTAGGTCAGTCGACACAAGCTACAGTACATTTTTAAAATGTGAACTGTACATAATTTTATAATATATTTTTATTTTAATCTCATCTTTAGTTTTTTCGGAGAATCGAGTTCAATGGATATTTGATCTTTGTCTCATTCTAACTTACGAAAAAAAAGACAAAACGCGATTCTCCTATCCTTATTTTCTTAGACTGTACAGCTTTAGATTACGTACCATTTCATCATAAAGCTTTTGAATAAAAAAAATGTCCACTATTTTGTGAAAAAAAATAGTGAACATAATGTGAAAAAAGCAAACTGTCCGCTCAAATAGTGGACACCTGGCAACCCTATATTTAAATGTATTTTAAAAAATAATTATGTTAAACTATCATCATTCTGGTATATATGGATATAATTACGTTAAACTATCATTCTGGTATATATGGATATATATAGTGCACTGAGCTAAAAGACTGCAGCTAAGTTTATATATGGATAAATAAGAACATAAATTGAGTCATACATTCAATTAAGAGAATGCTTGTTTTCTAATCCAGTTCATCACTGAATCTTCTCATTCCTTTGGGGAATGAATAATCATTATTTTACATTACTTGTCATTTATGGTTATGTTTTTATTAGTTTTTTTGGTGAGGTAGTTTTTATTAGTTCATTTTCAAATAATCCCATTCTCTCATAATACATTTAATTCTTTTTTTCTTTTAAAGTACAGCTCTGAAGAACATGTATTTATTGGAATTTCATTCCTCCCTTGGCCTAGTATCTTTAATTCCTAAAGCTCTAGATCATATCCTTCAAGAGTTTCAGCAAATCTGTAGGCCAAACATAGCCAGTGAGGCCATTCGTTTGGAGGAACAAATACTTCAACTTTCTTTGGATGGATGGATGACCATGGAAAATCCAGAATCTTTTTATGGCGCTCAAATTCAGAGAGATGTATGTTTGTGTTCTTCATACAAGGATTTGGGTGGGTTTTTGCTGCTAAAATGTCCTAATCTCATTAAGTAGACATATAGGATTGGATTAATAGAGACAATTCAGAATTTTTATAGACCTGTTACAGATTCTATGTAAGTAAATTACTAATAAGGAAGGACTGGTATATTGATACAAAATTGTTTGAATTTAACTTCAGTGTTTCACTGATACAATGGAGTAAAGCCATTTTTCTTTGTGAGCTGGGCACAAGGTACTATTTGTGCTTTAAGAGAAACTATTTGCTGTTTATGTTTAAAAGTAAAAAAGAACATCTCCTCCCATAGTCATACTTGCCTTTTGTTCAATCATCTGAAGGTTCTTGTTCCATTTTCTCCTTCTTCTCCTATCTTTCAATTAAATATTTCCATGGTACAGAATAATATCTTGAACAATAATGTATTAATCGTAATATCAGTACAACAATCAATTGACATTATTTGAATTAAACATCTTTAAATACTATTCTTTCTTGGTAGATATTTGCAGACGTTCTGGTTGAGGATCCTCTTATTATAAGAGAAATTGTTATATTAGCCTTGAAATCGGTCTCAGAAGAAGAACAGAGATCGAGCAAAGAAAAGCAAACTATTACTCTGAATGTCTTTTCAAGACTCCTTGAACTTCTAACCCTCCGTCATCGGTTGATTGAGGCAGCAGTAGAAGGAGCACAGCTGGGCAGGTTAGCAAGGGGACACAGAGGAAACCATTATAGAAAGTTGTACTGAAATTCAGCAACACTTATTTTATTTAATCTAAATCTTTTCTATAGTATTGTTTTAATCTTTAAAAGTATAATGGCAAAATCCATTTTCAATGTAATATTTATTTTCTTGCTGATGTAATTCCCCCACTTTCTTCAATTCTCCCAAATCACAATTGACATCATCATATTGACTACTAACTTCTTAATTGAAATCACTATTTCTCTTTTTTTTTCTAAATATTTTTATTATACATTTTCCTTTATTATACATCACATTTCCAGTTTTGCAATACCAGTACACTGGATGTATCAAGTCCTTTTTAAGTACAAATAGTATTATACACCCTGAGTATAATACTAGTATAACCATTATTCTCGTAGTCATACAATATAGCAGGGGTCCCCAAACTTGGCAGCTTTAAGTCTTGTGGACTTCAACTCCCAGAATGCTGGCTGGAGAATTCTGGGAGTTGAAGTCCACAAGTCTTAAAGCTGCCAAGTTTGAAGACCTCTGCAATATAGTCTCTTTTAAATACATAATGTTGTACGTCATAGTTATAAAAATCAATATTTTCATAGTTGTACCATAACACTCTATACCTTTATCATGCTATATGTTTTAATCTATAATCCTGTACAATATGATAGTACTGTTACTTACGATATCTATTCTTATATATATCTATATAACTGTATCTATTTCTATTTTGTTGAACTTCTTTCGTTATTAGGTTACTAATCTCTGCACCTGTTATCTAACCATTTGTACAATAAATCCCATGTTGAGTAATACTCAGATTCTCCTTTATCTTTAAGTTCCATTGTTAACCTGTCCAATTCGGTGAAATCACTATTTCTCTTCTTCCATCCTGACCCAGTATAACTTCTGACCCCATGATCTATAGTTGGCTCTATCAGTATACTCAACTGAAAAGCCATTATTTTTAAGGGAAGCTGCAGATAACTCGGCCTGAGCTGTAAGGTAGATAGTTGATAATTGCAGTTGAATGCTTTTGATCAATACTGTTTAAATATGTTTGGCAAATCAAATTATACTGGTTTTGTTTGCTTTGGCATGTTCGTTAGTTAAAAAATATTACAAATATAATACACCAAAACCTTCTATTTATCTTTTCCTAACAACCCAAACTACAACTTGGCTTAGCAGGGAACAACCATCAACCAATAAGCTAGCACTCTGGCTTATTCCATGCCAATCTAGCCATGCAAAGAATCCAATAAGAAATAAGCCAGAATCCCTGATGCAGGAATCACAGTAATCAAATCATAGACAAAATTACACATGGTTTATTAGCATTCATTTTGGGAGATGCCAGCAAAAATCATCTGAGCAGTGGACAAAGTGAAATTATGGATTGAAATATTATTGTTGCAATATTTTCAGGATCAGACTCAATAATAATAATAAGAGTTAGAGGTTTAAATATATTTCTCTTTAATTATAATAGGCATTCTATATTCACTGAATATTCACAGATAGAAGCGAAGAAAATGGTGAAGGTGGCTCCTTATATATACAAAGGGTGGAGCCAAGAGTGGGAGTGGTGAATTATGAATACATTAAGAGTCAAAGAATAAGTTAACCCCTGATATCCCATATATACATTATTTACACATTAGGGAATAAGGCATTTACATCTGACAAATCCCCCTCTAAATGCCGGTTCGCTATACAACACCAATTACATTCAGATTCAGGACAATATAAGACATACAATTTGGAAGTTAAGTATTTGTGCTGTTTAGAAGGTAAAGGCTTCGTCAATATGTCAGCTAATTGTTCAGAGGTATCACAATGCACTGCTTTGATAAATCCATCTTGAGACAATTGTCTCACATGCTTAAATTTTATATCTATATGCCTGGATCTTTGTCCAATGGCATCGGATCTAGATATTTCAATGGCTGCTTTATTGTCTTCATGCATAACAAAAGGCAAAGCAGGTTTTTTCCAAACATCTGAAATTAAATCATTAAACCATACAAGGTTATTTGCAGCTTTGGATAAACAAACATATTCCGCTTCTGTGGTTGAAGTGGCTACCAGTTCTTGTTTACCAGTGTACCAGTAAACTGGACAGTCATTTAACAGAAAAATATAACCAGAAGTACTTTTTCTGCATGATATATCTCCAGCCCAATCCGCATCTGCGTAACATGTAAGTTTTGGTTCTTTATTATCACTAGGTTCTAATACTAGGCAAAAGTCTAATGTACTTTTCAGATATCTTAAAATTCTTTTGACAGCTTCCCAGTGATACATTGTTGGTTTGCTAACGTGCCTTGATAATAAATTGAATGGTAATGCAATATCTGGCCTAGTCCAATTAGATATATAAAGAAGTGAACCTATGACTGATCTATAAAATGTATTATCCTTGAATTCAGGGGAAGATTCATCAGTATTTCTAAGGAAATCAGTTTGCATAGGGGTATCACAGGGTTTGGCATTGTTTAAATTGCATTTGTTTAGAAGTTCAATAATCTTATCTTTCTGAGTAAGTTTGAATCCCCTTCTAGTTTTGTTAATTTGTACACCAAGGTATTTGTTTACTTTACCTAGAGATTTCAACGAGAAATGTTCATTTAGCTTGTTTACAAAGATTTCTCTTCTCTCTTTGTGTTTTCCTATATATAAAATATCGTCTACATAAATCAATACAAATTCAATGTAATCATCACTCTTTTTGACAAAGAAACAGTTATCAGCAGTGGTAGCGTTGAAATCCATGGTCTTAAGTACTTTTACCAAGCAATCGTACCATCTTTTGCCAGATTGCTTTAATCCGTATAAACTCTTGTTCAATAGCCAAATTTCATTTTTATTAGTGTATTGACTGTGAGGTGCTCTTACATATATTTCCTTATCTAGTTTTGCGTGTAGATACGCAGTCTGTATGTCATATTGAAATACATCAAGATTGAGTGCGGATGCTACTACTAGAGCTGTTTTAACACTCTCTGTTCTTACTGTGGGGGAGTACGTGTCAGTATAGTCCTCCGGATATTTTTGTGCATAACCTTGTGCAACCAATCTAGCTTTGTATAGGGTATTCCCTCCTTCTAGGTTCTTAATTTTATAAATCCACCTGGTACCAATAATTGTTTTATCTTTAGGTGCAATCGCAGGTGTGAATACATTTAATCCTTGCAAACTTTCCATCTCTTTTTTCATAGCTAGTTCCCATTTTTCTTTTTCTTCACGAGGGAGTTTTAATACTTCCTCATATGTATTAGGTGTTATTTGTTCACCATCCATATGCATTATGTAATCTCTGTATTTATTTGGTATTTGATTTCTGTTGTTCCTAATAGCTCTTTCAGGTTTGCTATGGTAGTCATGCAAATATCTTGCTTCCTTTTTTGTTAATGTGTCTGTCTTTATTTTGTGTTGACTATTTGTCCATGTTTTGGTTTTGTTTTTATTTTTGTTGATATTTTGATTTTCTATTGTCCCTTCCTCACGAGATTTTGTATCTTTGCATTTATTTGGAAATATTTCATTAAGATGTAATTTAGACCAGTTGGCCTGTTCATGGAACACAGCTGTTCTGGAAACTATAAATTTGTTATTATTATCAATGAATCTGTACCCTTTGGTGCCAGTTTCATATCCCATAAATCTTAGTCTTCTGGATACGTTTTCTCCCTTTCTTCTCAACTGTTTAGGTATGTGTACGTCTGCAGTGACCCCAAATATGTGCATGTGTGCTAATTTTGGTTTCCTATTATACATCACCTCATATGGTGTCTTATTCACAATACTGGACCAGGTTCTATTTTGAGTGTAATTTGAATAATGTAAGGCTTCTGACCAAAATTGTTTGCCTAAACCAGCATCCTCTAATGTGCACCTAATCATGGTTTGTAATGTGGAATTCTTTCTCTCTGCAATCCCGTTCTGGAACGCAGAAAATGGACTAGACGTGTAATGTAGCATTCCTCTATCCTTTAACCATTGGGAGAATTCTTTAGACATGAATTCACATCCCCTATCTGTCATAATTTGTTTTATTCTGATATTATGTTGTGTTTCTATGCGTTTGTAAAATTCCTTAAATTTTTGAAAGGTTTCATCCTTGTGTTTTAATGTGTAAACAAAACCATAGCGACTGTAATCGTCTACTATTGTTAGGAAGTAACGTTTTCTATAAGTGATTGATGGAGTTAATGGGCCAACTAAGTCCATGTGTACTAAGTCAAAAATTTTGTTAGTTGATCTGGTGGATTTTTTTGGCCTGGGACTAGTTTTTAGTTTAGTAGATTTGCATACTGAGCATTCCAAATAATTTTCACAATTTTTTATTTTGACACCTTCTGCGTGTTCAGTCATTTTTTGTACTACAGGAAAACTTGCATGTCCTAACTTCCTATGTAAGATGTGAGCACACTCGTCATGAATTGGTTTACCTATTTTTGGTTTCTTCTCATTGTGTGTATCTGTGTGATCATGAGATATTTTACATTCATCATTGTCACTGTTACTAATATTTTCATCATCTGCCTCAATACAATCTTCCATATTTGAATCAATGTTATGTAACCATCTTTCTTTTGTTATCAGATAGGGTAGGCCTCCTTTAATCATCACAGTGCCTACATTTGTTTTATTCTTCTCTAAAGTTGCTTTTCCCTTTGAGAAAACTATATTGATGTCAGAATCTCTGCTTAGTTTTATGGCACTTAGTATGTTATGAGGTATTTCTGGTATTAACAATACCCCCTCTATTTTTCCTAGACCAGGCAAGGTCACATTCCCTCTGCCTAATACTTGAACTTTTTCTTGATTAGCTACCTTTATTACAAACTTATCTTCTGTAAATGAAGACAATATATTTTTGTTATTAGTGGTGTGATTAGTTGCCCCAGAATCAATAAGCCAATTATTGTTCTCATTTTGTTGCGTTTTAGTGCTGTCTTGTTTATTTAGTCCATTCAGTGAACCAGATTTTCTCTCTTTTGAATTTTCTCTGCCCCCTCTACTTTCTCTGTAATTTGGTGGGCTTCTATATTTATGTCTATCTGTGGAAGACTGTCTATAATTGTATTTATTCCTATATTCTGACCTATGTCTTTCCTTTGAAATTTTGGGACAATCTCTTCTATTGTGTTCCCTGGACCCACAATTGTGGCATTTAAAAGTTTCATTATATTTTTCTTGGAAAGCTACCTTCCTAAAAGATTTGTGTTCTGTGTGATTGCTATAACGATTTTTTCTTGAATTGTCTTCTGCTATCAATTTGTTAGACAGACTTTCTATTGATAAATATCCTAGATTGATGGTGTCTAAGTGTGACATAAAACTATCCCATGATGAATCAAGTGAGTTGATAATAACACTTTTCATTGTTTGGTCTGAAATCACTTCCCCCCTCAAATGCAGCTCAGCTCTTATTTTGTTTAAAGATATTAAATGCTCACTTATGGAAACCCCTGGTTTTACTCTGGAAGAAAAGAAGTCCTTAGACATTCTTGTGGTGGTAGCTACACTATCGCTGTGAAACAAATTAAACATGCATTGAATTATTTCTGAAACAGTTAGATTTGGTTTGATGCTATGATACATTGCAGGAGACACGCTAGATATTATTAAGAAAAATGCCTTATGGTGTAAACAATCTATTTTTAAAGTCCAAGGTCTTCTTGGGGGACTAGTGATAAAAAATAGTAAATTTTCTTTCATAAAGACAACCTGGAGCTGTTGATACCATTCTTGCAAATTAATGCCATCAACCCTAAGTTTTGGGAAGTCACTGGGTAAGTTTCCCACATTATTTTGTCCATTACTTACAACCTGAGGTAGTCCGTGGTCTCGCAAGTGTAGGAAATTGCAAAACGGCATGGGGATGCTCGCAACGAGTCTGCGCGGTTCTCTGGCCAGTTCAAGTCTTTCCGGACCGTCTACGTAGTTTCGCACATGCGCGTTGTTCATTTCTTCTTTGTCGTCGTCGTGGAAGGTTCTCTCCATTGTAGCTCGCTCGCTCCGCTCCTCTTCAGACGAGTCGGTCTCTGGCTCGGTCTTAGGAGTTCTGATGGCGGCGACTGTTCTTCTCTTTCTTTTGGGTGCGTTGGCACTTGCTTCGGTCTGCGGTGTAGGGCGGAATCGACATGGCTCTCTGGGCTCGGGCGTCGTCGCTCTCGAAGTCAGGATGGGAGCGTGCAGGTCTTGAAGTATCGGCTTGTTCGCTTGCTTCTTCGTTGGCGCTTTGGAAATTTTTAATTTTGGCCCAAATGCAGCAAAAAGTGTCTTCATTGCTGACTTTACTTGGGATTTCGTTAAGTCGTCTTCACTTTCTGATTCTGGCTCTTCCGAAGAGTTTGAATCCTCCTTTTCACTTTCGTTGTCTGATAACGTTTTTCGCGCCAGAAATTTTGAACTGAGCATTTTGATTGGCTCTGCTTCGCTCACTTTGGAGGCTTGTTGAAACCAAGATGGCTGCCATTCAAAATTTCGCGCGGGGTCACATTTTTTCTTTTTCATAACGACTTTCTCTGTAGTCATATCACTCACAGTTTTTTGGTCTTTGGGTTTCTCTTTAGCGATGTTTTTCTCTCTCGCTGCTCCGCTGTTCTTCAGCATTTCTTGGAGGTTCGCGATGAGGCTTTCTTCATTCTTCTGGCTTTTTAATAACTTCAATATCTCTGACCTGAGTTCGTTATTTTCTATTTCGATTTCCTCCTGGCCATCATTTTCATTTATTAATTCTTCTTCTTCAGTGGTGTATTCTCCGGATTCTCTCGAAATCGCGTTTGTGGATTCGTTGATTATTTCTTGTTCAGTTTCTATTTCTTTGCTGTATGCCCTGGTGTTGGGCCTATCTTTCTTAGACATTTTTAGGTATTTATTGAGTCAATTAACCATCCTCTGCTACCAGCTTGTTGCAATATTTTCAGGATCAGACTCAATAATAATAATAAGAGTTAGAGGTTTAAATATATTTCTCTTTAATTATAATAGGCATTCTATATTCACTGAATATTCACAGATAGAAGCGAAGAAAATGGTGAAGGTGGCTCCTTATATATACAAAGGGTGGAGCCAAGAGTGGGAGTGGTGAATTATGAATACATTAAGAGTCAAAGAATAAGTTAACCCCTGATATCCCATATATACATTATTTACACATTAGGGAATAAGGCATTTACATCTGACAATTATAAAACTATATTTATTTTCTCTGGGTATGAAACTCAAAAGAACATATGACAGGCAATGAATGTGTGTGTTTTGTGTGAGCAGAGTGACCGCTATAAGTAGGTCAAATATGTACATTCTTTTTTTTCTTAGACTGTATAAAGAATTTGCAGAAGAAATGGGCTTTAATGAGTTTCATTTGTACTTACGGCCTGTGTACTTTGAATGTGCAACTCACAAAGAGAAGGCTGACCAGTTCTCACCAATATTCATCACTTCACTTTTAGAAGATCACGACATTAATGTGGACAGGTAAGTCAGAGGTTTACAGATGTTTTCAGCAGATATAAACATGCATAAATTTCAATTTTCAATTTCAATTTAATTCAATTTATAAGCTGCCCCTCTCCAAAGACTCAGGGCGGCTCACAATACATTTAAAATCCTAATAAAAAACATTTAAATCACCAACAAACTTAATAGTATTTGTCTCCATTCTGAAGATACACTTAGCAGTTTGATATAGAACAGCTACTGCTTTTAAAAAATATTTTGATAGAGTTTTGCAATACAACAAATGTATAAAAAATGAAAGAAAAATAAGAAAAAGGAAAGCATTAAGAATTAGAAAAAAGAAAAGCGAGAAAAAGAATGTTTACTTCTGCCCTTCTTTCTTAGAATAATTGCCATCTTAGTCTTCCCACTCCCTCTTTAAACCTTTCTAATCCTCATAGAACAGCTACTTCTTGCCACATACATTTCTCTTGAGTAGAATCCAATACTTCCTTTCTTCTATGTAACTAAAAGGGTATATCGGTAGTCCTTGACTTACTACCACAATGGAGCCTAAGCAAGGCAGTTGTTAAGTGAATTTTGCCCCATTTTATGACCTTTCTTGTCACAGTTGTTAAGTGAATCACTGCAGTTGTTAACGGAACCATTCAGTCATTAAGCGAATCTGGCTTCCCCCATTGGATGTTGCTTGTTGGAAGTCAGCTGGGAAGGTTACAAATGATGATCACATGACCCTGGGACAGCACAGCTATCATAAATACATGCCAGTTGCCAAGCACCTGGATATTGATCACGTGACTATGGGGATGCTGCAACGGTCATAAGTATGAACCCTGATCATAAGTCACTTTTCTTCAGTGCTGTTAAAACTTCAAATCATCACTAAATGAATGGTTGTAAGTCTAGGGCTACCTCTAGTTCTAATAAACTGTTGTATCATATAGATGTTTTTATATTGTTTTTAATTGTTTGTGAACTGCCCAGAATCATGAGACAAGTGGCTATATAAAATGAATGAATGAATGAATGAATGAACCCTTACTGCCTTTGGCTGACCTAACGACAGGGGTGGGTTCTACTTACCTTTACTACCGGACTGCGCGTGCGTGCTCACTTCGCTCATGCATGTGCTCTTCTGCGCATGTGCAGAAGCGTTTTGATGACGTCGGGGTCGGTGGGCAGAGCCTCCCGCCGGTTTTACTACCGGTTCTATAGAACCGGGGGCAACCCATCACTGCCTAAAGGTCATTATGGGCAGTTAGAGCAGAACTTGTAAAACTATATTCTGTAAAACTCTAAGATTCTATGAGAACTTGATGGGATTCTATGTAAGAGAAAGGGGGGAGAAAATTTCACTTGAAATATTTTCCACCAGCATCTCAGGCTGGAATTCTGGGATTTATTTATTAATAGGTGCTTCAGCCTAAACATTTTTGCAGCTCCATGAGTTAGAGAGCTGTTTGGAGCAAAACAGGGAGCCCCTATCATCCTTTATCATCTTTTCCTCAGTTACATTAAATACTTACCAATTACTTAATTACATCACATATTTCAGAAATTGACATTAGCATTTAGAAATTTAGCTGAACTGGAAAAGAGAATACACACACACACACATATAATTTGATATTGATATAAAGAGATATGCACATCCCAAAAATGGAAGAAACAATCCACACTTGTTCTTTTGAAAACTACAACTGAAATATTGGGTTGGGAATATTTGTAAATATGATTAATTTTTAAATAGTCTTCAGAAACACTGTTCAAATATATATTTTCTGCATAAACAAGAAAAGCTGAAATCACCTGTGATGAGAAGAAGGATAATCTTTCATGTAATTTCTATATATGGGTTGGCATTTCATTTCTGAAAAAATTAGACAATGTTCGTTGTTTTTTTGCAGATATATTCCTTCTAACTTAATGTTAGAGATCCAAGATATAGACAATCAAATTGGAAAATTTAGCTTTTGCACCAGGGAAAGCATTTTGCAGGTAACTGAAATATTTTTTATTCCGGTCTCAAAGCTATTATATTACTTCATTTTACTCTTCCTGCCCCTTTCCTATTTGTTTCGTTTTGTACTAAACCGGTAGTGTTTATGACTATACTTCTGACCAGAGTCATACAGATCCCATAAATAAAACATATTTTATAACTGCAGTTTGAAGATTTAGACCTCTTAGCATCTAGACTTTGAACAAATCTTGAAGCAAGAAATACAGTTCTAAACTATACCAAAAATCAACAATTTTGAAGCCTTTGGAAAAAAAATTAACTTCAGTGAATCCCAACCCTAAAATGCTCTGTCCAAAACAGAAAAAAGGATATTTGTGTTCCAAGGAAAATTCAGTGTCAAATAATTTATGTGAGTGGAGTCAGGTATAACAGAGGTCTGGGGCAGGGGTGAAATGTAAAATTTGTTACTACCAGTTCTGTGGGCGTGGCTTGGTGGTGGGGGGTAATGTGACTGGGTGGGTGTGGCCAACTTTTTTTTTTAACTTTTCAAAGCATTTTTTCTAATGCTTTGAAAAGCCTCTGCCGATCAGGAAACTCAGGTGGGATTGTCAGAGAGGCTTTTTAAAAAAATACCTCTCTGTCGATCAGGAAACTCAGCTGGGATTGTCAGAAACTTTTCAAAGCATTTTTTTAACCACCTCTTCGGCCAAGAGGTTGTAGAAAAAAATGCTTTGAAAAGCCTCTGACTATCCCAGCTGAGCTGCGTGATCATGAGAGGCTTTTTTTTTTTTTTTTACTTTTAAAAGCATTTTTTCGTCGGAAGAGATTGTAGAAAAAATGCTTTTAAAAGTAAAAAAAAAAGCCTCTGATGATCCTGTGGCTCAGCTGGGCATGGGGAGAGGGCGCAGGGATTTTTGCTACCGGTTCTCCAAACCACCCGCCGCCATCGCTACCAGATCGGGTGATCCGGTCTGAAGCATTTCACCTCTGGTCTGGGGTGGAAAAATTGATCACTGATCTTAATCAATCACATATCATTGCTAAAAAGATGATTGCTTCTGTATGTTCACTGGAGATCTTCTGATCAACATTATTACTTGTCTATGGTATTTGATTAAATTTGTTTTGTGCTAAACTATTGTCACAGAAGGTGACATGTAGTTAATTTTGGCTAATGTTGAAAATCCTATGCAGCGTCAGACATGGTAATAATAGAACAAAAGACTATCTGGAAATGACAAGGTTATACATGATAGACTGGAAAGTCTGTCAATGCACAGTATGTGTTTGCTTGTGTATAAACCGGGGGGGGGGGAATAATGGCATTGTTACACATGCATCTTAAGAATGTTACACGCACATATAGTTATCTGGAGTGAAGCTGACTAAGAGATCTTCTGAATTAGATACTGTTGCTTCCAAACTTCATGAAAAATCAGTTCTGCTTCTTGAATACAAATACAGATAGCCCTGGACTTATGATTGCATTTGAGCCCAAAACTTATGTTGCTAAGCGAGACATTTGTTAAGTGAATTTTGCCCAATTTTACAATCTTTCTTGTCAGAGTTGTTAAGTGAATCACTGCAGTTGTTAAGTTAGTAACAGGTTTGTTAAGTGAACCTGGCTTCCCTATTGTCTTTGCTTGTCCGAGGGTCACAAAAGATATTCACATGACCCTGGAACACTGCAACTGTCATAAATATGAGTCAATTGCCAAGCATCTGAATTTTGATTACTTCATAGGGATGCCACATAGGGATGGTCATAAGTGTGAGAATCAGTCATAATTCGCTTTTTTCAGTGCTGTTGTAACTTCAAACAGTCACTAAATGAACTGTTGTAACTTGAAGATTACCTGTACAACTGAAACAAGTTTATAGCCTCATTGTCAAACCTAAAGGAAGTAGGTGTGCAATGTTACATTATAATGACCACTAATCTTTATCTTCATCCTTCAGCTGTTACTGAAGCCGTATGGACTGGAAAACTTGCAGTTTGCTCTTGCTTGCCAAGTCACACATAAAAACATGGTCCTTGTAGCTGTTCAGCAGGCTGCATTTTGTCCTTCAGTACAGCCCACACTAACTGGAGACTTAAAGGTTGGCAACTTTTCCCCCTCTTTCTCCCTTTCAAAGACCAAATTTAAAAAAAACCCCATAAAAATCAAAAGCAAAAAAATTACGAGGAACGAGTGAGTCTTTCTTTGCTATCTGCCTTCCATGCTGTTTGACCTTATATTTACATTCTGCTGGGAAAATGTTAGACACATAGCTACCCTCCTGGCCTTCTCTTGTTTCGGATAGGAGATTATTGTCAAAGAAAAATAAAAAGTGAGGTTATGGGTACTGTTCTTTTCCCCTTCTAGGATTCAGGAAATTTTCTTTCCTTCAGTCATGCAATAGGACTTAGGTCTTAGACTTATATATAGTGCTCCACAAAGTTTTACAGCACCCTCTGAGTGGTTTACAAATGTCAGCATATTGCCCCCAACAATCTGGGTCTGCATTTTACCAACCTTGAAAGGATGGAAAGCTGAGTTGACCTTGAGCCCATTAGGATCAAACTCTTGGCTGTGGACAGAGTTAGCCTGCAATAGTGTATTCTAACTACCGTGCCTCCAGGGCAATGCAATAATGTAAGCAGACATACAGTAATGTAAGAATCATAGGACAGGTGATTCTTTTATAGAGGCATACACTGCTAGAAATAATATACTGTCATTGTGAATAGTGGCCATTGATAGCCTATAAGGAAGTAACAGCATTTATTTATTTAACAGTATGTCATATTATGCAAGATTAGGGTATTATACAAACTCTGCCACTTTTCTTAATTCCTGCAGCCGTCCTGTGAAAAAATTAGGACAACCCCCCTCCCCAGGATAATCTTCAAGATCTGCCTTTAAGTTTAACCCATGTTGCTTGGTGAAAGTCAAACACTATAACCGTTGCTCCATATTGGAATTTTTGGTGGGAAAAAAAGGGTTGTGATTTGTAGGCAACAATTTGTCTTTTTCTTTCTCTTTCCTTCTTTGCTCATGTGGTTTATCCTTTTCAGAAAAGTGCATAATATAAAAAAGAATAAAATGGAAATCAGTGCAGACTTGTCATTTAGCACGTGCTAACAATTTGCCTCAGGAGATCATAATATTCCTCTTAAATGCTCTGTTAAAATTAGATTTTAAGCAATTGTTGTTTCCAATTGCGCCTGTTTTTTTTTCAGAAACACATGAATTTTAAAAAAATCTCATTAGTTTTCTTCCTAGACAGCTATTTTCTGAGTAAAAAGCAAAGTGTGTTTAATATGTGCACTTCCTTCAGGAACGTTATTCAGCTCCACACCTATACAGCCTCCTGGCTATTTAATGCTTCCTTGTTCTTTTTTTCTTTTTTGTATTTGTTTTTCTTTCGGGAGTATTAGAAGAAGCCAAACTAAAGAACTTGAAACCACAGAGTCAAAATGTCCTTCAACAGGGCCGTATGATGGCATCAAGCATCCAAGAGCATGTGCTGAATTCCAGGACACTTACAAGGGCCTCTGTTTACACTGACCTTTCTCTCCCCTTTATAAAAATATTCAGCATAACAATATGAGCCATCTTCCATTTAAATTTCTCAAAATGCCCTCAGAGGTGGTTGTCTTCCACAACAAAAACTTGTCTGATGGTATCAGCGTGGCTTCCCTGAGTAAGAGACCTCATTGTTCTTCTCTTTCAGGAAGGACACCTGAGTGCGAAAGGTCAGAGCAACAGCTCACCAAATGGAAGAAGTTCTACAGTTGGGAGTGAAGCAGAGGATGTCTTGATGTCTCATTCCATTAGGCGATTTGCAGCTGGAGGTTGCAATTCAAAGAGGTAGTTTAGTATGACATACACACCCTTTGTGGTGTCGGGGCAAACGTGCTGAATGAGGACTGGAGAGAACAGGTCCACCCCAACCAACCACAGAAAACCATTGGATGACTTTGGAATCATAATTCTCTATCAGTTGTAGGAAGTTAGCACCCCCCTCTCCTAGAAAAATGAAATATTCTAGGAAATATTAAAAGGCAGAATATTTCCCCTAAAAGAAAAATAGAAATCTTAAAACAGAAACTCAGCCCCAGCTCCCTGCCCCCAGCAGATACTTTGGTTATTTGCAAGACAAAAGGCTGGGCCAGCTTATCTACAGCACAAAAGACAAACCCATTAAGCCGTAATAGGAATTGCCCAAAGCCCCTTCATTACATCATCACCCGGCAAGATTCAACCAGACCTGGGACACAGACAGCCTACAAAGTTAGCTAAGATCCCCACCCCCTGGGAGTCTGTCAGCCAATGGGATACCTTTCTTGTACAGGAACAGGAAACTCTAAGGCAGGGCCCAAGAGAGTGTATAAATATATCCCTCTCTCCACTCCATGTGCTCTTTTTTTGCCCAGGACCCAAAAACCCCAGGTGGTCCTACCCACCATTAAACCATCTTTCCAAGCAGTCTCCATGTTTCCAGTACCTTTCTTCTCACTTGGAACTGAATCCAGATAGACAGTTCTTCTAACACAGCGTAACCTATTTCATGGGATAAGAATAAAACGAAGGAAAATCCCTTCTTGATGGAAAAAGAGACAATAAATACTAATAAACAATAAATAATAATTTTAAAAAGATCAGAGCATTTGGGTATTTAGGCTAGGGCTAGGTAGAGCAAAGGGCTAGGTAGAGTAAAGTAAGAAAATGGCAACTGTTCTCATGCCTGAATGCTCTTTCTGGACTTAAATACCAGTTGCAGACAGTAGCCTACACCCAAAAGGCTGTTGCTCCCAAATAACTCTTCTAAGTAAACCTATCCCTCCTCTACTCCTTTTGGGGGAGGGGATTTTCCAAAAGGGAAAGAAGATCTTCCAGAATATAGTAATAGCTCTGCTGCTGATTTTGATTTGTAATGTACTCTGTACACTCGCATCTTAAGACAGCAAGTGCTGCTTCAAATACAAATTCAAAGTGTGTTATTGCTTTGTGCCTTAAAGGGCAGTCTGTGTTTTCCATGGAGAAATCCCAGCTCCTCATTTAGCAACATGCTGACATAGTTGGGAAAGATTCCCAAATGCATGACTGCAGCTGGGCCAGCATTACAGATCGTGGGGGTTCAGAAAACAACATACGTTCGTCACTTTGAGTTATTTGTAAAAATAATAAAGGTATAATTTAAATTAATAAATAGATAGAAGATAAGATAGATAGATAGATATTGCAGAAAATGGAAAACTTTCCAAGTTTGACATATTAATTAAACATATTTTAATAATTTAATTCATCCTGTTAATATAATGCATGGTTTTAGATTTTTCATAAAAGCAAGAAACCCCCTGAAAAGCAACAACATTATGTGTAAAGAAAGTTTAATGAAAGTTTAATAATTAATAAAATGTTACTTATGAGTCAGTAGTGGGTTTCAAATCCCGGTGCTACTGGTTCGCTATCAGTAGTGTGCGGTGCTTCTGCGCATGCTGGGCATGATGATGTCTGGGCAGGTGGGCGGAGCCTTTCACCACCATCGCTACCGGTTTTCCCGAACCAGGGTGAACCAGGAGCAACCACCATTGTTATGAATACAGTTTGCATTCCAGTAATATTTCTTAGTAACATTATTTTCCTTCATTCTCCAGACCTACCGAGGCTTTTGTTTCGATTCAGCTGGAGAAACAGGGTCCACGTGACCTGATGCTGAATACATTCATTCAGAAGAAACATATCTTGGGAAGTCGAATACAAAATCCAGTAAGTGTATGTGGAATTATTTAAGAATTAACCAATGTTTGATTATAATTTTTAAAGGATTATTCATCAACTTTACTATAATAGCTTTGGCTTTAAGTTTTTGGATATTTTTTGTCCTTACAGATAGTCCTCAACTTAAAACCACAATTGAGGCCAGAATTTCCATTGTTAAGCAAGGCACTTAAATGAATTGTCTCGATTTTATGACCATGTTTTTCTTTTGCTATTTGAGGGAACTGTTATACAAAAATATTTCTGAGAACAGGGATGAGGATCAAATCCTATTTATATTTTAAAATCTATATATTTATGCAATTTATTTGTATATTTATTGTTATATTTCCAGAAGTTGGGGCATCAGATTGGGTAAATCGTCAACACACTGAAATAATTCTGAATGTATCAGGTTGGGATTGGAATCAGAGAAGTGTTAAGAGAATTCCTGAATCTTTCCACTACGATCACTTACTTTCCTTTAAAATATCCTTTTAAAGGTCCAAGACAATATAAAAAATCTTGAATGGGCTGAGCAAAAAAAATCAGAATTCAGGGCCACTATTGCGTTACTTTATATAACGCCTAAAGAACCTGTAGTAAAAATATTTTAAAAATATTTAACTTTTTAAAAAAAATAGTTGTGCAAACAAGGGTGCCTTTCCACTCCTATATGTTAACTCTTGAATTCAAGGTATTCTATTTACACCTTTTCATATATAATTATTACAACTGTGTACAATTTAGGTGACAAACAAGTGGCATTAATTTTCTTCTAGGATGAAGCTGAAAAAGTCAAAAGAGAAGTTATTGCTGAATATTGTCACAGGCAAGTACAAGAAATGTATGCAGTATCTCTCCATAAGAGTCATACGTAGTATGTTTACTTTTCCCCACAGCCCATGTTATGGTAGGAAATGGTGCAATGTTGACTTTTATTCAGCACAGGCTATAGAGGAACTAGAGAGAGTAAATACAATCCTAAAATGAAACAGATTGAAATATCTGATACATAGCATTCTGTTAATAGTTAAAGCAGGAAACAATCAAAACCCAATTAATCCTTTATATAACCTTTCAATGTGTATTATACGAACTGGATATTTACAGCATTTATATAAATAAATCATTCATCAACCTTAGTGTTATATATAAGGCAGAAGAAACTGTCTTGATATTCAAGCTATGAAGTCTGGATTGTGGCAGTGCTGGTTTTGTTATAAAGAGTCTCAGCAGGAGGTAGCTATTGCTACTGATATCATATATCATGCTGCTGAATCAGAGATAAAGAAACAGAACGGTTCCATGGAGTTCAGATTATAACTCAAACAACATGACTACTATTCAGGGATTTCAGGAAGTGTAGTCCAAAATATCCGGAGGTGGGCATGTAATTTAGATCTGCATTGCACTGTTTCTGATATTATAAGTGTTGTGACTTGAATTTTTAAAAAAAAAAATGGAGGGGGGGGGGGAAATATGTCACAGGCTGGAATGTTGACTTAAAAATTTACAATAAAAAAATTATTTTCCAATGTAGAAGTCACATAATTACTTGATACCATCACAATGAAACAATAAGAAATATTAATGAATGCCTGCATTCTTCCACCATTACCCATTGCTAAGGCTGAAAAGTTATAATCCTGTGCATTATGATCTCACAGCAGCACTTACAAGTTTTTGAGACTTCTTCCTTTTGAAGTTGGTAATTTGAATATCAAGGCTCTGTTTTTTAAAAAAAATATATTAGGCAGATCATTCTTCTGATATTAAGATTTGGATCCTGTTTAGGTTGACTCATCGTATGTCTCAGTACTCTCTTCGAAGTCAGATCGTTGCCTATTATAACAGTATAAAAACAATGCTGGATGACTTTCCCAGAGTGAAAGACAAATACTTTACCATAGGATTGCCACAAGAGAAAAAAGATGAAAAAGAATCCAAAGAAAAAGTTAAGAGTGATCCCAGGTTTGTAACTTGTTTGCAAGGTCCCCTACCAACTTGATTGGAGTGCCAAAAAGAATAGAACTAGCATTGTGAGGGAACAGTGGGGTTAAACCAATATCAATTAGTGGTTCTTGGGTGCTGTGTACCATTGAATTTATTTGTACAAGTAATTCAGTTATTCTGTTAACAACCAGGTCATTCCAGCCACGACCTCGTTGCTTGCTGTCCAGTGATGGACAATCCTTCTTGAACCTGTGGTTCATCCCTCACCCTTCAGAAACCCTAGCTGCATTCAAAATGCTACCAGAGAAGGTCAGTGCTTTGACAATCTTGCAAAAAGTTCTTTATTGGCCAAACAGCCTAGATCTGAGATTGATCAAATAGTAGAGTGCAAATATGAATAGCACAGGAAAAAAAATATTCTATTGGGAATCATGATTTTAAAAATGACTGAGATGTGAGGAGGTATTTGATACTCTGCAAGATTTTCTCTCATCATCATCTCTCATAAACAATCAGAGATACTATGAAAGCAAACTATCCTCACTCAGAATTATGGACTTAGTCCAACTTAATAGATGCTCCATTTTGGGAAACTTTTGGCCTATCCTTTGGCAGATAGCAGGTACAAATATTTTATCAGCTGCTGTGTGTGGATATGCATAATGGTATATGCATAATGCTTATCCTTTAAGAGCTGAATGCAACAAAATTTCATTTTAATGTATACTGATTAGTGTACATTTAACGTGACTATTCTATTCTATTCTATTCTATTCTATTCTATTCTATTCTATTCTATTCTATTCTATTCTATTCTATTCTATTCTTTGCTGGATGATATCTGAGATAGAAGGAACATACGTTAAGCATGCCTTTCTCCTGTACAGAGATCTAGCAGTGATACTCAAATTGCTACAGAAGCTAAATTGCACTGCTTCTTACCATACATAATAAATAACTGTAATGCAGTGAAGATCCTCCCAGTTTCCTAAGAGATTTGGTTAACCCAGTATGCTAATCCATAATTGTTTACACTATGATTTTTTAAAAAAAGACACAATTGGCTTTCTTATGCACTGGGATCATAATTAAAATGCTACCATTTTAAGGGTTCATCAATCCTGCTGAAGTGTATTATAATTTAGTGCATTAATATTTTGAGAGAAACCGAGGGTGGCAAAAAGACTGGGACCACATTGTTGATGTGGAAGGACAGGGATTTGGAAGACAGGTTTGAAGGTTTATTTTGTTTTTTTAAATGTATAGGACTAAGGGCTTACCTTACAATTGTTGTAACTTTTGTATTTTCATCTTTAGCTCCTCATGATTTATGAAATAATATAGCAATCATGGTCAGAAGAAGGCTTTGGGATTACAAAAAAGGAGGTTCGGAGGACCTCATTTGTATCTGCGGCCACAGGTTGCCCATGTGTGATTTAGCAGAGTGCAAGAATTCACAAGATGAAAAAAAAACGAGGAAATATAGTAGAAACTTTAAATAACCTTGGTTAACTCCTAAATATTGGATGTGCTACTGTTTCTAAGTAAAATACAAAGTTCATCCGCTAAATTTTAATTCACCCAGAAAAAAAAATACTCAGGCTTACTGTCTGGTAACTACTGTAATAGTGGTTGCCCCTGGGATAGAAGTAGAAGCGAGGCAGCCAAGGGAATGATCAGATAAAAGCAGCTTAGCCTTCAGTAGGAATGTGGGCCAGGCACTTGGCTCAGAAGAGAACCTCCCTAGTTTCTTGGGCTTAAGTTAAAAGGGATGTGGGGAGAGATATAATTTCAGACTGCAAGACTCTGTTAATGTAAGCTTACAATCAAGTAGAATTAGCTCATCTGGCTGTGGACCTCATTTACCTATCTACCAGTAGGCAACTCAAGCACAGCTTGTTGGCACTAAATATAGAAGGACAGTAGGACACTCAGTGAATCTGTTTGGAGAGGATTTATGAAAGGTAGCAATTACAGCAGTTTATGAATGATTGAATCGGTGTCACTTTGATCTCCTCAGTCAGTTTCTTTAAAGCATTTCTCTACCTGTTCTTGAATTGGATAGACAACCAAACGGCTTACATATTTTTTGGGGGGGATTTGATTTATATGCTGCCCTTCTCCGGAGACTCAGGGCGGCTTACAGTGCGTTAAGCAATAGCTTTCATACTTTTGTATATTTTATACAAAGTCAGCTTATTGCCCCCACAAACTGGATCCTCAATTTACCTACCTTAGAAAGGATGGAAGGCTGAGTCAACCTTGAGCCTGGCAATTTAATAAAAGCGCGACAGGCTTGCCATCCCAACAGACGGAGATAGAACAAAAAGAAAAGATAGGTGTAACTTCTGAAAGTTATAAAGTCCTTGTAATGATCAGATATAAAACAGACTTAATTCAAGTGGAGTATTGTTTGCCCTCATAACACACCAGCCAGGCAATTCAAAAATGGCAAATCACCCAGATAAGCCATTACAGCAACTGTGATTTCTGCTGTCCCTCTGCAGAGGGAATGGAAGGACTCCTGGATGATCAGCGTAGATGAGGTCAAACCAGGTGGAGCTGGCTGCTACTTCCATTTTGTGATTGCTAACTGCTTGATGATCTGTGTTTCTTTCTGAAATTCTGTCCTTTAACCCCCTTTCTCACAGGTTGGCTGTAGTGCCCTGCGGCACACATTGCAAATCGTGGCACCCTTTCACGACATTATTGCATACATTTTCAGTTTTGCTCAGCTAGGAAGTGCACCAGGCTGCTTGGATTACAGGTGTCCTTCTGAACATCTCACAGCAGACTGGGGAGGGACTGAGCAGATTGGTTAGTATCCATTGCTCAATATTGGGATATGATTTGTTCTGGTTGGGGACAGAGTATTGTTTATTGTTGTGAACGCTGGAAGAGGAGTTGATCTATTTTGCCACAGCTTGATGGCAGCTGTTCCATAATGGTAGACTGAACAAAGACCTGGGAGGTGAGCAAGTAGAAATAATTTTCTCTATTAATAGAATGATCTGCCCCACAAGTTGCAGAAATGAAGCTACACTTTTCAATGTACTAATAGTTGCAGAACACCAAGGTTTTGGTCCACTAAACATTTCAAATGAAAAGCCATGTTTTCCAGAGGAGTGACACTAAAGGGTGGAGGAAGCATAGACTGTATATCCCATTTTGGATGGGACAGTTATTATTTCAAGTGAGCTGTCAAGATTTTGCCTGACGATTAATAAATTTGTCTGAATGTCTCAGGAGACGAGAACTTTTGAATCCCTTGAACCAAATTGATAGGTTCTGAGAAAAGCACACCAGTCAGAATAAGTCAAACTAGCAACAACTTGGTTGTTTTTCATAGAAAACTGCAGTGTAATAACTGGATAAAAGTATTTGATGTGATATTACAAAAAAAAAAAGACCAAAGGTACCAACACATGCTCTTCTTTTGATTTTAGGAATTGAACTTCTTGAAATACAGAAAAAAATAGACAGCCTTCCAAATTCCTCAGATCCAAAGAAAGTGTCTCATATGCTGACCATGCTCAAAGAAGTGAAGTTTCTTCAATTTGAAGCAGCAGTGAGATATTCAATGAGGTAATATATGAAAAATGATGAATAATTTCAATAATAATTGAAAATAATTCAAATGATGAATTTTAATTTTATCTTAAAAACATTAGGGTTGTTTAAATTGTCATGGGCCAAATTATTTAATCAGATTTTATACTGTTTTTAAATTTTGTAATTTATGTGTTTTATCTGGCTGTTCACCGCCCTGAGTCCTGCGGGAGTAGGGCGGTATATAAATCTAATAAAATAAATAAATAAATAAATAAATAAATAAATAAATAAATAAATAAATAAATAAATAAATAAATAAATAGAACATCAGAGGTATTTTCTTTTAAGATGTTTGCACACAGTGTGTGTGTGTGTGTATTTTAGGATTAGATATTTTTGAATAGTAAAATAAGAAACAAGGAATTAAATAATATTAAATAAGGAATTTTAAAAGATGTAAATAAAATCTATTCAAATGAATTTTTGTTTTGTTTCCTTCTAGAAGCTATAAAAAGTATTTTATTTCTACATTTTGTGGAAAGCTATAAATACAATATGAAATAAACAGCACTGATTGTTGTGGAACCTTTTTAGTTTATTAAACCTGTACACTATTTATAAAATGCATTTAAGATCACATATGAAGAGTAAGTCTGCGCGTCTCTTCAATGGTGAAGTGTGTAAGTTGTGAATGTTCATGGGAAACGTATTGTATAAACTGGAGTAAAAGGACAGAAGAATAAGAAATTCCAAATTGGTTTCATTGAGGTCCAAGAGCATAATTATATTACCAGCTGAAATTAACATTCCTTCTCCATGGGAATAACAGGAAGTAGTGTGTTTTTAATGAGAAAAGCCATTTTGACCACCTTCAGCATCCTGGTAGGTAGGTAGGGGTTCAGAGATAAAACAATGGGAAATGTTAGACCACTTTTCAGGCAGATGTTGTCACAGTAACTTAAAATGTATTGTACAATGTTTAAGCGGAATAAATTGGAAATTGGATTTGTCTTTTCAGTATTTATTTTAAAAATGTATATGGCCACCCATCTTAAGCAATTCTGGGTAACTCACAATAACAATAAATATTTTTCCAACAACCCTTCAGGGAAGCATTTTTATCATCTGGAAATGTTTCTGCATATCAGAGTATTACTGACAACATTTACCACGCGTTGCCTCCCATGAGTAATGCAGTTTTTGGAAGTGCATTTGCTTCTCAACTCCAAATCCCACAGCTATTAGATCCACATGGCCAGAGAGTGAGTAAAATGGCTTTTTCAAGATATATTTCCTTTAACTTCTGAAACATCTTTCAGCAACATTTATCTCTCATCTATTCTCCAAAGAATTCTGTTCAGCATTTAACAATTAAAAACAGCTGAAGTGCTTTGCTTCTCATCTGTACCAAAGGTATATATAGAAGGTACAAATACGGATAGTGTGTGTGTTAAAATGAAAAAGTTCAAGCAAATGTCTACTGGAGTGGACTAGCGTATCTTTCTGACCTACTTTTTCACAGTCTGAAAGGTATTGTAATTAGCAATTTCTGGTTTTACCAGTAATGATAGAATTCATAATTTTAGCAGAGGACTATACAAATCTGTGGAGAGCAGCTTTTGAACCAAAACGTTTGACTGCCCTCATGGCAGTCAATAGGTTTCTTTCTATGATAGCTCTGTACTTCTGGGGAGCTCGTTTCAGCATTTTCCTGTAATAAAAAAATGTGGTCTTCACCATTGTAATGTGGATGGTGGTAAAACTTCAACTCACACATATGGCTTTTCTGATTCTCTCTGTGTGTGTCTGTGTGTCTTCAAGTCAGTGTTGACTTATGGTGACTGCCCAGACAAGTTCGTGCAGTTTTCTTGGAAGATTTCAGAAGTAGTTTTAGTGCTCCTGGTGCTCTCTGAGCTTGTTTTCTTGCAGATGTTTCCTTACTCAACTACCAGTAATATCGAGTTACCTAACTACATTACCTAATTGGTAATGAAACCTGTGCAAGAAAATAACCAAGCTCAGAGAGCACTAAGGACTCCAGGGTTGTACCTTAGCTACAAATACTCTATTCCAGAAGTGGTTTTTCCATTGCTTGCTTCCTAGGGCTGAGAAAGAAAAACTGGCTCAAGGCCACCCAACTGGCTTTGTGCCTAAGATGGGACTAAAACTTTCCCCATTTGTAGCCTACTGCCTTAACCACTACATCACATTGGCTCTGTACATAAGTCTTTAACTCATTTTGTTTCTAAGCCAAGAACCTCTCTTGACAATGTAAGAGACTTTATGCAAGGTCTCCTCCTCATGTTCATATCAATTTTCCTCTAGTATTTATTTATTTATTTATTTATTTATTTATTTATTTATTTATTTATTTATTTATTTATTTATTTAACCACCCATCTTACCACAAGGTAACTCTGGATGGTTGAACCCTTGAATTTTTCTTTGCCCACCACAGCAAGCAGACTTTTGTGACATTCCATAGGGACCTTCTTGCTCCATCGTGCTTGGAAGAGCAGAGCTTGGCCTTTTGCCACAGCAAGGATGTTAAGTACTTGTCCAAGTGTTCACAGGATACTCTGAGTCCTGGAAGGTTGAGGATTTTCTGTCAGGTTGGGAATGGGTATCTCTTTCCATTCATGGAGAACCAGCTATGAATTTAATAACTTTCTAGTGCATTTCCAGCTAGCTGAAGCTCAGTTGCTCAGGGTAAAAAAAACATTATTCTCTTGAATATTATTAATAGCACTCACATGATGAGAAAAAGACAATGCAAGGAGACTTTTAAAATGATAGTGACTGAAGATGAAGAGCAAATGTGACAAATTATGCCCATGTAGGGGTTTTCACTGTGATGATAAAGGGGTGAAGTGTCTACAGAGATTTTTCCTGGAATTTTACTGTTCCTCTTTTTCCTAGCACAGTTCACTGAGCAATGCACACTTCTTCAATTAAACTGGACTTAAAGATACTAGAGGTAATATACATGTGCCTGGGGCTTAATATTAGAGCTCTACAATTATCGCTTTCTTTAGGCATTAATGCTGTTTCCCTGGAGGACATTCTTAGCAAAAGGAGGTCTATTTCCTGACACCATAAGCAACCTAAATCCCATCAATTCCAGTATGCAGGTATGAGACTTTTGTTCCTTAGTAATCTTATATTTCTTTATGTTTCCGACACTATGCAGATGACTACAGAAATTAAAACACATTTATTGCATCTAAAACAAATCTATTATATTGCTATATCTGAATTAAACAACTTGGTACCATATAATCGTATTTCATGCCCTACTGTGACTTCTTAGATGAATCAATGATTCATCTTTCATTAAAATCCAATCAAGTTCTGAATTCATTTCATCTTTTCTAGTTATGTCTATGTGGTCTGAGCACTGAGGATCAAAAAGTAGCTCACGGAGAGCTGATTGGGATAGAGTTTATAATGGAAGATGTTCTCTGGAATTCTGAAATTCTGATTGACCACCAAGAAGTGCAAAAACCATTCAGAAAGGTAAAACAGGTGGAATTGTGCACAAATCTTGTTCTGTTTGGGGCTGACCACATTTGCATTTAGCACTAAATAAAGAACTTTAACACTACAATTTTTTTTTATTTCTTGCATTAATTACATGATAAAATTGTTCCAAGTTCCAGAAAAATTACGTGTGGCGACTTTTGCTAGAAGGTATCAATCATATAACTGAATGCCAGTATATCTTTAAATGCCTTGACTTTTTTTTTTAAAAAAAAATCTGAACTACCATGTCAGGCTAGAGACTAGTAGATCAGTGATCAGTAACAGGACAATTTTTATATAATAAGAATAACTGAGAGTTACTTGGTGCTCTCTGAGCTTGGTTGTTTTCTTGCATTACCCAACTAGGTAACATCAACAGTGCTAGTCTTTTCTGCAAGAAAACAACCAAGCTCAGTGACCACCAAGGACCCTCCATTTCAACTCTGAACTACAAATATTCTCCTTTATTGATATAAGAATAACTGTATGAAAAGTTTACAATTGTTAATTCACACAATGTATATTTTGGTTTCTTTTGACACTGAGTATTAATGTGGACTGACATAAGTTAGCTGTAGACTTGAATCATTCATTCAGTTTTTTGAATTTGTTACATTGGCAAAAATGTGCTTTTGCAGTTCTGTTAAAATCTCTTTCTAAAAAATGATCTTGTATTTTTCAATCATTGTTTCATCAGGTTTCAGCAACATCAACATCTGAAGCAAAAGGAAAAGCTTTAACAGCACCCCCTGATACAATGACCTCATATGCCTTGCAGAGATCATATCTGATACAATGGAAGCAGCTGGAAATGTTAAAGGCAGAATGGGGAAGACTTAAATTGAAAGTTGAAGATATCAACACAGTTCCTCTGTATAAGCAGTTTTCTGAACTGTATGAGTAAGTTACATCCTAATGTAAAACTATTTTTAATTTAGAGATTCAGTGATATTAAATCTCAGTAGTGCAGATTATAAAATAAAACATTATTTATATTTCATTTTCCTGTTTTCCTTGTTACATTAAATTTAATTGTAAAACAATATAAATTTAACAACAGTATGCATCTAAATAAGGATAAAGAAAAATTGATTTACTTTTCTTTCTTGAACTTCTATGTTAAATAAAAATCAGAATATACCCAATCATGTATTTAATCTGTTACACTTGCCCCAATCTTGGGAATGAGGAAATATTACTGGCTGTGAGTCTAATTGAAAAGATTCCTAAACTGCATCCCATTGTTTTCACAACTTTATGAGGTAAGTAAACAAGGAAGTGATTTGATTGACTTCATTCGTAAATGTTTATGGCAACTTTGCTAAGTTATCTAACAATTGTGATTTGTAGGCCGATGCACTTGAAGGGGCCTGGTGAAATCTACCCACTGTTTATAGGGAATAAAGCCAGTAGGCTTCTGGGCGCAATTCAAGGTCCTGGTCATCAGCTATTAAGTCCTCCATAGCATCTCTCTGTTGTTTCTACCCACCCAGAGTTGATACACTTCAGATCTCTTCCATAAATAGCTGCCATCTTCTGGGATTAAGAAAGCATGGTCTCTCTTGCACACTAACCTGCCCTCTGGGACTCCATCACCCCTAGATACAAATGATGTCTATTCTCCTGGGGTCCCAGAAAGCTTTTAAAACCTGGTCTGTTCCAGCTCTGACATTAATGATGTATCTTTAGGGGCCCTCTCATATTAGTATGGTTTATTGTTCTGCTTGTTTTAGTCTTGGCTGCCTGTTTATATGTATTTAATTATTTTTTATTGTTTTCTGAATTTTGTTAGCTACCCAGAGTCTAGTGGAATGGATGGTTACAACCCTTTACAGGGTTAAACTGTCGGTTCTTGGTGGCCCAGTGAAGTTTTACTTTTACTTCCATTGCTTTAGTCACTTGTCACCAAATGGAATTAGCGAAATGGAAATATTTTCATTATTAGTGGCACCATTTTTCAAATATCAATATGAACAGAAGATATTTGTAAATATTGCTATCATTTGAAGTCACCAAAAAGTTATTTAACAAAAGAACCCATGTATGGAGATATATCTTTGCATTTTTTTTAGAGCTGAAATCTTTCATGCTGCAATGAGATCCATAGCCAGACATTGGGGTATAGAGGATGAGTTTGAAGAATATGGCACCATCCAACCATGTTCACTCTTCCCTAAAGAAGTTTCAAAAATTGATGTAATAACACACCAGGTAAAATAGATATGACAGAGCAAAATAAGAGATTGGTGTTTGTTCATTAAAACATATATATCAACGATATTTCCTCTAACAAATTAGAAGGCGTCTATCTCTAGCCAGATTTTATTTGAGTTTCCTTATGAATAGATAACAATGATTGTGTTACAATTAATATTTTATATTGTTATGTTCTCTTTCCATATTTCCATTTTAATTTAATTGAAATCTTGTGAGGCAGGTTAAATAGAGATAGCATCTATGATCATCCAGTAAATTTCATGACTAACTAAGCTATGCATCAGTTCTTTTTTAGGAAGGCAAGTCAATTTTACAAGTGGCAGATAAAATAAAATTTTATTAAAGAAAAATTAAATTTCTTTCTTTTAAAACTTTAAATAGAAACAAATTAGAGCTGTTCAAACAGCAACAAATAAGAAAAACACAGATGAAAATATTCTATGCAGCTACAAGATAACATTGGTTGCTAGAAATGACATGATCTCTGCTAGAATCTCAAAGGAGATATTATTATAATAGCTGATAATATTATGAGTCACAAGATATTGTGAAGGAGATGTCTGTCTTTTGAACATGAGTAAGATATAATTCAAAGGTGACAAAATTCAGTTTAACTTGCTCAGAACAGTAAAGAACAGGGATTTAACAGAACACTGTAAACAGAAACCAAGACTGGAAAAAAATATGTGGCTAGAATAATTTTATTTATTTCTACAGAAATAGAACCCGCTTGAAACAAATGTTTCTCTGCTTCATCTTGGTTTTTGGAGGTTCTAATATGTTAATATTGGAATATATGCTGCACAGATAGAAGAGATCCTATTCTTAATCAGCAACTCTATGGCTTTTCCCAAGTTTGCATTTGATTTAAAAGGACCACAGGATCTATCTCCAGCAGAAATGGCTGGGAGTATCTACCTTTATTTAAATGACAGCCATCTATAATTGTGTACATGTGTACTGAACATCTGTCCAGGCAGGTTGTACGCTGACATGCAGGCCAAATGCATTGCCGACAGATACCATTATAATTTCTACATGTATTCTTGCTTCATTATTTAGTGTTATTTTCCATAATAAAAATAACTTATTAATATATTGTATTTGGAGAGGATTTTTTAAAATAAATCTTGCAACTTCGTAACAAATGTATTTCTTTGATTTCTATTCTGCCTTCTTACCCTGGAGAGTGTATATAAAAACTAAAACAGACATATGCTGTTGGTCCGCTTCACCTGATATTGCCTGGCAGCCCTGTGACCATAATCTTCCCACCAACATATGGGAGTCTTTGTGCTTTTCCTGTTGCCAGGAAACAGAAAAAAAAAGTTTGTCAAAGGCAGCTATGTCAATCAGTTGTAGAAAAACCAATAAACGTCCTCATGGATTCTTAAAGATTAGCAGGTCTGTTATGAAATAAGATTTGGTTGACAAATTTTATTTCATCAAGTATGTAAAATGAGGAAGTAAGTGAAAATTGCCATCTTAATGACTGTGGAAACCTGAGACCATTTTTTTTTTTGCCAGAAAGCTGGTGGGGAGGAATTATAACAGGCTACTTCAGGAACTCTGTTACAGTTATCAGAACAAAACACTCAGTTGGGTAACCTTGGGCCAGTCACTCATTTATAGCCCTATGAAGAAGGCAATGGCAAACCACTTCCAAAAATCTTGCCAAGAAAACTCAGGGATCAGTCCAGGCCATGACTCAAAATATAACTATACAAATGAAACAAACAAAGCATCAGGAACAAAAATATTATTTGTTTGAAAACTTAGTTTCATATATATGTGTGTAAGTTTTTTTTTTGTTGTTGATTGCCTTTAAAACAACCTCCTCCTGTTTTGTGAATGTGAAGAAAGTACCTGCTAGCTATAATTTTTACAAATGTTTCCATTAATAATAAATCAACCTTACTATTAAAAATGCTGTGATTCATTTGATTATTTTTAGATGACTAGTTTTTTTTAATGGTTTTTAACTTCACAGTATTAATCAAACATTTGTGGATAAAAGTTGGAGTAGTCCTTGAAAAACCCTCACTTTAAATTTTTATATTTTTTAAAAAAGTTTTTCACTTTATACTAGACAAACAAACATACAATACATAATCAGTCATTCAGTGAATCATCTGAATGAATCTTTTGTGTCTTCTTCTTACTTCTCCAATGTTTATCATATCTCAATATTTTCATTACATTTATTATAACATTTCTCCCACATTTTTTACTTTTAATACATTTATCTATCTTCTCTTCACTCATTTCATTACATTTCCCTATATATATATCTTCTCTAGCCAATAATAAAATTGCCCCATATCTTATAATATTCTGATTCCTCCCTTTCTTTAATTGTCAAAGTTAATCTATTCATTTCTTCACAATCCAATATTTTCTTAATTACTTCTCCCTCTGTAGGGATTTTCTCTGCTTTCCATCTTTGCGCAAATACTATCCTCGCTGCAGTTATTATATATATAATCACATAAGTGTTTACTAATTTTCTCTGGTAAGATACCCAATAGGAACAGCTCAGGTTTTAAATCTATATGTTGTTGTAGCATTTCTTCTAACCATGTTTTAATTTTCATCCAATAATTTCTCGCTTCTGGACATGTCCACCACATATTTTTATTTTTAGATGACTAGTTTTTTAAATGGTTTTTAATTTAACAGTATTAGTCAAACATTCATGGATAAAAGTTGGAGTAATCCTTGCAAAACCCTCACTTTAAATTTTAAAGTACTCACAGTACTCTCTGAATCAGTTTAGTTGCTCTTGATAAAAGAAAAAAAAATCTGCTTTTTTTTTCTAGTTTCAAAAACTTTTGGAAAATTTAGAAGTACATATGATCCATGATGTACAAAAGAAAATTAACAAAGAAATAACACTGGTTTTATCTGAAAAAGCAAGAGAAGAAAGGCACCTCCCCACAGGTAATAACTGAAAATGCTTCAAATTCAGGACAGATCTTTAGGTGTCTTGTTAACAATGTGGACTAAGCATATGCTAGGAGATTCCTGGGAGCCATCATACTCAACAGACAATTAATTCATTTTTAGTACAGGTAGTCCGTGATTTACGACCATAATTGAGCCCAAAATTTCTGTTGCTAAGTGAGATGGTTAAGGGAGTTTTGCTCCATTTTATGAACTTTCTTGCTACAGTTAAGTGAATAACTACAGTTGTTAAGTTAGTGACACGGTTATTAAGCAAATCTGTTTCCCCATTAACTTTACTTGTCAGAAGGTCACAAAAGATGTTCACACGATACTGCAACCGTCATAAATATGAACCAGTTGCCAAGTATCCGAATTTTGATCATGTGAACATAGGAATGCTGCAATGGTCGCAGTGTGAAAAATCGTCATAAGTCACTTTTTTCAGTCTGAAAAAAATTAGTCTAAATGAATGATTGTAAGTCGAGGACTAATTTTTACTTTGAGTCAACAAACACTGAGCAATTATACTTCTTGTTTCCTAATGAATTTTCCTTTCCCTTGTTGGATTTGGCAGTGGAGGGTTTATGCATATCTAACTATGCACATAGACCTGGCTGACACCTTTTATAAGAAACATCCATTAATTTAAGAACAAGTTTTGCTTTATGAAACAAAGACAATAGGTAAAAGAAAGGAAGAAAAAAAATAACATGGTATGTGTGGAAGTTAACTTGAATGAAAACTTTTTTCCCCAACAATAATTGTAGCACTTGGAGTAAGGATACAGTAACAATTTTCTTTGGGGTTTCATTTCTTTGGGTTCCTTATGCAAAATCCTTGCCTTCCTTATGAGTATTCAACTTTTTAAAAAGCAGTCATAGCATTGCATATACAGTAGCATTTAGCAGTGGTCCATATTTCATGAATCTGAATATTGCTGATGTATCTCTTTTGTTCACTCTTGCAGAACTCTGGAAGCATCACAGCATGCAAGAAATGTTCTTTGTCACAAGGCCTGAAATAGTTGAATCATTTATACAGAGGCTAATGGAAGATCATCAAGAAATTAATGCAGAGGTACGTATATTACACCAGCTTCAACTAGTAGAGGTTCTCAAGCATTTTGTTTCAGATTTACCTTCTCATGTCTCTGAATTAAAATCATCATGTTAGATGCAGATGGTAGATCTTGGGATTTTATATATGCAGTACATCTAAGGGGTGGGTTCTACTTACCTTTGCTACTGGTTTGCAATGGGGCCGCGCGCTTGCTTGCTTTGCTCGCGCGTGCGCTTCTGCGCATGTGCAGAAGCGTTTTGATTACGTTGGGGTTGGTGGGTGGAGCCTCCCGCCGGTTTTACTACAGGTTCTATAGAACTGGTGCGAACCAGGGGTAACCCACCACTGGTACATCTTCTTCACTATCAATGAACTGTGGAGGAAGCACTAGGAGAAACCAAATTTGCCTATGTGGCCTAACACTGTTTTTTGCCTAACTGTGTTTGCCTAACACTGAGAGTCAGTTTGGTCTAGTGGTTAAAGCACCTGGCTAGAAACCAAAAGACCGATTTTAGCTCCATCTTGAAAGTCAGCTGTATGATTTTGGACCAGTCACTGCCTTTCAACCCAACTCACTTTACAGAATTGTTGTTGTGGGGAAAATAGAAGGCGGAAGGAGTATTATGTCAGATTGTTGCATTCAGTTATTTATAAAGTAATAACAATGAGATAAAAATCTTTTAAAAACCAATTTATTTTCTGATTTTATTTAATTTCCAGATTACCTTTCAAAGGGACCACTTTAAAAAATGCCTTACCTCTCTAGCTTGTGATGTCATGGCCAGAGAACGTAGCAACTTTGAAACCTACTCCATGTTCTATGAAAATCTGCTCCGTTGGCAACATCAGCTACTATATCAAAAAGAACAGGTATTCTCCTGCTACTGGTTCTATAACAGGAAAAGGGGGAAGTGATTCTTCATTTCTTTGAACAAAATAATGTCCTGAACATGGAGAAAAGGTATCAATTTCTGAAAGGCCAAATTAGTTAAAAGTACATTTTCATTCTGTTTCAGGAAGTGCATGTCATAGAAGACAACACAGGAGCTGTTGAAATGGATCTGAGTCAAGTTAGTGGCTGTGACTTTTGTGCTTTTATTCAGGGAGGTGTATGAATGCCTCCTGGTGTCCTTATACTCTAAAGACTTATTTTGAAAGATTACATTTACAAATAAAATTGTAAATCATTGCTTCTACCTCTTTTATAGATAGCTAGACTGAGTCATGAGATGATTCTGGAAATAACTGCTTTGCGAGCCAAAGTTACTGATCTGCAAAAAGAAGAACACAATATCAAAGAAAAGATAAGAAAAGAAGTTCAAGAGGATTATGAAGCATTGGTACAAAATATATTTTTGGTGTGTCTGCAAATAAAAGTAGGTACAAGAGATACAGAGGGATGTAAAATCAAGTAGATTATTCCAATGCTTTTTCAGAAAAGTGTTGAAATTTAGTACAATATTTTATGCTTTTTCAAGAATAAGTGCTAAATTCCAAAGATCAGGTCCTGTGTAGACAAGATAAGACAGCAGAGCAATATGCCATGTTTATTCTGTCCATGTTTTCCTTACTTCTGGAATTATTTAACTTCCTTGCTACTTTATTTTAGTGGAACTTCACCATTGAAAAGATCAATTGTTTGCTCGTTGTTTTCAGATTACCATAGTGAAGGATGATACCAGTTAGCAAAAGAAAAAAAAAAGCAAAATGTAATTCCTCCACATACTATGTCACTGGTCTTGTTTTAATTCATTACATTTTATTTCTTCTCAGAGCTCAGTGTATAGAATGTCAGTACATGAAGGAAAAACAAACAGTCCCAATGTGCTTTTTTTCAAGAGACACCTGGACTTTTTTGAAGTCCAGGCAACAGTTGCCTGGACTTCAAGAGGTAAGTCCAGTTGCCTCTTGAAAAAAGCACCTTTGGGACAACCATGACCTGGATGACTGAGAATCTCCATAGACATAAAAACAAACAGAAATGTCAAATTTGGTTTTTATTTAATGGAAGGCTGGCTTCAAAAAGCTTTTTCCAGAAATGAATTAGTTTCATTTTCTCATGTTGCCTTTGATTACTAGGTAGGGATTAGGAGAAATGTCTAGGTTGCTGGCCAGTGTTTATTTTACAAATAATAATGTTAAAGATGGGGAGATTTTATTTTTGTGTTTCCAGATTTTAAAAATCTTACAGAATTGTTTTCTTAAAATTCATTTATTTGAAAAGAGGCATTCAGAGTTTGACTTTGCGTTATGGCTGCAGGGGAAAGTAGATGAATATCGTCTAAGCATGAACAAACAAATGTCAGAAATCATCAGTGAAGTGAGAAAAGAGGGTGTGGAGAAAATTATTAATCTGAAGAAAAAGTTTGGCTCTACAAAGGATAACAGTGCGCTTGAAGAACATTTGGCTCAGGTAGCCCTTTAGTTTGCTTAATGCTTAGGAATAAAAGAAACAAATCATGACCTAGGGTCAAAAAAAACCAAGCTGAGAATTGCAATTTGATATACATACATTAGAGACATCCCTCTGACAGCTATTAGAGCTAACAAAACAAAGCATGTAGACATGAAATTTTTTGTATTCTGACATTGAATAAGGATTATGCAAATTTCTATGGCTTTTTCTTTTGAATCGTTACCAGATATTGTCTGACTCTCATTCATTAAAATAATGTGTTACGAATTAGAATATATCTGGTCTGAATTTCACATCTTTTTGAGATTGATACTGATATTTAGGTTTAGAGACCAGAAAAGCTGAGCTAATTTGAATTGCACCTCTGCCTGAGGTAGCCTTCTTTTTTCTCAGTCTAAGTTCCTTTCACATCAGCTATTTTGGGGAGAAGATCAAGAATCTGATGAATTTAATGCTAAACAAAATGTATTCATTAGCATTTTTTATTAATTTTTATGGACCGGTATATACAAATATTATGTGATGAAGACAAAGGTTATTGAAAAAAGGTGTTATTGGGGATAAAAATGTATTTCTTTTATAATTGTTTAAATGTAGAAAATCTTCCTGTTTTCCATATAAATATGAATTTAACAGTAAAAAAAAATTGCTTGAGATAAATTTTACGCTGGTTCTTGCTCATTGCATAATTTACAGAATCACCAGAAGCACAATCCTACGGAGTACAATGAACATTACTCCCAGATTAAATGTCTAGAATTTCAGTCTGAGATGCTTTATGAATGAACTTTTCACATTATTAATTTTATCAGAAAACAAAACCTCTGAAAAATATATACTCTATATCAGGAATGGAAGAAAGAGATGATATTGCAGGTTTTATTCAGAACCAAAAATCTGATGACTGATTCTATACATATCTCATTGCGAGCAGTTATAATGCAAAAGAGAATATGCTAGGGTCTGTGGTGGAATTCAGCCAGTTTGCACCACTTCGGGAAAACCAGTTGTTAATTTTCTGAGCAGTTTGGCAAACTGGTTGTTGGAACAAATCATTAGGGCAGAGAACCGGTTGTTAAATTACTTGAATCCCACCACTGGCTAGGGTCTACTTTTTTTTTTTTTTAATTTGATTTATATGCCGCCCTTCTCTGGAGACTCAGGGCGGCTTACAATGTGTTAAGCAATAGCCTTCATACTTTTGTATATTTATACAAAGTCATCTTATTGCCCCCATAATCTTAATCTGTAATCTTAATCGTAATCTGTAAATTTAATCGTAAGCTGAACTATTGCTCTGGGTATTTTTGAATAGCCATAGAATTTTTTTGTATTATGGAGAGAGATTATATGACATATAATTTAACATGTCTTTCTTTAAGTTTCTGTTTTGTATTCATATCTCTTTCCTCACTAGAACAGAGACTGATGCTTATTGTTAAAAGGTTGTTGCAAGGATTTTGGTGAGAGAATGCTAATAGAAAGAACCTATGCTCTTTAGCAGGGGAAGTTGCAGGAACTACGGGATGAAAACAGTGAATTGGAGAAGTTGTTATGCAAACTGAAGGTCTTAAAGTTCTGGAAAGAAACAATGCAAAAAGCACAATTTTTGACAACATTGCAAGAAGTAGAGAAGGTGAGATTCCCTTAAAAAAGCTACTGGCTTTTTAATAAAAGTATAATAAATAAACATGTAAATTGTGACTTTTTAAAAAAAAAATAGCATAAATTGGGATTGGACAGGTCTTCAGGGCAGAATATATGTTTTGCTTATATGTGTGCTCGCTTCTACACAAAGATATCAGCTTTTGAAAATAACACATGCATTAATTAGAGGAGTACGTAGCCCTGCAGGACAAATGTGCACGCCCTATGTCCCAAAATTGTGTTGCTGAGATTTAATGAATGCTTGTTTTAAATTAAAAATAGGATTGAAATTACTTTCCACTCTGAATCACCCTAAAAATAGTCCATTTTTCTCATTTTTATGCTAGTTATGGCTTGGTCCAACTTTTTAAAGGATGGGAATAGAAACAAGAAGTGTTCCGTTATAGAATGACCTCATTACATGATCAATTAAAGTCCTGAACCTGGCAGATAGTTGAAATCTGATTTGTGGCCTCCAGCCTCTCAAATATTGCCCATACCTACACTGAAGGATCACTGAGAAAGGCAGAGGTTTTAGGGTCATTTTCTTTCTGTCATACACCTCCAGACTGTTGCTTCCCCCAGTTATTAGCATTTGATTTTAGCAAGAAAGGAAATGAAATGTTGTCTGTCTGCCTCCTGCCAGTTCTGCAGCAGACAATTTTTAATGTTTACACCAGGAGTGGAAAATTATCTATTGCCAAGCATCCAGCTGCAGGCAGCTGACAGGTGGGTGATGGGGAAAAAGAGAAGAGCTCCTATGGAGTGAAATCAGCCACCACTGTCCCCAAAAGTACTTTAAGGTGCCTCATGGGCTTGTTGTACAGAAAAATAGTATGGTGCCTTGAGTTGGCAAATGAGACCTGCAATATCAATCAATCGTCCACAAGCAACTGAGTGCTTAGTTCACCATAGTCTCATAAATCTAAACAGTTTATTTAACTGTAGTTGTAGAAAGAATAACTTCTCTCACATTAAGAGATGTTCTGCCAGTTTAAGATGGCTGTGGACATGATTATTTAAACTAGAGGAAGGCCACATTGAATGGTTGGGGCTAATACTTTTTATTTCAGAAGAGGTGAAATAAAGCAGCAGTGTAGGCAGCACTGATGTTGTGAAAATTAAGAGTCAGAATTGAAAGAAGTAGAGATTTTTTGATGTTTGTTTGGTATTAAGCTTTAAAAGATCTACAGTAGACAAAAAAAAACATGGGGACCTCTTCACACATCGAAAAGGAGACAAAGTTAAACACATCATGAAGGAGACAAAGTTAACAACCTTATAAATAATTCAGCCTCTCTGAGAGTTGATTCTCTATCTTAGATCTTGCTGAATCCTTTGCCTTTGCAGGAGGCTGTTCAGAATAAAAAAGAGTGCTTGCAATCCCAGATGAAGTCGGAAGAAGAGGCCATTTTATTTAATCATCAGTTGAGAGCTATAAGGAAAGTCTTGGCAGAATCTCAGACTGAAAATAAAAAGCTGAAGCAACAACTAGAGAAACAGGTATCTGCCTAAGCTCATCATATACCATGTAGCCAACAAAATCCTCTTCTTTTATTATTTTTACTGAATTCAATAACATCACCCTCATTTTTAAACTATGTGTTTCCGTATTTCATTTTTTTTATAAAACTTTAACAAGAATCTGTGTATTTCTTCCTCCTACCAAAATGTAACCATTAATTCACTTCAATCTGTTTAAAACGTACAAATGGAATCAACATAAGCATTGCTTGCAAATATCTATCACTCTTGAATCAAAATATATTTTCACATTAACTCTTCAAAATGTAAAAATATTTTTTCTATCTCTTAGTAATCATCTGGATGATACATTTAGAAATGCTCTTAATAATTAAAATGGGTATTATGCTGGGGATAAGAGTCTAATTTAATAACTTCTGGATAGTGTATAAAACCTATTTATTTTCCTATATCCTTTGGAACTTCATATTTGGCCTTACAGTTGACTTAAATCCAGTTTATTTATACCCAGAATATTAAAGTATACAATTTTTATAAATTTAGATACTGATTATAGAAATTTATTTCTTCTTCTTCTTGTGACACATCCATCGTTGGACATTGGGGATCATGTTGGCAATCCTATTTTTGTCAACAGCCACATGAAAAAGTGCTGATGAGATTTGTCCAAACCGGTCCCTTAGGTTTTGAAGCCATGAAGTTTTTCTTCTGCCTGGACCTCATTTGCCTTTAATCTTTCCCTGGAGGATTAAGTGAAGGATGCTGTATTTTTATTTATTTATTTATAGAAATTATAAATAAATTATAGAATTTATATTTATAAATGTATAGAAATTTATTTAATAACAAAAATACAGTATATAGACCAGCACAATAATACTGGACTTCAAGATTATTTTAAGTGCTAACTATAAGGTCCCATTCAAAATGGGACCAGCTCCAAGAATCTTAGAAAAAGAGACATGGGAAGTACTCCCATCTAAAATTTTGTTTGTTAATGTGACATTATAGAGTAATATCACTCAGGATTCACTTTTTAAGGAAACAAATCATTTCTTACAGCAATATGCAAGTTTTAAAGGACATATATTACATAAATTATTCAAAGCAAAATATTGTCAGACAAGGTATTTTTCTTATCCAGATGTATTTTAATTCCTAGAGTGCCTCTCATTAAAAACAAGCCAAGTCTCTGGAAAGCAATCTGACATTAAAATCTAAATCTAAATGGCTGTTGTAATAGAATGATATGTGTGAGACAAATTACTTTACATTTTACTCCTAAAGATTATAAAAATGAAAAATTTAATTTCTTGCTATTTTTTAAAGATGGAATGAAATAATTTTTGCTTCCTGCAGTCAATTTTAATCACTTTTTTATTTGAATATTCTATGCAGCATTGCAAAACATATATTTTGATAAAAATATTGTCTCTGTATATAGTTTAGTCTATATTAATAAATTTATTTAATTCAGTTTCTTTTCTCCTGAGATTAAACACAGTATTATACTAATCTTGTTAATATTTTCATATAGGAATACTTACTTCAGGAAGCAGAACGTAAGATTAATCAAGAATTTTGTAAAAGACAGCAATTAGATTTGATTAAGACAGCAAACTTGGACAAAATGTTAGAAAACCTTGGGGAGAGAGAAGTGAAGTTATTGAACCTGACAGAAGAATCGGAAAAATCCTCTAAAACAAGACATTTCCAGGAAGCAAAGATGAAGAAAGAAATTCAACAAGTAAGGTTATAAATATTTTAGTGAGTTACCAAAGGATGTATTTTTGTACATGCTTTGAAATCTTCTTGCCAACATGAGTAAAAACAAAGTCATGCACCAGAATGTATATCTGAATTTTAAAATGCAGTAATAGACAAAGTTGATTCAGATTTTTTTTACATTTTTTGTTGCACCTTTATCATTTTTATAAAAAAAAAATCAAGGCAGCAAACATACTTAATACTCCTCCTTTCTCCTATTTTTCCTGCAACAACCTCGTGAGGTGAGTTGGGCAGAGAGAGAGAAAGTGACTGACCCAATCATCCAGCTGGTTTTTCATGCCTAAGGTGGGAGAAAAACTTATTTACTGGTTCCTGGCTTGATGCCTTAACCACTAGAGTAGACCCATGCAAAACGGCTTCCACCTTTGGCTTCCACTTACCTTCAGATCTCTTTTTGCCTGGCAGAATAAGAGCACCATTATTTTGTAGCTAATATATTTTATTGCTGCCCTATGGTTTTTTGATTTTCTGTAGTCATCTGTTCTAAATTGCTAGGCTTGTTCTGATGCTAGTATAATTGATACGGAATATATATGCCATCCTTGCTATAGGGCAATTAATTTGGCTGTTTGTAGTAGTTGAGCACAGTTGTGGTTAATTTTTATTCATTTTCTGAGTCTTTCCAAACTGGCACAGGGAAGTCTGGAAGATTGTCACTTCGTATTACTGTTGCTTTCTTCTGCCAGAAAAAAATAAAAAAACAAAATTCCAGGAGCGTGATTAGCATTGGCTCCATCATGGGTAGTCCTAGGGAGCCTAATTTACTGTCAATCCCTTTCTGCCTCTGTGGTTGAACAGCCACTGGGGAGAGGGTGAAAAATAAAAAGGAAACAAAGTCTTGTTTTCACAAGGCTCTCTCGCATGTAGCTCTGTCTTGGAAGCAGGAAAGTACAATTAATACCAACATAAGCTTCATTTGACCACATGGAATTGCTTTGTTCTCAAACAGTCCTATGGCTGTTTCATGCTAAATTTAATCCCTTCTGGTTCAGCTGTCAATATTAATTGAACTAAGGTTAAAAGCATTTCCTTTCCTTTATGCACTCAGTGTTTTAAGTATGGATCATAATATGAATTTGGGATTATTTATAAACATATATATATATATATACCTATTTTAGATAAGAAGCCAGCTGACCCAGGAACGCAATTTAAAACTGAATGCTTTCCAAAAGATACATGAGCTGCAGTGTCAACGTTATGACTCAGAAGCTGCAATTTCCCAGAAATGTTCCCCTGCAGGTATAAATGTAGTTTGAAAGATAATTGGTTGCAATTATATTTTAGTTCCATTGCACGGCTATTATTCCAAACAAAAACAAAATCAGAAGTAAGAATCTGTGGCCTTGGAAAGGCAGGGAAGGTGAAAGCAATTAAATAAAATCAGGCCTTTGACTAAGAATTATGTCAGTATGTCTCATTTGCCAACATACTCAGATCTACTCACCAATTAATTTCAGTGAGCCAAAAGCCATGGAGAAAAATAGTAACAATGGCATAGGATACAATTCAAACAAATTACCATATCATCCTCAGAACCATCAATTTTGAATGAAAAGGTGAGAGGAGGAGATTCTCTCACTCTTGGTTTTGCTAACTAATGCTAATGTCCTTTATTGTTGAAATTAATCTAAAACGGACCTTGAAAATATTTATTGAATAGCTTCAGTATGAGAGCTACCCATTATCCAAAGTCAGTATGTTAACACACTGCTGCTGAAAACTAGACACTTCTTGTAGCCCTCAGTCAGTTCACATTTGATATATGTGCTGAAATAGCAGGATCTTTTTCTTTTCTATTAACTAGGCATCCCAATTTCCTTTCTGTTGCAGTAGTTTTTTTGTATTATTTTCAGTCAATAATTTGTAATTTGTACTGTGTTTTCCCGAAAATAAGACATGTCCAGATAAACCCAATCGGGCTTTTCAGCACATGCGATAATATAAGCCACCCCCGCAGAATAAGCCCTCCTACCAACTACTTACACGCATGCACAGTTGGTCCCGCCGCCTTTAGGGATGCAATTTGGGGGTGGCAAGTGGGGTGGGCGAGAAGTGGGACGCAGGTCTTACCTTTCAAGCTCCATCGCTTTCCTCGCCGTTGTGTCTAGGGAAACACACTGTAAAAGAAAACTTAAAGAAGTTTGATTGAACTTGCAAGGTTTTCTTTTACAGCGCGTTTCCCTGGACACAACGGCAAGAAATGCAACGGAGCTGGAAAGGCAAGACGCATGTCCCGCTTCTCACCCGCCCCACCTGCCACCCCAATTGCATCCCTAAAGGGGGCGGGTGGCTAAGCTAGGGGCAGGAGCCCCGTCATGCCTGGTGAGGGGGAAGGCAAAGAGATGGCAAGGGGAACGTCTCGTTCCATGTGTCTTGCTTTTCCTCCGCCCCACCTGCCACCCTTCTCGATAAAGAGATAGCGGGGAAGGGAAGCAACTGTTGCCATTGGGGTGGGGTGGGACATGTTGGGCCGCTTGGCCAGCGTGAAGAACAGGGAGGGGAGGTGATGGCAGCGACGGGACATCCAGTCCCACGCTCGCCGGCCCTTGCACCCCCAAAATAAGCCCCCTGATAATAAGGCCAAGCCCTTTGGGGGGGGGGTGTCAAAAGAAAATAAGACCCTGTCTTATTTTCGGGGAAACACAGTAGCTCAGGACTGAAAATATATCAGGATTTATATTGTGATAAGGGCAGCAAAGCATACTTCTCTGCCCTTACTGCATCTACAGTTAACTACCTATTGGCCCTATTTCAGGTAATCAGGTCCCTTTGGGGTAAGGAGGAGCTGGGAAGCCCTTTCAAGACTGCTGTGAGTTGTTCAACTTTGCTCAGAGTTGGACTCTGCTTGGGCAGATCCTTTGGAAATAACCAAGACACATTTGAGTCCTGTAATCTGGGAGGAACTTGAGCTGGTTGATCCTAAAGAAGTGAACAGGGTTTCCATGGTTGTGAGCTCAGCCACCTGTGGTCTGGATCTATGCCCCTTTTGGCTGATTTAAGGTGTCCTCAGAAGTGCCATATGTTTGGTTCCAAATGGTGGTTAATACATGTGGGAGGGGTTGGCACAATCTGCCTTGAAGGAGGCACAGATGTGCCCCATACTTGGACCAATCATGTTAGACAATGTTCATCCAGATGTTTTTAGTGAAGGTGGTTGGGAGGGTGGTTGCAACTCAGTTTCAGAGGGCCCTGGGGGAAGTGATTTATATGGACCTTTTCAGTTTGGGTTTAGACTAAAAAAGATATTGGTTATGGTTCTGTTGACTTTTTTTATACAAGTTTTATTAATTTTTTTCTTTCATCATACATATTTTATGAACATGACCGGGTCACATCTTATATATAATCATAGTTATAATGTATTTTAATCTTCCCATTTTTTTCAATATTCATCTCTTTTGTATAATCCTTTATCACAAATTAGTCATTTTTCACCATATCTTATTATTTCAACTTCTGCTGTGTTGTTCTCTTTCCATAATTCTTTATCATTTTCAATTTTACTTACAGATAAGATCATTTTATACCTTATATTTCTCCTCAGTTTCAATTATTCCAGTTATTTACTATCTTTCTTCATTTCTGAAGTATGTCTCTAATTCCTTTTTCCCAATCATTAGTATTTGAGTATTCATCTTAATTTACATTATCAAAATTAATAATGTTGTTAAAGTACTTATTTTCACATTTCCATCTGCTGAGATTTATCACAAACAAGTTCTATTCATTCTTCTTTACAATAATTGCTTTCATGATTTCAACATTGTTATTCTCTTTACAATTGACATTTTAAATATTCATCTTAATTTACATTGTTATCAAAATTAATGTTATTAAATTACTTATTTTCACATTTCTATCTGCTGAGATTTAATATAAACAAATTCTATTCAGAATTTGTTTAGTCAATTTTCACCATATCTTATTTCAACTTCTGCCATATTATTCTCTTTACATACTTCTTTATCATTTCATATTCAATGCTTTCACCTATATAACATCACAGTATATCCTATAATTCTTCTCTCTTACCAATACAATAACAATTTAAATTCAAGACTATCAAAATTGCTATTATTGTTATATTGTCTACTTTCCCATTCCCATTCATTAATCTACATTAATATTTACTAATATTTACCCCATAATCATTCATCTTTAACCATCATCTCTCAATCTTTTCCCATTTTCTAATAGTTTTTTGATTAACCCTTTTTCTCACTCAATTCTTTTTTTTCTTTTTATATATGTTACATTTCATCTTCTGGATTCCTTTTATCTTTTTGGTTGTACTTTTTGAGCATCCTTCACCAAGACTTTCCCTTGTCTTTCCCAGGTATTTCCCTTTTTCCCTTTTAACTGTTTCTTTTTTAGGGGGAATTTTCCCTCTTTCCTCTCTACTCTTTTTACATTCCCAAAAATTTCTATAATATTATCTATCTGATTTTTATTTTTTAATATTTTCTCTTCAACACTGTTAACTTCTTGCTTCTCGTTTATAATTCCCTCTCCAAACTCTTCACTTTTTTTTCTATAACTTTGTTAATTTTCTATTTCTTTTTTGCCTAATAAAGATTCACATATACTTTTAAACATCAAAATTAACTCTTCATATATCTGCAACTCTGTTTTGTAGCAATATAAAATTATTAAAACCTCCCCAATTGTATCTCTTTTCAGTTAGCCAAAATTTAAAGTTTATTTAATTTTCTTATATCTCTTCTTCTTTTTCTTCGATTATTCGTTCTTCAAATTTAAAATAATCTCAATTATTAATTGTCCAAATTCAGCAACATCAAATCCAATTAAAAGGCTATCTTCCAGGAGAGAAGGAAATGAAACAAAATCTCAGATGTAAAATACAGTCACTCCTTAAATGTTCTCAGTGTCCAAATTATCTTCTATATGGCCAAGATCGAGTCTTCCAGCTGCCATTTCTTCTGTTTTGTCTATTTAAGTAGACTATTACAGTACTTATTTTTCCCTCCAGCAGATGCTACTCTCCATTTCTATTCCATTACAAAATAGTCTGTTAAGTCCAATTAATTATCAAAATATCCAGAAATTTTTAAAATCCTCATCTAAGTTGTTTTTTTTTCTGAAAATCACTTTTTTCCCCTTTTGAAATATTTTGCTTTTCCCAATTCTCCAGATCTAAAACTCTTTCTTAGGCTTTTTGTATTACAGTCCCCCACTTTTTCTTTTTTCCGCGTGTGTGTCCCCCCCCCAAATGCCAGATAGCCGCTAGTCCAAGCTCAGGAATTTCTTTTAAGACTCCAATTTCAATTTTTTCTCAGTATAAATTGGCAATTATCTCACCCAGTTCTAACACTCTGTCCAAACGCCGCTCCAGCTCAATTCTTAGGTCCGGTTGTCCCAGCTTCTAGGTGGCCACCATACGATGGCTGCCGTGCCGGCTTTAGGAGAGCTGTTTCTGTTCCAACGAGGAAATTGCCAATTCCTTGCGATCCACGAAACGCCTCATTTCTTCACCATCCCTGCAAGACGGCTATGGCTCGAAAGCCTCCCGGCAGCAGTTCATCTGGCTGGGTTTTGTGCGGCTCATCAGAGCCTGCTATTTTCCAGTCCGTTCCCACTGCGACGTCAACCGGAAGTCTCATGGTTCTGTTGACTTTTGATGGGCTTGGGACAGGAGTGGTGCAACCATCCTCACTGTCCTAGAACTGTAAATGGCTTCTAATACAATTGTATCTTTCTAGATTGCCTTTGGGGATTGGGAGCAGGAGCCATTATTTTGCCATTGCCAGGATGAGTCAAAATCGGTTCCAGCCCATCCAGTTCCCCACAATCTCCAAACAAACAGCACTGCAACAGCATTGCCTATGTAGCTTGGCGTGATGTATCAACAGCCTCCCAGGATTTGGTGATGTGTCATTTAATTCCAGACAGGGTTGTACTCCTCAAACCGAGCTTGTAATTTGAGGTTCTTGTGGATTCTCTACTCCTACTTATGGAATAGGTGGCAGCAGCAGTACCTAGATCAATTGTTGTTGTTCCAACAATTGTGAACTTTTCTGGACTAGGAGGCTGTGCTTATAGTCAACTCCTCTTTGGAGTACCAGAGTAAGTATACACTGTACATGGGGCTGCCCTTGAGCACTACCCAAAAGCTACAACTGTTTTCGGATGCAGTACATGCAGTGTTGGGCACTCCCAAGTTTGCTCATGTTATAGCCCTGTTGTATGAGTCACATTTTGGCTCCCATTTTCCTTCTGGGTACAGTAGAAGGTGCTGTTTATCACCATAAAACCTTACATGCCATGGGAATATGTGGTGCTCTCTGAGCTTAATTGTTTTCTTGCCAACATCTCATTACCCAGCTAAGTAACATCATTCCTGCATTATCCATCAGTGGTAAAGAAACATCTGCAAAAAAAAAAAAAAAAAAAAAAAAGGCTCCAAGCACCAAGGATCCCACAGTTCAAACGGTGAACTACAGATATTCTTTTTATCAATGGGAGTGCCTCTCACTGAGATATCTGTCTGTTCCACCATATTGAAGGGGTAGGTATACTCCAGGTCCTCTCTCTGAAATGTTGCTATCTAGTGTCTTTTCTGTGGAACATCTTCCACTTGCTATCTAGTGTCTTCCCTATCTTGTGGAACATCTTCCCTCTGGCAATCTGGGAGCCACCCACCCTTTTAACCTTCCAAAGGGCCATCAACCCTAACCTTATTGTGTGCTCAGGTGCTGGGATAGTGACGGGAGCTTGCAGATGGTTATAGGAGCATCCTAGGAGGATGTTTCATGCATGGGATGTTTATGCTTTTAATGTTTTTTTAGTTTTGTTGTGAGTCACCCAGAATTATCTTCTGACAGGAACCATAAAATCGTTTACATAATTATAAATGAATGCTTCAAAATATAGATCCAGGTAATTTGATCCATGAAACACATGCATGCATTTAAACCTGCATCATATAACTAATTAAACCTCCATCAGTAATGAAGCATTACCTAAATCCACGCCATATAGGAATCATCCCTGTGAACACCTTCTTTGTACCAGTTCTTAATTGCTCAAATAACACAACTATTATCTACTTGTACAACTGGGAAGAAACGTTTTAAAAAACCATTACAGGGGATTTACTTGCTGAAGCCTGGATGAACTCTTGGCTCTGTTTACATGCACAAATGCTTAAAGTTAGGACTCCAGTGCTTGACAATATCATACTGATAAAACAGCAGCTGCATTATAGCATATCTCTATTCGGAAATACTGTTATTGAGTTGTAAGAAAAGCTAAGATAGTATGAGCAGTTGAGTATGGTGTGAGAATTTAATTATATCCACTTATTTAGATATATAGTAGTATTGCATACAGCATCAAAAACAGTCGGAAGACTCCATTTTAATGTTAACTAAATTTGAAATCTGATTAATCATAATCTAAACATGACTTCCTGAGCTCCTGAAAACAAAATACAAGTCTAACAAAAAGTGATGCATCCAGATCTGTTAAAAATGTAGACGTTTTGATACTTTATTTTTATTTTTCATAGTTTATTTTTCATTTCATCTTATTTATGTTCTTGCTTTCAGTTGCAAGAAGGTCTGCTAATCTTTCACACATTACTAAAAGCAAACATTACTATTTTCCAGGTAAGAACTAAGCTATCAACATCATTTTTCATTTTAACTTTAGCGTACTATCTTGGAAAGCTGTAAGGAAAAATATGTAAACCTGTAGGCTCCCTATACCAAGTAGTTATTAGTATATAAAAACAAATAAAGTTCATGGATGGTATGTTTTTATAAACAGTGAGAATTTATTACTATATCATTGCCATCGTAATGTTTACAATGCCCTGAGTTGAGCTTGACCTCTGGAGATTACATGGATATATGGCTGTGTTATGATGACAGTAGACCAAGAGGCAAAAGTATTAAAGTGGTTTGTGCCTGTCATCATCCAGGATGTTTTTTAATCTCTCTGGTCAAACCTACTAGATTGCTCTGACAGCAACAACTACATCCTGGTAAGAATGTAATTTAAAGGATAACCTAGCTAACTTGGACTAATGTCAAAAAAGCTAATGGTATGGGATACTATCAAGAATGCCCTGGGCCTGGAAATTGGGGAAAAAATATTCAGAATATTGCCAAGATATCAAATGCATTCTGTTCAGATTGCTTTAAAGTTCATTCACACACTTCAATTGTCATCCACACCAGCAATGGAAACATTCTAATGAATAAGCATCTTTTCTATGTAGAGCTGTGAATGGGATATATTAACAAAGAATACAATGTAGCATTGTGTACCTGTGCACACCAATATTCCAGAAATTGTTCCAAGCTCTAAGATTAACTGTACAAATTAATCAAAGCCTAGAATGTACTGCTGGTCTTCTGTAATGACCTCATTGCATTTTGTGCTTTGTTTACATTGTTAGAAGTAGAGGTACACCAAATGGAATTTTTAAAGTACAAAATTTCACAAAATGTCTTGCATCAAATGAAACTGACAGATTATTTTGGAAGTACTCTGAGCTTTTGACAGAGATTAATGAGTTTAAAACACCTCCAAAAATGCTGAAAACCACAGGATGTTTGTAAATGATGTATTTTCAAGAAATGATATGCAGTCGCTTCGATGTGACCTAGAAGAGGTGCTTGGAAATTATTTAGAGCCCAAATGCAGTATCTGTTCAACTGGGGAGAGGCTGTAACATTACCATTTAACAGTAACAGTAGAGCAGAACATGCAAAGATTGTCCAAAACAGGTGGTAGATTCTCATTTCAAACCAACCGTAATAGGTGCTATCACACTATAGCAGGTGTGTCAAACTCTCATGGCCTGCAGGCCGGATGTGTCATGTGCTGGCATGCCCACCCCGAGTTTAGTGAAGGGGAAAAAAGTCCCAATAAGTCACATGACAACAACGTGACAACATGAGTTTGACATCCCTGCAGTACAGTGACTTTCAAAGGGGGAGAAAAAGGGATTGGTTCCAACCTTGAAAATAAACACATCTGCTTCTAGTATCTATCAGAACGATGGCTGTAGGCTTTTTAGTTGACTAGTCTCATTGACGAGAACAGATGTGAACTACGTCTCTTTTCTGCAATCTCACTCAGTTGCCCTCTACAATTGTCAGGCAAATTGCTATTAAGAAGGCTATGCAAATAAAAAAGAAGTTATAGATTTGCCTGGGGGAAAAAAATCACCTTTTTTTCGTATGTGATGCTATCCCTATGCCCAGTGTGAGAAAGTATTTTGCGTTTTTGTTATATTTTATAGGGATTTGCCTAACAGAAGGTAAGAAGCTATCATTGACTTTTTTGCCGGGAGGGGGAGGAGGAGAGGTTTGTTTTTGGATGGACAACTATATAACATTATATTATATACTGCATTTATATTTCAGGTTCTTCTTCATGCAGTCAGAATGCAGAATTGCCAACATTCATATTAACCAAGGATTCCACTCAGAATCTTTTGACAGCCAAAACCAAGTTAGAGAAGATTCCTAGACCAAAAACAGTGAGTAGTGAAAAGTTAATGAAAACATCAGACAACAAGTAAAGTTATCCAGTCGAGAGCAACAAGTTTATTAATTTGAATGCTATTTTTTAAAAGAATTTCACTATGAAAGAATAACAATGGTTATTCTTGCATGTGTATACACCTCAGATATGCAGTGGGGTTTTCCTCTGCTCTGCTTCCCCAGATTATGCCGCTACAAAAAATAGCCATTCCCAAATCTTTGAAATGTTAGCTATTCAGAGTGCAAAACGTAAAAATAATGAACTTTGTCTTTCCAGGTACCTTCAGGATGGAGAAAAAGAATAGTAGACGTTCTATTGCCAGATCTTACCCAAACTTCACATTCTACTTTTCCTGTGCAACAAGAGTGAAACACATCTCAAAAATAAACTGCTACTAGATTTGTCATTGACCAAGACTGAAAACATTACTGTGCATATAGTTGCTGTCAGTAATTGTTAATAAAACTTTTCCTACCATATTTTCTTCAATGCTTTTGAGTAATAATATGAGAATAAAAGATTTTGGCTTTGTCATGCCATATTGAAATTTCATTGTTGTTCTTTTGAAAGTTACATATTGTCATTGTACAGGTAGTCCTCAACGTACGGCTACAATTGAGCCCAAAATTTATGTTAAGAGAGAAATTTAAGTGGGTTTTGCCCCATTTTACAACTTTTCTCACCACATTTGTTAAATGAATCACTGTAGTTCTTAAATTAGTAACATGGTTATTAAGTGAATCTAATTTCCTCATTGACGTTTCTTGTCAGGTTGCAAAAGGGGATCACATGACTCCGGGACACTGCAACAGTCATAAATGTGAGTCAATTGTTAAGCATCTGAATGTAAATGTGATCATGGGGATGCTACAATGGTCACAAGTCCCTTTTTTCAGTGCTGTTGTAACTTCGAACGGTCACTAAAGGAACTATTGTAAGTCGAGGACTACCTGTATATAATGCACATGCATTGTATAAAACTGTAGTTTGATATTTCTTAAACAAATGATTTCTTGGGTCCCCTAAATTACAAATGCCTTATGAAAGTACATAGCACTATTACATGTTGTCAATGTAATGTTTATTAGGTTGTTTATGTAGTCTAGTTCTAAGTAACTTACTTGGACAAAAAAAGCATTTTAATAAATGATTTATTATTTTCGTATTACGGTTGTAAATAATTTGCATTTCTTCCAATGACAACACCACATATGCAGTACATAATATCTATAACATTCCATTCCCTATGCAGTACATTTGCATATGAGAGTTCTAAGAACAATCCAGATAAAGAATGAAAGTCACAATTTACTATCTAAAGAATTAAGGTCCACGTGATCAGTTATTCTATACAGGCAATTGCTTAAAAAACAAACAATATACTGAATTTCAAATGACCAGCAAAGTGATAAAAATCTATTCATATTAATTCATAAGTAATGGCATTATACCGAAAACAAAGTTTTATCTATCTATCTAAATCTAGATGGTAAAGAATTTAATATGTGAATAACTGGGAAGCCCCTTAATGTGTCTGCTGTAGTTTGGTAGATTACAAATGAAGTTGGTTTAGAAAATCAAATCTACTGCCACTGCATGAAATTGTTAGCAATGCCCTAGTAACTAAACATATAGTTTTATGGGTAAATAGAAAATATAGATTTCCTGAAAGGTAATACTAATACCTGAATTTTCTAAAATCATTGGAAAAGAGTAATTGCTGACACTAAGGGGCAGATATATTGATTAAAGTTTCTTTCCCTGACATGAGGCCAACATTAAGAAAATTTAAGGCACTTGAAAGAGGGTTCACTATATTTAGGAATACATGTTTTAATGTCTTTGACAGGTATTCTTGGCTCAGTAACAAAATCATCTCACATTTTGATTTTGGAAGTGCATACTGCACTGTCAGTTTTGAAACATTTCTCCCTTTAAATTTACAAGGTAAATATTAACATTCAAGAATAAGCATGGAAGCAAAAAGTAAATAGCTTTTTAATCTTACTTTGAAGAATACGTTAATCTAATATTAAGAGTGCATTTTTAAACCATCATTCTTTAGAATTTCATTAGTGTTGTGTTTAAATTTTCAGCTTAACTTAAATTTATAAAGATCATGGGAAGATGAGTAAAATGACTACCACAAGGCCATTAAATACACATCACCTATTTTGGAAATATCTGAATGGAGTAGCCAGTTCAACTGTCTTATTCACCTGAGCTATTGTCTTTTAGGAGTGCAGTTGTTGGAAGATTCTTTAAAATTACAGTACTCTCTACTAAATATATTTTATGAATTGACTTTCTGACTAATATTGAAGTGAATTTTACTCAAACTGGAAGGATTAAGGAAATTAGAATGATGTTAACATTTTTAACAATAAATCCACAGAGTCAATTTTGTCACCAGCATAATATCAACCACTGCAGTTCCTCTTTGACTGGAGCTCATCCAGCAGAAGCACTTAACCCTATAAACTGAGTTTTGATTATTTCAATTGTATTTATCAAATGACTTGCAAAACAAACATTAAGAAGCTATTAAGAGAATAATCAAAATAAAATAACTTAGTTCAAGTGTTCAATCAAGTTTGTTTCTATCACAATTGTTCTATCACACAATTTGCTGTATTATGAGACCTACAGGTAGGATATTGCTATGTGGGAATAAAATATTCCAAGATCCATGCAGGACTACAGTACCTTTAAAATATCCATAATATTGTGAGCACAAATTGTTTGCTAAAATTATTATCCTCATATGAAAAGTGTAGCATTTTCTAAGGCAGGTAATTTGAAGGCTACGGACAAATGGCTTTAGAAACAGTAAACAAAGCCTGAATACAGCAGATTGAATCCATACTTTGCCACATTTAATAGACCCACAAAAATCAGTTGGATAAATTCATCACATGTAGCGTACCGAATCTATTTTCCTCAAAGGATCTAATTCCTCAAAAATATAGATCCAATACATTGTATTAACACATATGAAAACAGTTAACAATGTTAGCATATAGTGCTGAGGTTTCATATGTCTAATGGAGAAAACTTGGTGCAAATAAAATGACATTCTTCACTGAACCTCAAAATATAAGATGGCACAACACTTCAATTTGCAATCTGCTAATTAAGGCACTGGTCCTTCTTCCTTACGCATAGGGGAACTTATATCTTTTGATCATCATTCTTCCTATAGATGCTTACACTTACAATAGAAAACAATCACCCTTGTAACATCATATAATATGGAAAAATATGGGCATTCATATTTGTTAAGAAAAAAATATCCTAAAAACATCCTACAAATCTCTTCCAATTTCCAAGCTGAACAGATAAAAAAACCGTAATTTTCATAGGTACTTTTTATGTCAAATTAACAGTAATCTATTTTTAATAATGATGCATAGGGATATTGTATCTAAACCTAATTAAATCACTGTAATCGTAAATTTACCTACCAAGGACATTGCTGCCACTAAATGCAATAACTATCAACAACTATATTTGGCATATCAAATAAAAGAATAGATTCTATAGTAGCAGCTACTAAAAATTTAAAACAGCAAATAAGGGTTCATGCAGAATATTGCAAATATTTCTGTTCAGCAAGACATGATTCACACAACCTTATTCCAAGCACGTTGCAGACCTATTTTTTTTAAGTCTTGAAAAATAATATCTTGAACTGCTGTATTCCATAAAGAATAAGCATCTTTTGGTGTAGCTAACCATAAATATTGAGCTAATCTAAGTCCACTTAAAAAGCAACATTTTCCTAGAGTGTGTGATAGTTTTGTTCTTTGGACTTGCAAAATTTATACAGAAAGAAGATAACTGCTTGCAGACCCAGCACAAGTACAATACCACCAATGAAACTGGCTGCATCAAAACTTGCTTTATGATGTGATGGCTTGGTAGTTGGTATTAGAGCTGATGTACCTGTCAAATAAGAGGATTATAATTATTAGTGATTTGCTCCTGAATTATATTTTCTATGTATTTTTTTTTATCATCTAAAATCAGTTCTACAGTTCTGTCTCTATGAAACAGAATTTGAATACACTCTTCAAGTCCTTTTCTAGATTAGATGCTACAAGCAGGCGAGGTCAATTGCTGTTTAAACCTGTTCAGATTATTTACATCCTGTGTGAGGATGCCATAGAGACCACAGATACATGATTAAAAAAAAAAAATGCAAATCTTATAAGATTTAATTATCTTGCAAACTCTCAAAGAATGATTTAAAAGTGTTATATGATGTGGAAATTAATTGCTGATTCCCTCCCCACTTTGCAATGTATCTCTCTTGGAATCATTAAAGCTAAGCACAACTAATTACTTAACGCATTGTAAGCCGCCCTGAGTCTCCGGAGAAGGGCGGCATATAAATCTAAATAAATAAACAAACAAACAAACAAACAAACAAACAAACAAACTACTGCTTCACAAAGAAAAGCTTATGAAGTGACAAAAGACACTTGCTTTATGATTCAGATGTTTTGTAGATGGTCCCTTACCTCCCTGGAAGGGAACATTATTACACAATTTGACTCTTGTTTTCCAGTGTCTGACAATAGACACATACTATTTTATTTAATCCATAGTTCACTTGCCTTTTGCTTTTTCTTATTCACCCAAGACAAGAACTGTCTTACAAGTAACTTTCCTCAAGACAACAGAGTTCATTATGAATGCCTGTTAAAATTAAATTTTACCTGTTTTAGCAGTAATAACAGTAGTGGCAATGGTTGTACTATTCAGAATAGGTTTTCCTGTCGAAGTTGAGTTAATTGTACTACCTGTTATAAAGAAACAGTTTATACCATTTTATTTGCCTTGAAATATGAATGTACATGTATACTTACAATCCTATTTGTGATTCAGATCATTGAACATGACCACATATATTTTGAAGGACTATGAAAATTATAAAAATATCAATGAATGATATACTGAACACAATTTAAGAATCAAATATAAAAGAGGGCAATATCATAAATGGAAACCCACAAAAATGTTGATCTTCAATTGGAGACTGCCAAGAACAAGAATGTAAAACAAGACTCTTGTATTGTTATTGAGATTAGTGGAGGAAAGAGATCAGGAAAAGGAGGATATAGCCTGCGCAGTTGTTTTTATATATTTAGGCAGTGAGGATTTTGGAGAAGAAAATATATATCTTTTTCTTGTGTCTTTTTGCATTTTCTTGATCAAATAGACAAATATCAACTCATGAGTTACTTCTGTAACTATTATGCATTTCAGCACAACTAGATCTCTTTGTTGCTGTGCAAATTAATTGGGTTGAAATGCCTACATTCAATATTATAACTATGTAGTTTCAACCAAGGAGAATTTCTAAAAGCAGTCAAGTAACAATACTGTAAATGCAGGCACATTTAAAATTTTACCAGTTATACAAGAAATTACTCATGAAAAGAGAATGGAAATATAGAAACTGAATTTTTTGTTTAGAAGAAATGCTTAGAAATAGTGATTTATGAATTGCTGTATATTTATAATTTTTATACTGTTACTTGAACAATACTAACACACACTCTCAAAGCAGATTTTGCTTGATCTATAGATTTATCAAATTACTGATATAATTGAGCATAATTACTTGAGCACAAGAATCACATAAGCACGTAAGTAAAAAACATGTCTCTTCAAATACTTATTTTACTACAGATTCATTACTGGAAAGCATTAAATTAAAACAATATGTCTGCATCAATGCAGATATTTTTTATTGTTACCTGTTGGGCTGGTGACTGTGGTGGAGTTACTAGCTGTAGTAGTCTTACTAGCTGTAGTACTGGGAGATAAATCTAAAAAACAAAATAAAACTATGAAGCATAAAATTGATTTTAGTAGTAATATTTAGTAGTAATATCTAGGCTGAGAATTCTTCTAGGGTTCTTATGCACATGTAAATCTTTACTTGAGTAACTTGGTGTTTGTCCTGGCATTTTTAAAAGAAATATCATTTAAAGCAGGGGTGAAATCTACTTACCTTTCCTATTGGTTCGGAAGTGCGCGCACGCTTGCTTCACTTGCATTTCACATGCGATTTTGAACCCACTGCGCATGCGCAAAACCAGGTTACTTCCTGGTTAAAACAGGTTACTTCCTGGTTAAAACCAGGAAGTAACGACATCCGGGCGGGTGGGCGGAGCCTCGCACTGCCGCCACTACCAGTTCTCCGAACCACCTGCCGCTGCTGCTACTGGTTCACCCGAACTGGTGCGAACCGGTAGCATTTCAGTCCTGATTTAAAGTTAATAATTACAGCAGTAATTACTCCGCTCATCAGTAGTCAATAATCAGCTGGAGTTCATGAGACATCTAAATCCCTTCTACAGTAATGGATAACCAGCTCTTCATCTTCATTGGGATTGCAAAGCTATTGAGATTCAAGAAGAGAAAAAGTATCCACTGAAGGGGCAGGATTGAAATCTTGTACATGACACTTTACATCATCTGCCCTAGAAGCTGGGAAATATCATTAAGTCCAGGTGACTAGTCTGAACAACTGACAAAACTACTAAATAGTCTATTCATTTTTTTTTGGTAAGGTTCTTTTTTCAGACTTTTTTCAGTGTTTAGAATTTCATCAAAGGGTTATCAGTGTACTAATTAAAATAACTCTTATCTTTATTAATTAGAAATCCTAACTCTTTGATGGTCTACATCAGGGGTGGCAAACTTGGTTTGGGCTGCATTATATTTGATCTCAGGAGGCCAGGGTAGGAGAGGCGAGGGTGGGCGTGACCAGCTCGATGTCACTTGTGTTGGGGACGCCTGTGGTGGCCTGAGTGCTCTGCCAGTGAAAATGGGATCCTGAACTCCGTTTTTAGCTGTGACGGCCTCCTGCAACCCCTCTGTCAGTGAAAATGGAGCTCGGTAGGGCCACCCACAGCCCTCCCAAGTTTTGTTATCACTGGAAGAGGCATCAAGGGCTGGTCCTTTGCTATTTCCAAGGTGGCCCTGCGGGCCAGATCTAAGCACCCCATGGGCCGGATCCAGCCCTCAGGCCTTGAGTTTGACACCCCTGGTCTACATAGTGATTGTGTCATACTCCTGCTGAGTTGATGGAGATTGAATTAGAAGCTCTACATAGGGGTACTGAGCTATTGGGATTTGAAATGGGCTGACAGTCACCACCATCTTTGTTAGTGGAAGGGTTCTGAATTGGTTGTCAATGTACTGTTATCCAAACCTCAGAAAATTCTTATGGAATGAGCAAACTGCAATGTTTAGGCAAGGCTCCTATTAGCCAATGAGGTCAAGATAAGGTGCTTTTTGAAGATATTCAGTGATGGAACTCAAGAGTTACCATAAAAACTTGTGGCATTTTGTGGTGCAGTTCACTCATTTAGCTTTGTAATTATGCAAATTTTTCTCATTTTTATTGTACAAGCAATAGGTAGTCCCTGACTTACAACAGCTTGTTTAGTGACTATTCAAAGTTACAACAGCACTGAGTCCTTCGGGAGAAGGGCGGTATAGAAATTTAATAAAATAAAATAAAATAAATTGAAAAAAGTGACTTATGACCATTCTCCACACTTACGACCATTGCAGGAACACGTGTTTTCAAAATTCAGACACTTGGCAACTGATTCATATTTATGACAGTTGCAATGTTCTGGGATCACATGATCATCTTTTGCGACCTTCAGACAAGCAAAGTCAATGAGGAAACCAGATTCACTTGATAACCGTGTCACTCACTTAACAACTGCAGTGATTCACTTAACAACGGAGGCAAGAAAGATTGTAAAATGGGGCAAAACTCACTTAACAAATGTCTCACTTAGCAACAGAACTTTGGGGCTCAATTATGGTCCTAAATTGAGGACTACCTATACAGAATCTCTCACCTTGTGAACCCATGGAAAAACCTGAACAATGTTCATATTTTAGAAACAAACCGAAAAGAGATTATCAGCCTGCTAAAGTTTTACGGTTGCATCAGAAAGAATTAACTGCATCATATTTTGAAAACACTGCAGAGTTCATCCTTTTTTAATAGAGTTCTCAACAGAATTCTATTCCATAACAATAGGGAAAAAGGATGGACATAAAGAAACACAGAAATAGTAAAAGGCAAGATTTGCCAGCAATGGAGAATTTAAAGAAACAAGAATATTTTCAGTTGTCATCTGGCAGCTGCAGTGCAGTAAAAGATTAGGTGCTGAACAAACATAATCAATATGTTTGTCCTGTTTACTATACTGAATAAAGTTTTCAGGCAGCTTTGCTTTCAGGTTGTTTGGCCCTTAAATAATTATTCTCTTTATCATCATATATGCATAAATACTCACCTGCACATGTCCCGTTTTCAGAAACAGCAACACAACCAGGTAATGTAGTTGTGGAATTTGTGCACTGAGACGGAGTTTTTTCTAGAGAAAAAAAACAGCTTTTAATGAATGAAACTTTAAAGCATTTGGATACAGTTCTTATTATAAACCTTGTTCTATAATGCCCTTAAAAACCCAATGAAGTTCTGATTTAATAAAATATTAAGTAAATATTTAGTAAAACATGTAGAAATCTACAGTTAAAACACTGGCTTAATATGTAAAAGATAAACCCCACTCATCTCTTAGCTTTTTTCAAGTTTAATTTTATCAGGTTCTATGTTGTAGAAATAATAGAAGACACAAGGGGAGAGGGGAAGAATTCTTAAACATTGCCAGATTATAGTCTGAAACTATAACAATTCCATTCAGTAGTTTTCACTGCAAATTGTTTCAATTTTTCATTATTCCAATGATTTCTTGCTATTTCCTTTTCAATGCAATCTCTTTCTATGCTTTCATTAAGTTTATCAATACCATGCTTATTTTGCCATTTTAGCAACCATATATTTTTGTGTTAATGTGCTGCACATATCTTCTAGTTGGTAGATTAAGGCAGAATTAATCTAGCAGAATAATCAGAACACAACAGGGAGCAGTTTAAAATAAGGTATTTTGACCACATAAGAGCCGTGATGGCGAACCTATGGCACGGGTGTCACAGGTGGCACGTGGAGCCATATCGGTGGGCACGCAAACTCAGCTCTGGCACACATGCGTGCACCGGACAGTTGATTTTCGGGCCTTCTGGGCCCACCAGAAGCCAGGAAACACGCTGTTTCCAGCCTCCGGAGGGCCTCTAGGAAGGGTGGGGAAGGCTGTTTTTGCCCTCCCCAGGCTCCTAGAAAGGCTCTGGGGCCTGGGGAGAGCGAAAAATGGGTCTACTGGGCCCACCGTGCCATCACGTGCCAAAAGCAGGGGGAGCACGGGGGGGTGGGGTGGGGCGCATAGAATTATGGATGTGGGCACAAGTCCCCCCCCATTTTTGGCACACGATGGCAAAAAGGTTAGCCATCACTGACATAGAGGAAGTGAATGAGTGGATTCCAGAACCATATTAATGGTGTTACGAAATACTAGGATAAATAGGATTTAATAAGGATAAATCTATTGTATTATGAATGCTGATAATAAGGATAGGAAGATATGGAGAGTTGTAGTTAATCCTTACTGACAACTTTGTGTCATTCTGCTTAATGTGTAAAAATAAACATATCTGATTTTCCAAATAATGATTACTAAGACTAGATTTAGTTTTCCTTTAAAAAATAACACCACAAATTGTGGCCTTAATTTTTCTTTACTATTTGTTTCCTCTTCTTTGTACTTTCTATAATGTTGCTTAGCCCAAAAGAAACTGGTGGGCTGTCTGTCTTTTAGTTATTAGATTGCTTAGCAATCTCTTAGCAGATATCTCCATATTTCATATACAAGCCTAAATACCAACGAACAACTTGAGGGGCAAAATACATATGATTTCCATATTTCATATACAAGCCTAAATACCAATGAACAACTTGAGGGGCAAAATACATATGATTATGCTCTCTTATCAAATTACATGAATCTCTGAAGTTGCATATATGTAACAATAACAGATTTTTATATATGTTTTGGTTGTGAAGAACCAAACCTTACAATGTTTAATCTTACAATGTGTGCAAAAACTAATAAAGTCAAGAAAAAAATGTAATAAATCAGAAGTATTTCAATGTAATTCAATTTACCAGTGCATTGAAACCATGTGCAATTCAGTTGAGATGATTCAATAGCAATGCAGGAAGTACAATTTGTATGTCTTTCACAGCCAACTAGAACAGAAAATAAATTGTAAAAACAGAAGCCAGTTAACAATAGATAGAAAATAGAAATGTAAAAGATAACAAACAGTTTAAACTTAAAGGCTTTACTGTATCACTGATGACTAAAAATATTTGCATGATAGATACTTTATATGTGAACCAAAATCCAGAAATAGTTGTAATAGTCTTCATTTTTAAATGGAAAATTAACAGAGCAAAGGAGTGGAAGGAGTAGACAAAGCATGGGACATTACGAATTACCATATTTTTCACACTATAAAATACACCATAGTATAAGACGCACCTTCATTTTTGGGGAGGAAAATAAGAAAAAAGCTGATTGGGGGTGGATCGGCCTCCCGGAATACCCCCAATCAGCTGTTCCCAGAGGTAAACTTTAGCAACATGTTCCTTGGTTGTGAGCTCTGCGCCTTGCTTTTTTTTTCAGCCTCTGAAACCTCCGTCTCAGAGGCTTTTTTTTTTTCAGCCTCTCAAACTTCAGAGGCTTTTTTCAGTCTCTGAAACCTCCATTTCAGAGGCTGGGGCAGGGCTACATTTGGTGTATATGATGCACCCAAATTTTCACCCCCTTTTAGGGGTTAGGAAAGGTGCGTCTTATACTTCGAAAAATACAGTATTCATATTTAGAATTTGGTTCTTCAACAGCTAATTTTGTTAGCTATTCTTGGCTCACAAAATATTAGGTTAACCTATTGCAGTATTATTTGCATGCCAAATTTATGTGTCTATAAGCCTTAAAGCTCGTCTTCTTTTCCTTTCACTCTAAAAATGGATCTAATTTTAGCAACAGCAATAGTACTTAAGACTTATATACCGCTTCACAATGCTTTACAGCCTTCTCTAAGTGGTTTACAGTGTCAGTTTATTGCCCCAACAATCTGTGCCCTCATTTTACCCAACTAAGAAGAATGGAAGGATGAGTCAACCTTGAGCAAGTCAAGCAGAATAAGGGCCTTCTTCGTGGTGGCTCCCTCTCTCTGGGAACATCATTCTCCCAGAGATTAGAACAGCCCCAACCCTAATTCTCTTCTGGAAGGTGCTGAACACCTGGTTCTGCCAGCGGGCCCGGGGAACCCAGAGTAGGATGGAGCACATTAAATGGCTCATGTCTGTTGCTGGGGTGGGAGTCAGCGGTGATTTTATTACATTAATTTATTCGATTTTTTATGAGTTTTAGTTTTTTAAATGTTTTTTTGTTATATTCTGTAAGCCGCCTTGAGCGAATAGGCGGCAATATAAATCAAATAAATCAAATCAAATCAATCAATAAATAAATATCAGCCTGCAATACTGCATTCTAACCACTTCACCACCACTGCTTTTAATTACTAAATTCTATACACTAATGACACTAATTTAAATTTCAACTAAATTCTTTCAAGTTTAACAAGAATATCCCTAACTATCACAATAAAATGTCATATTTATACTTACGGCACAAATAGTGCTTTCCCTGTCTTAAGGATAAGATAATCAATTTCAATGATCCACCCAATGACAAAATGGATTGTTCTAGATTCCAAAAAGTTCTGTCAAAGCCCTGATTGCTCTGTGGATGTAGAGCTGTCCTGAGCGGTTAATGCAATCACTCCTAAGCATGTTCTTCTTGCCAGCAGAGCCTGAACAGCAACTTGGCATGTATCTGAATTGAGAACTATGAAATAAGCAGGATGTCTTCTAGAATACACATGAAGAAAAGCCCATGCCAAATAAAGTTTGATACAGTTTAGGGCCCGTTAAAAAGTCAATATGGTACAGTATGGAGGTCTTCCAAATGTCACCCAATGGAGCTTTTCTAAATAGCAAGGTGCATATTGCAATCTGTCCCAAAGAAAGACCCAAACTCTCAGTAACATATGAGAAATCCATAAGAAACCTTGAATGCTTGCATTCACTACAATTCAACCTCTGCACTGATGCAAATCCAGATGTGGAAGCATCCAGAATACTATCCTGTCCCATTTTGGATGAGTTTCAGTGGTGATGCTCAAGATGAGCATGGTATGTGATTGATCTGTCAATTGTGTATTCAACTCTTACAATTACAGGCAGTCCTTGACTTACAACAGTTCATTTAGTGACCATTCAAAATTACAATGGCACTGAAAAGGTGACATGAACTTTTTTCACACTTGCAACCATTGCAGCATCCCCATGGTCATGTGATCAAAATTCAGATGCTTGAGAACTGACTCACTTTTATTACCATTGCAGTATCCTGGGCTCATGCAATCACCTTTTGCATTCTTCTGATAAGGAAAGTCAACAGGAAAACCAGATTCACTTACTTATGTTACTAATTTAACAGCTGCAGTGATTCACTTAACTCTGGCTAAGAAAGATAATAAAATGGAGCAAAATTCACTTAACAAATGTCTCACTTAGCAACAAACATTTTGGGCTCAATTGTGGTTGTAAGTTGAGGACTTCGTGTACTGTCTTATTAAATTAGTAAGATAGCCTAGTTAAGGCCATCAATGCTTCAGAATGAGAAAGGGAATAGTTCCATCCTTCTTTGTTCTCTATTTTTATAACTCTATTGATCCTCTAGGACTTCTTAGTAGCTTTCATACCATTGATTATGGTGTTTTCTTGAACAGGCAGTCTAATTTGGGCTATGGTGGAAGTATACTATAGTGGTTTCACATGTACTTGGAAACCCTTTTTCATAAGGGAGAATTACTGTTTCTAAAACTGTACTTGTACATGGCAACTGAGATACAGAGTCCCTGGGGTTTCATATTATTTCACCATGCTTTTTAACATATGTAAATAAAAATGCTGAGCAGTCATCCACAGATGTGGGCTGAGGTGCTCTCAACATACAGTTTTCACCTAGCTCTACTTCTCCTTCTTAACCAACGGGTGAGACAATTGGCATTCAGTTCTTGGGCAGGGTAAGGGACAGGATAGCAGTGATTTACCAATTATCAGGTGATTTACCAATTATGAGCTTACCGAGACAGAGATAGTCTTACAACAATATTCATATTCTGGTAACTTCCTGGTTGGATTATTGCAATGTATTGTACATGGAAGCCCTTCAAAAACATTCTGACAATTTCAGCTGTTTAAAATAGAGCAGTTACACTGCCCCCCTGGACTGTCTTGACACAGATTATTCCAGTATTTCACCATCTATATTGGTTACTGCTCCATTTCCAAACTCTATTCAAAGTGATAGCTTTCACCTTTAAAGCCCTCAAAAGCTTAGGTGCAAGTTGCCTAAGGAGCACCTTCTTTCATATGTATCTACCCAGACCTCAGTATCGTCTAACAAGGCTCTCCAGGTCCTCCCACAAAGGTGGTGATGTGGATTTCTATAAAGGAGAAAGCCTTTTGTAGGCCTTCATAACAAAACAAAAGTAATTCTGCTACTTCCGGCTCTAATTTGTCCCCCTTCGATTCGCCTTGCTAAAGTGGCCTTGCCGGCCAGCAGAAGAAACTCAAAAAAGGGTCCACAAATGACTACCTGCCTCCATCTCGCAAGGCTCAAATACATCGGGCATTTCTTTCACCTCTCCGCCGTCCATTTAAATCCCGGACAAACCGAAAAGCAGCCGCGTGGCTTCTTATTCCAGCAAGCGAAAGCAGCGACCGTAACTGTCGTTTAAAACCGTCTGTTCTTCAAACGGCTTTTTTCTTGCTGTGAAATTCGGTCGCTTTTGAGCGCAGACCGAAGGAAACGCTTGGCGTGCGGACAATCCAGCGGAGAGTGCTTGCAACTGTGCGCGGTGGGATCGCAGCGAAGGACTTCTTTTCCTTCTGGGATATATCGATCAGAATAGAGCCGGAAGGGACCTCGGAGATCTTCTAGTCCAACCCCCCTCCTGCTCAAGCAGGAGACCCTATACCATTTCAGACAAAGTGGCAGTCCAGTCTCTTCTTAAAAGCCTCCAGTGATGAAACACCTACAACTTTTGGTGGCAAGCAGTTCCACCGGTTAATTGTCCTCACCGTTAGGAAGTTTCTCCTTAATTCCAGGTTGCTTCTCTCTTTGGTTAGTTTCCAATCGTTTTTTTTTTTTGTCTTGCCTTTTTGAACAGTGATTCATATATGTGTGGGTGTGTGTGCGTTGCAGGTATATATTTATATATGTATATAGCCATGTATTGTGTGTGATATGTATGTGTTTGGGTAGATATACACTTTCTCTTGGCAACAGAATTTCATTTTTAATGCGGGCCGGTGTGCTCGCAGTAAAAAAAAATGACAATAAAGTTGTCTTATCTTCCGCCTTCGGCGACCCCACGACTTTTCTCAGGCCATTCGTTTCTCCCCACTCCCTCCACACCCTCGGCCACGACTCTGGCAACCGGTTCCCCAACTCGAAACGCGGCCGAAGGTGCCGAAGGAAGAACCGCAGCGGCCGCCTGCCTTTCTTTTTCTCACGCCTCGGGATTCGCGGCCAAAACCCTTTCCCCTCGGGACGCGCGGCAGCCCAGGGTCTCCGCCTGCTAAATCGACGGGCCGCCTCAAGTGAAGCCCAGGCGTTTCCAGCACGCTCCCCCCACCCCACGGCTCACCCTCTTCCTTACCTTCTTCGACATCTGCTTTGCTTTGCGGAATAAGGCAAGAGGCGAGAACCGTGAGGAGCAGCGAACAAGCCAGGGTATCCCAGAAGTAGCGCTGGCGGCTGTAACGGCTCATGTCGGCAAACGGTGGAGAAAACTGAGACCACCCCCTCCCCTCTCAGAAGAACGTCGTCCGTTCCAGGTGGCCGTTTAACGCCCCGTCTCGCGCCCAGCGGTTTCCCTTCCCGGACCGTACTGCCTTCTGCAATCACGTGAGGCGGCCGTTGAACGGAGGACGGAACGAGGAGGCCAAGGGCGTGGCCTCGCTTACACCTTTCTAGTATATAATAGCTTTAGACCACTACCCCCCCCTCGTCTTTTACTGCGTTGGAACGGCCCCTCCCACATCGGAATCGGCACGTCGTAGTCACGTGGCCGACGCTTCGCCCGCGAATCGAAGGTGGGAAGCGCTGCGGCCGCTCTAGGCCCGTACGCTACAATCCCTTCTCTCGTAAATCTGGCGACGCAATTGGCGAGGAAGTGAGGTCATGCAATGCTCTGCCGCCGCAAAATTCGCAAATGTTAATGCGGTGCCGTGTGGAGCTTCGGGATCGGATTGGTACTATCTGCTTCCATAGCACAAAGGCTTTTCGTAAAACCGTGAGATCAAAAGTTTTTTTTTTTTTAAAAAAAAGAAAAAAACTTTTTGGATATGCGCGAAAAATGTTTTTGGAACTTGGGAATCGCACCCCACCCTACATATTTAGATATGACTTGGAAGATAAATTGTCAGCCAAAATTAACATAATTTCCCTCCAGACGTTCGGGCATCTTTGGTCTAATCTTTAGCGTCTAATAAATTACATTTTATTTTTCACTCTTCCAAAAATTCGGTATTTACTGTACACAAAATTAAACAGTGCAGATAGTCCTCGGCTTACAACAGTTCATTTAGTGACCGTTCAAAGTTACAATGGCGCTGGACAAAGTGACTTATGGCCATTTGTCAGAACATGTAACATCCCCATGATCATGTGATCAAAATTCAGATGCTTGGCAACTGGTTCATACTTAACGACCATTGCTGTGTCCCAAGGACATGTGATCACTTTTTGCAACCTTTTGGCAAGCAAAGTCAATGGGAAAGCCAGATTCAATTAACAACTGGGTTATTAACTTATCAACTGCAGTGATTCACTTAACTGTAGCAAGAAAGGTCGTAAAATGGGGCAAAACTCACTTAACAAATGTCTCACTTAACAACAGAAATTTGGGGCTCATTTGTGGTCGTAAGTTACGGACTACCTGTATATGAGAGAAAGACTGAACTCTTTATCTACCTTGAATGCCTTTACAAGGTTACATAGATGCCTTTACAAGGTTACAAAGATGATTACAAATATCATAAGCATGCTTTATAAGTGAGATCTTTAAAGGCCTTTTCTAGATCTATGGTATTTTAACAAAACATTCTATTTATACATTGCCAAATTGATATAGCCCTTCACTTCCTCTCCCATTTTAATAAGAACAGTTAAAAACTAGTGGTTGAACAAGTTTAGCAGGTTGGGTTGATGGTTTTACTGTCTGCCTTTTCCCTAAGAAGGATCATTGCTCTACATATGGGACAATTTCCCATCCCCTTTTGCATAAAAAAAACTCCATACAACCTGTAATCTGAAATAGATACAGATTTGGGATGTTTCTGGGAGTACTTTGTCTCGTGTTTGTAACGTCTTTCTTAAAATCTGATGAGGGGAATAGTGAGTTCAAGCACTGTTATATAATGTGAATCTGTGAAGCCCAATCAATTCTTAACCTGTAGATTGAAATATACTGCTCAAAAAAATAAAGGGAACACAAGCAGAAGATATCCGAGATCTGAATGAATGAAATAGCTTTATTAAATACTTTGTTCTTTACATACAGTAGTTTATATACTGCCCAAACAACTAAAGAGAACACAAAACTACTGTATGTAACGAACAAAATATTTAATAAGGCTATTTCATTCATTCAGATCTCGGATGTCTTCTGCTCGTGTTCCCTTTATTTTTTTGAGCAGTATATATCAGTTATTATCCTCCAAAGGGCAGTAATTTGGTAGTGCATCACTCCTGAAGCATCACTGGATGAGAATGATAACACAAAACCCATCATGTCTGGAGTTTCTCTGTTATCCAGGTTATGGTTGTCCCAAAAGTGTTGTTCAAAAGACAACTGGGATTTCTTGGTTTTTTCCTTCCTTGTCCAAGAAGCTTCTTCATTGGGAAAAAAAAATCAAGACAGTCCAGTTGCCTTTTGAACAACACCTTTGACCCATAATATTTCTACTAACTCATCATTATCACAAGTTAAATCACATATAATAAGACCAGTCTCCAAGAATCCCTTTAAAAGTTGTCATCAAGCTGTACTGTTGATTTAATGGGAATGTATTAAATATATAAGAAGTAATAGTATATATTTAATTGTACTTAAAATTTAATACAAATTAATCCGAATATTAATTTTGTTTTGGCCCTACCACTCAAAGCTCAAATCCAGCACTCGGCTACAAAAGGTGGCAGATCACTAATGCTTAAGAATTGTTATAATAATAGTAGTAGTAGTAGTAATAATAATAATAATAATAATAATAATTATTATTATTATTATTATTATTATTATTATTATTATTATTATTATTTTATTTCTATACCGCCCTTCTCCCGAAGGACTCAGGGCGGTGTACAGCCAATTTAAAAACACAAGACACAACAATAATTAAAAATTAAAATAATTAAATAGATTTGGCCGATTTAAAACCCCAAAAATTAAAATACCCCAATTTAAAATTATTATATCGACAGCCCTGCCTGGCGGAACAACAGGGTCTTCAGTGCGCAGCGGAACACCCGGAGGTCGGAGATCTTACGTATTTCCGGGGGCAGTTCATTCCACAGGGTTGGGGCTCCCACAGAGAAGGCCCTCCCCCTGGGTGTCGCCAGCCGACATAACTTGGCTGATGGCACCCTGAGGAGACCCTCTCTGTGGGAACGGACTGGTCGGTGGGAGGCTATTGGTGGCAGAAGACGGTCTCGAAGGTACCCGGGTCCTGTGCCATGGAGCGCTTTAAAGGTGGTAACCAACACCTTGAATCGCACCCGGAAGACCACTGGGAGCCAGTGCAGCTCGCGCAGGAGGGGTGTCACGCGGGCACGAGGTCCGCCCATAACCACCCGCGCGGCTGCATTCTGGACCAGCTGGAGCCTCCGAGTGCTCTTCAAGGGGAGCCCCATGTAGAGAGCATTACAATAGTCCAGCCGGGAGGTGACAAGGGCATGAGTGACCGTGCGCAAGGCGTCCCGGTCCAGAAAGGGCTGCAACTTGATGAATAAATTCTTTACCAGACTAATCAGAGGTCCATTTGGTTTAGGTTTAGGTATGAGGTATATTTGAATAAATCAAATATATCTCATAATTCATTGTGATTCTCATCAAGATGAATAAAACATGTAATTTGATAATATTAAAATTAGAGAATCTCTTTAGTGCTTCCTGCATAAGAAAACTATGTTATTGCATTGGCTATGAAGAGCCTGCCAATGTTAAAAAAACCAAATGAATGTGCTTAAACACATCTAATTCTCTTTGAGCAACTCAGTCTGTAGAAAATCCTCTTTTTAGAATCTCAGATCAATCTTTCACAATTTTCTTATTTACTCAGTAAATAAGCTATCTTGACCTCTGTTTTACAGATTTTATAACTGAAGTTCAGATTAATCAAGTATTTTGTCATAACATCTTTATCTTCAGTAGATATCCTTAAAAATCTAACATGTGATTTAGCAACAAACTCAGTAGTTTATTTCCCTTGGGTCAACAAGTCCAAAACATAAATCCAAAATTTTATCCATCTTGAAAGTATTATAGACTTCTCTTTTTGTGTCCGTCTCTATCCTATGTAATGTTGTATGATAGCTTGCTGGGTATACAAGTGATTGAAGTGGAAAAATGGAGAGATATCTCTTAATTCTGATCATCTTTGAAACATTTTAGTTCACTTTAGTGGTATGTGCTTTTCCTCTTTTGTATTTTTGACCACCCAGGGTCACATTATTGGAATTGGCCACTATATAAAAGTTCTAAATAAATAATTTGCAAGTTGTGCTTTGACTAGCAGCATTGTGGAGATCCAAAGTGGCACTCGGCTCTCCCAGGTGATAAAAGGGATCCTTTGTTGATGGGATGAACATTTGGCTAGTAAATGATAATGCAGATTTTCATGCTAGGGCAAAACTGGTACCTCATTGGGCCTTATTTCCTTCTAAAAGTAGAATACCACTCATTTAGTAGTTTATAATGATGATATTCTGAATCCAGTCTGTTCTGGGCTAAAAAATAACAACAACCCACAGGCCACACCAACCAATTTGGTGTAGTGGTTAGGGCTTCAGGCTAGAAACTGAGACATTAGGAATTCTAGCCCTACCATAGGCACAAAGCTAAGTGATGACTTTGGGCCAGTCATTCTCTGATGGAAGGAAGGACGGAATGAGCTGGTATTCAGCCGGTTCAGACTGGTTCGGGCGAACTGGTAGCTCCAATGATCAGCTGGCCCCACCCACCTGCCCCTGCCTATCCTTTATTTCCTGCTTTCTAGCTCATCTCAATCGCGCGCACAGCTGATTTCCCCTTCCCCTCGCTGTTCTACTTACTGTTGCTGACTTGGAAGGTAAGCAGCTGAGCTTCTAAATGCCCCATTTTCAGCGTGAAGCACTCACTCACCGAACCAGTTGTTAAACCGGCAGCATCCCACCACTGGAGGGAATGGCAAACCATTTCCGAAATCTTACCAAGAAAAGTGCAGGGACTTACTAGGCAGTCACAAAGAGTCAAGACTGACGTGAAAGCACCCATCCACTCACCCAGCACACACATGTATACTGCTCACAAAGGTAAAGCCATCAGATGTGGGCTGCTGAAGCCAGTTGATAACTAGATAGCAGAAAAGAGCTGTGGGGAAATCTCTGCTGCCATCTGTAGGCTCCATAATATTTTGTATCCCAAAATATTCAAGAGTATGATTATATGCATTACAGGTAGGCCTCTCTTAGTGGCTCTAATTGCAATTCCACCACTAAGTGCACCACAGTAGTGAGTTGCAAAACCCGTCGCTACTGGTTCGCTTGTGCGCTCGCACTCGCGCGATGCTTCTGCTCATGTGCAGAAGCGTCCGGCACGGGTGGGCGGAGCCTCCTACCACCGCCGCTACCAGTCCGCCGATCCAGGTAGAACCCAATAGCAACCCACCACTGGTGCACCAGTCATTAAGCAAAACATCACATGATTGCCTCACACTTGGCTTCTCCATTTTGGCTTTCTTTTTGTTTCATAAATGACGACATGGTGTAATATGTCATGTGTTGTTGTTCATCTGAGGCTGTATTTTATCTAGTTTTAAGAACTGCTAAGGACCAGATGATTTTTACTATGGCCTCAGACATATAACCATAGCATTCAAATAGTGTGTACTTTCTTTTTCACATGACTGTATTTTGCTTTGGAAAGGAAAAGGACAGTAAGTGCTTTTATTCTTTTGTAAAAATTAAAAAGTAATTTTTATTTGTCAACTTTTTTAACTGCTACAAGTCGTATGATCAGAACAGAGCAACACTCTACAATAAAATTAACATCTATAGTATACAGTAATCATGGCTGGAAAACATTACAATTAATAATTCTGCATTGTAGCACTGGTCTCTCATTGAATGTCTCTGATAATTCCAGTTCCCGGAGAACTTCTGAGCCCTCGATCACCTGTCTAAAGTAATAATTTAAAAAGAAACCTAAGTAAATCCTTGGAATTTATGTCAGTTGGATTGGTATTAAACCATAGTTTAAGAGTACTATTTTTTTGTTTATTTATTTGAAATCTATGGCTGACCATCTTAAAATACAACTCTGGGCTGCTCTTAGCAGTAATAAAATTATAAACCATATAATCAGGAAAGAAAAACTAAAATGAACTAAAAAACCTGGCACCCCAACCATCTTCTAGGATTCCCCAATAGTCACCCACCAGCTTTTATCACTTTGCCCTAATGCCTGGAAAAACAGCCAGGTCTTGAAGACTTTTCAGGAAGCTAAAAATATGGGCTGCCTGCTGGATTGTTGGCAGGATGATGTTCCACAAGATAGATTAATGCAGCTACCTCACTTCAGTGAATCTTCCCACTAATATTGCTTTGAGTTCCATGATAGAAGAAAGACAGGAGAGAAACATTAAAAAAGAAAAAAAAGAAAAGAAAATGTTCCTATGTTTCAGTTACATCATTTATACTTGGGATACCCAGAGTGACGTTTTACACCTACCCAAAAGCCACATATTTGGTATTCAGATATGGTGCAGCTTGTAATGTGATGTAGAATTGGGACCCGTTGGTGTGACGTCCTTTGTTGACCATTCCAAGAATCCCTCTCTTATCATGGGGAACTGCAAAATTTTCATCTAAAAACAGTAGAATAAGCAATATATAAGTGTGCAGGTGTGGATATACCTATATATAAACATACGAATACCAAGGCTGATGAAACTGTCTTTATCCCCATTGAATTAGCCTGCACAAGTTAAAAAGTCTTGATTAGTCAATCCAGAGGTCATTTTCTAAGTCTTTCCAGTTCTTGCAAAAGAGGCTGGGAGGCTGTTGCTTCCCTTTTAATAGCCCTCTTTCCCTGGTCCTTCATCACACCATAATAGTCCCATAATACATAGTACCATAATACATAGTCCCACTTGTTTCTGTGTATGGTTTTACTCCCCATTAGAGTGGAGTTGGAGTGCGGGTAGACATGCCTTGTTTTTGCAAAGCATCTCTGAGATTTCTTGATTATGGACACCAGAAGGAGCAGTTTACCTCTCAGGTGACATGGATCGAATCATTTTATATATGGGGAGTTGTGTTTGGCCCTAAACAGACCTGGTTGGGGCTAAAACCAGGTTTCTCTTTATTCTCTTCCTGGCTCCCTGCAAATAAGGCTATAGTGTAAGCACAGTTCTCTATGGCCAACTAATTTACTTTTTCTAGTGTTATATTGGCTTGCCTGCTTGCCTTAGTTCATTGTAATATCTATAATGCAACCAGAAAAAAGTATCGATCATTCCCAGTTTTAGACAGAAAGATGAGGAATACCTATTATGTACAATTCACAAATACACCTCAAAATCGAGCTCCCCACTATTCCATACCATGACAATGAGTTGCTCTGTGGTTCCTAGGAATAGTCTATTGCTCTCCATGTTTATCAACTTCTTCTATAGCTTTACTTCTCCTGGTGATGATGGCCAAAAATCAAACACCTTGTGAACTATCGAGAATTTGGAATATATGAGTTCTAAACTGCTTTTGAATCTCTTCAGCTCAAACCTGACCCTTTTTATGAGGAAGTGAAAATGGAAAGTGGCACTTGTAATACAAATGGTTGGCATTTGCATTACACTGATTAAAGTAAGAGTTTCAATATCTCCTTAACTCTTATTTTACACTATTTCTTTCAATTCTGTTTCTCTTAGAAAATTATTTTTTACATTTAGGATATAATCATTGCCTATGATATTTGTGAAACCTGCTATTTATGTAGGACCAGCTTTGTTTAAGAAAATACTACCTTCAAACACGGGGCCATATATCGATTCACCTCCATTTCCTTTTCCACCATCTATATCTATGTACATTATGAAAAATAAAATAAAATTATACATTATTTTTTATATCAGAAAACAGAATTTTAAATGACACTGTCATGTATAATATTATGATTTGTAATGTTTGTCTTTAAGCGAAATTAGGAAAAATATCAAAAAAGCAAAAAGCAAAAACACAAAACTATATATAAATGAATATTTTACAGATTATCTATGGGTGATTATAATGGTTCTCTTTCACTGAAACCGTTTCTAGAACTTTACATACATATCCATGCTTGAGAAGCTCTTATATATTTCATGACATTGGGAAGAGTGCTACTGTATATTAGTTTAATGGTTATTATTAACAAATCCTGCAATATAGGGAACTCATAATATTAGTTGTGGCTGAAATACATCTTCTGACATCCAGGATTGATCATGTTTGTTTGGATTCCTGGGGAGCATAATTCAGCAGCAGTCAGAGGACCACAAGTTCCCATATTTTGTTGTAACAGAAAGCCCAAAACATCTTTATGTCAAATACATGATGACTATTCTGTGTTTAGGCTTGCTTCTATCTAAATAAAAGGCTTCCATCCAGATAAATTTATATAAAATTTAAATTTTGTGTAAAAATTCCCCCATGTTTTATTCCACCCCCATGCTTGTGATTATCTAAAATATAATTCTTATCTAAAGGTTTGGTTTTATTCTGTTGATGGGGAGGAAGAACACTCTCATATGCTGGGTAGTATACCAAACTTGTCCCTTCACTTTTTTTTTGAAGAGTTTTCAATACATACCTCCTCCTTGTATCCAGCCATTTTTTACAATTCGATGAAAAATTGAATCCTTGTAAGTGAGTTCCAATCCAGACTCAGAGTATCCTTTCTCTCCTGTACATAAACACTTGAAATTATGGCATGTTCTGGGGCAAATATCAGAATAGAGCTGGACAATAGAAGAATATGGAAAATTTCAGAAGCTCAGTCCCTGAGGTCAGTGGGAAAGGAAACATTACATTAATTTATGAGATGAATGGATCACAATTACTTCTGTATATACCAGGTATTTTATCAAAGATTGTGACATCTTTTAAAAACGAGAGTTTTATCCTCATGAGAAAAGGCAATGCATTTTAAAATGGGAACAAAGAAACATGATTCAGAGATTGAGGTCTTGAGCATGTCCTCCTTCTGTTATCTGTTCTATTATTTTATGGTGACATATAATTACTTTTCTGCCTCAGTCCAACTGCTCACTATCATTTCACCCATCTCAGCCAACCAATAAAGCAATAAAGCTAATAGCCCTTGGCAATGGTGTTGCCTCTCTTTTGGAACACATGTCCCTCGCCAAGGGGCTCTCCTGGCAATTTTTCAGCTGTGTTTCAGGAGGCAATTTCTCCTTTTCTTCTAAAGAGCTTTTAGTTTAAGTTTTAAGAGAGGGAATGGACAGATTTATTTTCCATGGTGTTATATGATAACTTACTAATTTTAGTATTTGCATGTTGTAATAGCGTATTTTACATTTACTGTGAATCATTTGCAAATGTTCACAAGGACAAAGGTGCTTTTTCAACAGGCAAATGGACTTTCCGGTTTGTTCGTTTTTTTGAAGACGTTTTGCTTCTCATCCAGAAAGCTTCTTTAACTCTGGCTGGATGGTGAGGAGAGCTGAAGAACAGAGGTGGGATTCACATAATTTACCTCCAGGTTCTCCCAGCATTGAAAATGTGAGTGTGCGCATGGTCTCGCTTGGCTCACATGTGCCACCTCCACACATGCACCCAGCCTTCCATGCATGCGCTTTGCTCACATGCGTGCCTTCCGCGCATGCGCCCAGCCTCAAAAACGTGCCTAAATAGGACAGCATAGAGCCGGGGCGGGCCCACCACGATTTCTGCTACAAATTGGTCTGAACTGGCTCAATACCCCCTCTGCTGAAGAAGCTTCTTTGATGAGAAGCAAAACGTCTTCAAAGAAAAACCAGATAGTCCAGTTGCCTCTTGAAAAAGCACCTTTGGGACAACCGTGATCTGAATGACTGAGAATCTCCACAGACATTCACAAGGACACAATGCAGAAATTCAAGATACGTGCATACACACAAATACCCAGAGACGGGGAGGGGGAGAGGGAGAGAGAGAGAGAGAGAGAGAGAAAACTGCTTGATTAGAAAATTTATGGCACAATGCTAAACATGTTTAGAGAGAAAGAAAAAAGTTTGAGGAGTTGGCAGTAAGAGTCTATTGGATTGCCGCTTTAATAAATCCTTTTGAGTTTTAAACATTTAATTCATCAAATAAGCATCAGCTTGCATTTGAAAAAAAATCTAAATCAAAATATATTTGTTTTATGTTCTGAGGAGTCATTGCATCAACTTTAAAAGCATTCCTTTCTCTTTGTTACACATATGCCTATGCACGCATATACAAGGTACAAGGGATTGTACTTTCTAAGGTGACACTATTCATATTGAATTTTTATGTAGTTATATAAAAATTGGTGTAATAAAATTTGCATCTTTACACCCATTAGTGGGCCTAAGAAAATATTTTAAAATAAAACTGACTGATCAAACCAATATTTTTTGACCAGGATGAACCCACAAAATTTAGGCTCAAGAGACCGGAAATGTTGTACACACTATTGCATTGTCATCTAAATAATTCTTATGAGTAGTCATTCTTCAACTTCATTCATGTTCCAATGTGTAATTGATCTCACATCAGGAATTGGATCTTGAGTGTTTTAAATAACCGTTTCAAACATAAATGTATTTGCTTCCATGTGCAAGATAAAAACAAGGATTGTTTGTCTTTTCCTTGGGCAACTTACCTCAAAGAGCAATTTTCCAGTCGAAACTTCCTGAACTGCTATTTCCATGAAAACAAATATATGCTGCCAAGATAAAGAAACCAAACCCTATGGTTAAAGTAGAACCGAGTGAGTGAATCACTGGATAAAGATTGCTCCCTTCTGACTCTGAGTCATGCTTCAGAAGGTAAAGGGTCAAATTCCAGTAAGTAGTCAATTTCACCAGCATTTCCCTGAAGCTATGACTTGTCAATATTTTACTATTAGAAGGCTTGATCAATAACCGTCAACTAAACTTTCAAAGAACTCAGACATCATATGGATGAGTCTGGAAAGCATTCCAGGGTACATGTTTATAGCAGGGGCTCAGGCTCTTAGATCAAATGTGAACTGAGAATACATAGAACAATGTATCTGTGAAATTTAAGCAACCTATTTATGTTAGGTAGTCAAGCTGTGTTTTAAGGGTTGAATTAATTCCTGATCATCCCCAGGTTTTCCACTTCTTCACTGTTCCTGAACCTCTGCTGGGAAGGGTGTGCCAAAGCTTCATAAACCGTTCTATGAAGGCACTGCATGGACTCAGTGAAGAAATGGATAGCTTTGGATAGTGAAGTAGGTGGCGTATAAATTCAGTAATAAATAAATAAATAAATAAATAAATAAATAAATAAATAAATAAATAAATAAATAAATAAAAATAAAATGAATGGAATGAAAGTCACCACATAAACCAAGATATTGAAAGCACATCTGTCAAGGAACAGCTTGGTCTGCAAACATGCCACAGTTGAAACTGTCTGAAGGCAACAATGTTTTTTTTTAAAAAAATATGTATTAATGTAAATTAGAGAAAATGATACTGAAAATATGGGTGTTTTTTTAAAAAAACAACTCTCCTTTTTGAATGATTAGAATAAAATTATTTCCAGCTTCATTATACCACTTCTATTTTAGGAGGCATTAAGCCTGAGATCAAAACAGTTTTTACAAGTTAATCTGTGAACTTTCACAGTGAGTGATCACCTATGTTCCAGAATGCATTCTTGAGATGGTGGGAGCCTTTCTTGTGAGCTTTTCGGATCATTTTGTCCCCAAAATGGATTGATAATGTAGTCCAGGAGTGTCAAACTTCCGGCCCGTGGGCCAGATGTGTCATGTTCTGGCCACGCCCACCCCTGGTTTAGTGAAGGGAAAGTTGTGATACGTCATGTGATAACATGTCATCGTGAGTTTGACACCCCTGATGTAGTCCATTCAACAAGCCTTTTATGGTAAAGGGCCAAACATTTATTTTCCATTCCAGATCTGAGCTGCACCAAAACTTCCATATCATATACATTGCCAATTTTTGTATCAGACTCGGCAGGAACTCACAGCATTCCAGACACTTTACCCTTATTAAACACTTGGCTTGATTTGGCAGAAAACTCTCAGATGTGACATGGCTATAATAGAATCTTTATATCAGTTAAGAGTAAAGCCCTAAACTAAATTGTTTGTTTACTCACAGCCATGCAAAGAATTCACAGCCTTCAGATGCAGCTATACTTCAACATGTAGGCTTTTTCTTCCTGCTCTTCTGAATTCATGATATTGGCCACTCTATGGCCTTGAGAGACAGCTGAAAGATGTTCATGGGACAGTTGCTATTTGCCTTGGAACTACTGGTTCCTGCCAAGCTCAGCCCTTACAAGCATTCAGACTGTGCTCTGGACCTCAGCTGCCTGTTTTTAATCACTTACTCACTCACTGACAATTCCCATTTCTTTTCAACTTTGTTGCATAATTTCTAAAAAAATATTTATAATGGAAAACTAAGTAGCAAATAAATATTACTAGCTTGAGTCATGCAGCCAGTGATGGAGTTACAAGCTGGCTTATCATGGCTCCAGCATCCCTGACAATGAAATATACTACGGCCTCCCAGATAGATGCATTCAATATTTCAATTTAAAAAGGATTCTGCTATATCCTTGCTTGGCCTGGAAATGTCAGTAGCAATCCATTTTAGTTTGTTTGTGAGGATTGTTTGGACTTTCCTGAAAGGTGGGATTTTGGACAGCCGTAAATCTGTCAGAAGCTATTATTGGTGTTTATCTGTAAAGCATGATATGAAGAAGAGAGGGAGTTAAATCTATGATTTTAAGGTTAGTGTTTAGTAAGGTTTATGTGATTTAAATGCCACAAAAATGATGACTACAGCAACTTAAAAAAATGGGAGAAAATCTATTAACTGAAATTCTCCTGATTACTCTTAATTTTTTAAAGCCTTTTCTAAGTCAACATAGGGTTTTATGTAAACTCCAAATATCGTATAGCCATCAGTGAGACTTCTAAAAATCCAAATATCACCTTTTTGGCTTTTAAGTATTTTGTGAGGAAATCTGATGTAATTGCTTCATAAAGTGCTGTGGGCTTAAAGTCTTTATAATCCCAAACATCATAAGCCCACTTCAGCAGCATTTTTTCATCTCCAAGAAGCTGGCCATCAATAAAACACATCACATTGGATGGGTATTCCCATGTTTCACCTCTCAGTTCCTGCGATCAGAAAACAAAATGGCAATATTAAGGACTGATACACATATCATAGAAAATCACTAAACATTTTACATTGGTAATAAAATTAAGAATAGATCTGAAAAGATGAGTTTTTGCTAAAAGATTCAAGTTTGAAAGCATTACATCAGTTGATCAATAAATTTCCTATTTAATTACTGAATTTCTAACCCATCTTTCTGTTTCGTGAACTGTAAATTCACTTTTCATGCATCATACTAAGCCATAAATTGTTCTTTCTGGCTCCTTTTATTGTGGAATTCCAGCTTACAATAAAGCACAGAAAAAGGCTTTTGTCAATTATTCAACAAATCATAATTTAGTATAATATGCTATACTGTTAGACCTCAAACAAACCACTTCTCCTTAATTTGGGCTAATTTGTCCTAATTTGGAAATAGAAGTCATACCATCAGAAATTAGCCAACTATACTTTAGTCTACCACCTTGTACAAACCAATCAGTGTAATTATTTTGCAGTTCAGTGTGGTGTGCAAACTCTGAAATTGGAATAATAAAACTAGTTAACTATAGATAAGCATATTGTAAAAATACAGCCAGAAATAAAATATACCTTCTTTTTTTCTTGTAGATATTCATCCCATGCAAACTGTAATAAAGGAAGTACTTTAGGCTCAGCTATCTTGGTGGGGAAATTTCTCCTAAGGGTCTAAATATGCAAGAGAAAAGTTTTAAAGACTGAGCTATGTTTTATATTTTATAATGGTGCTCCTAAAATACACATAACCATTATAGTCAAGTAGCCAATCATATAAGTTACTTAAGTAACAATATTTTGGGATGGCCTATAAAAGAGGAATTTATACAACTCTACTTGCATGTCATATGTCATGCAACAGTTTTATCATAATGACGTCAATTTCTCCTGCATTTATTATACAAGAGTAAAATGGCTAAAAATAGTTTAAGCAATGGAGCGGTAGCAGTGAGACTTGCAAGTCAAGAAATTTGTTTTTCATCAAGCATCAGTTCAACTAAATGATCCTTAGTTAGCTTCCATCTCTCTCTACAATATATTTCATTGTATCGCATAATCTAGGAAGTATGTACAATGAACTGACAGATATTTATGATGTAGCATCAGAACTAAGTTTCTGAATGAAGGTCAATATCCTTTCACAGAAAAATATACTCTTGGGAGATATTGATATATGTCAGATTTTAATTGCTTCCCTTTGGGTTAGCCATTTTGTTCATAATGACTCTCCTCCATCCCTACTTCCTTTTCTTTGTAGCCCTCCCAAGATAGATGCCTCTCCACAGTCCATGAAGAAGGCATTCCATCAATGGGTTTAATTGGTTAACATCTTTTTAGTCTACCCATCTAATTAATTCTTGATTTTTTATAATAATGTGTGAGTTGACATGAAGTGGCCTAGGAAAAACAGCCTTTATATAGCTGCTTGAATACTAAAAATAAATATTTATTTTTTGCATATTTTTTGTGCAGACATAATTCCCTCCTAGAGTGGCATTCTCCACATCTTTACATTTGCAGAGGTTTTCAGCAGCTGAACTAAACATTTGAAAACAAGTCAACTTGGGGGCGGTTTTTTTTCATCTTGAAGGATGTGAGAGTTTTATTTCTACATAACTGAAGGAAATTTATTTTATTTTATAAATTCATTAACTGCTACAGAAGGCAAGAGGAACATAAAAATGGACAGTTTGTCAGGGGCATTATTTTTTTAAAGTTACAAAACCCTACCTTATAACTGCATACTGACAGCATAGAAGATAGAATCATAGGCGTGGAAGGGATCTCAGACGTTTTCTAGTCCAACCTCCTCAAGGCAGGAGATCTTATACCATCCCGGTCAAATAATTGTCCAGTCTATTTTGGAAAACCTCCAGTGATGGAGGACTTACAACTCCAGGGGGCAAGCTATTCCATTGATCAATTGTTCTCACTGTCAGAAAATTTCTCCTTCCTTCTAGGTTGGATTTCTCTTCAACTAACTTTCCACCCATTACTTCTTATAACACGTTTAAATCTTGAGCTCAACCGACAATTCTGTTCTGGAAGAATCTACTGTTTGTTCAACCTTTGCAATTCCATGTTTGCGGTCTGAAGAGCTCAGGGCAACATTATCAACACAAAGAGCAACAAGGAAAAGAGAAGCAGTTCCCCAAGATGTGAGCAGTGGATCTGCAAGAAGGACCTGAGTCCTGGGAATTACCTCTGCTGCGTGTGCTGCCATGTGAAAGGAAGGTTCGGTGAGCAGGCCCACCACCTCCACTTCTTGAAGCTTTATAGACTGAACACATGGGTTCTTCGACCACATTACCCACAAAGTTTTCTCTCTCTTCTCTTTGCTTTTCAGCCGCCTCACTTCTTCTCAAGCAGCAGCAGGAGAAAAATCAACAAGTCCCCTCACCATAGCAACTCCAATCAGGTGCTACCATTCTCTCCAGCTGGGAGTTCTGCCAGCCAGCGATTGATTCCCAGCAGACTTTTCCCTTATTTAATGCAACATGAAACCCAACCGGTCTGTTTGCAGGTATGTTTAAATCTGATAATTAGCTGTTATTATTAACCCAGAATGTTGATTTTCCAATGAAATATCGTAATGAGATAGCCGTGTGTTGGCTCATTGAACATGCTGAGCTGTGATACCCACTGAGAAGAAACCAACATTCTTCTTTTCCTTTCCTACCTATACATTTGCATAGGGAATTATTTAAACAGTACATATTGATTAGTGGTGCCCTGTAGAATTAATTTACACAGATGATAATAACATCTGATTAAAATCTCATTAACAACATAAAGTGCTTTTGGGTTGGTGGTGGGCTTCTTTGTTCTTTGATTAGTACAGTTAAATAGATAATTCTTGCCATAATTAAGCTCCGCTGATAGAAACAACACGTAATGTCACATGCATAAGAATGGAGCTTAAAGTTAATTAAGAAAATAGGATAAACTTAATATGTATATAAGTAATTATGTTATATACCCAAATTAGATCAATCATTGACTGCATGTGATTATGAAATTTTATTTTAAATACTTTTTAAAAATATTAACGTATATACTTGCAGATAAGCCAAACCCAATTTTTAAGGTGCGTTGTGGCACCTCAAATTCTGGTAATCACTTACAGTCACAATTGAGCCCAAAATTTCTGTTGCTAAGTGAGACATTTGTTAAGTGAGTTTTCCCCATTTTACAACCTTTCTTACCACAATTGTTAAGTGATTCACTGCAGTTGTTAAATTAGTAACACAGTTGTTAAGTGAAACTGGCTTCCCTATTGACCTTGCTTGTCACAAATGGTGACCACATGACCCAAGGACACTGCAACGATGAGTCAGTTGCCAAGCATTTGGATTTTGATCACGTGATCATGGGGATTCTGCAATGTGAAAAATGATGGTCATTTTTTTTGTGCCATTGTAACTTTGTTCACTAAATGAATTATTGTAAACCAAGGACTACCTATACAGTAATGAGACTGGAATATTTTCCACTATGGACTGACAACTGTTGCCATCTATACCTACTTGTGTTGCAGCTTCTCAGATACTATCACCCTGTGATCTTGAAATATGCTTGGCTCGCAGACGGTTACTCTGCAGGTTGTTTCAAGATTTATCTTCTTTTTCTTCTTCTTGTTATTCTCATTCACTTAAGACAGTATAGAGAAGATCTCACCAACAGGTAAGGAATATCTATCATGTGGATCTTAATGAAAGTGTGTAGAAGCTTTTCTGTTTTGTCATGTTGTTTTACCTAAGTGTTTTAAATTCCTTAGGGATCCTAATGACAGCCATTTCATTCCTGTGAAATTTGCAGACTCCTTGATGTTGACAGCCAGATAAATTTTAAGGGAGAGATTGGTAATGTGGGAAAAAGGTAAATATTTCAATTGTTGTTGTGTAATACTGAAAAGATACACAAAAGTACTGTATTCCCAAGTAAAACAGGATATCCTACATATGTTTATAATTCAGGAAATCAGTTTTGTTTTTATTGATAGTCAGAGGGAGCTCCAAAAAACCACTGGTTCCTGCTGTAAGGAATGGGGAGGCAAACCCTAATTTACATTTATTGGTAAGTGCTCAGGCAACACTCAGTTTTGGTTGATGTTCAGGCTAATTGGGAACACATAGGCAGGGCAATTATTCAATCTCTTTTTCTGCTAGGTAATGTTTTTCTTTAAAAAATAAAAAGATAGAAGCTGGAAACTGAACTGAGAATAGAAATGTGGTTCATTCTCCCCAGCAGCCTCAAATAATTGACTGAAATGCAAAGGGATCTGAAAATTAAATGCAGGAATAATTGAGATAGAAACATGTTTCAGGAAGTCATCTTGCGGTATGGCAAGAACAGGGGTGAAATGCTCCTGGTTCGGACCGGATTGTCTGATCCGGTAGCAATGGAGGTGGGTGGTTCGGAGAAAAATCCCTGCCCGCCCCCCCCCCCATGGCCAGCTGAGCTGCGCAATCATCAGAGGCTTTTTTTTAATTTTTAAAAGCATTTTTTTTAGAACCTTTGGTGGAAAAATGCTTTTAAAAGTAAAAAAAAAGCCTCTGATAATCGCGCGGCTCAGGTGGGATCGTCACAGGTTTTTAAAAGCATTTTTTTTACAACCTCTTCGGCCAAAGAGGTTGTAGAAAAAATGTTTTTAAAAGAAAAAAAGCCTCTGCCGATCAGGCAACTCAGCTGGGATCATCAGAGGTTTTTAAAAGCCGAAGAGGTTGTAGAAAAAATGTTTTTAAAAGAAAAAAAGCCTCTGCCGATCAGGCAACTCAGCTGGGATCATCAGAGGTTTTTAAAAGCCGAAGAGGTTGTAGAAAAAATGGTTTTAAAAGTAAAAAAAAAAAAAAAAAGGTTGGCCACACCTACCCAGTCACATTACCAAGCCACGCCCATAGAACTGGTAATAACAAAATTTACATTTCACTACTGGGCAAGAGCCTTATATTAAAATGTGCCTACTTTTCCAGAAAAGTAGAAAAATAAGGGTGCTAGGAATGATTTGGGAAGGCTACAGGAGGTCCTAGAAAGCATCCTCAAAAATTTGTTGTTGTTAATAGGGTATTTGTGACTGGTCATATCCATCATGGCTGCTCTTTTGTGATAGCATCTAAATATAATCTCAAATTATTATTTGGGCATATGGGGAAATAGTTGAAATATATATTTTATATTTGCACATATGATTATTGCAATTATATTGTAACTTTATATATTTTTCTTAAAACAATTGCATATTTAATTTGTTCTTATTTATACTGCAGAAGCATAGGTTTGACCTGTAAGGAACACATTTTTGACAAAAGAAAAGGTTTGTAACACACAGATAAACCGTGGAAGAAATTTTCCCCCCAGAAGGATTAATGTATGCATTGTGTTTATTTTAAAAGCAATGTAGCTTTATCTTACATAAAGAAGCATTATATTTTAAATGTTTAACTGATGGCACAATTTCATCATTTAGAGCAGAATTATTTCCCGGTTATATGTCTTTTGCCCCTCCTGATATATATATATTTTTCTTATGCAAACCTTCAGAGTTAATTATCTTCACTACATTATTCAATTGGTTTTAAGACACTGAACTTTTTAAAACAACAGATTTATAAAAATCTCAATCAGCAACTGAGGGACAAATGAGTACCCTCTCTCCCATGTACAAACTCTTAGCACCTTCATCTCCTGTTCTGCATTATACAAAGCTTACCACCAGGATGCTGAAGTAATCCGCAAGGTTTCATCTCCAACCAGTGTTTATTACCACAGTGAAGCTTTCCTATATTCAGTAGAATCCATATTGTACAGTTTAGGCAGTATGAGGAAAGGAAGAATGGAAGGTATAGTGCACATCTGAGAACGGATGTGCATCACACTGCAATTCCTTAAAGAGAAAGTCTCTCTTCTTACTCCTTCCTATTTTTAGACTACTTCGGCCTTCGATCAGCTGGCCAGTGCGCATGCTCACGCAAGAAAATGGAAGACCAGCTCTTCCAGTTTCTAGCACTGCCACATGCACAAAGGCCAGCTGATCGTCGTGCATGCATGCACGTCAGAAACCTGGAAGAGGAACGGGTGCTGCCGCGCATGCACGGCAACATGGGTCCATGCGCCACTTCAGGCACGCGTGCCATAGGTTTGCCATCACAGGCCTATGCCCATCTGTTTGGAGATATAACTTTTATTTTTTCTGTCTTTTGAAATTATACATTTACTTTTGCAAAATGTTGCAAAAATTCCTCAAGTCTTATTTTACCTATGCTTGTAGAAACCTTCTAATAAAACTGTCTCTCGCAAAGTCTTAATGGACACAGATTGATCCATTTTTAAAAAAAATCCAAACATGAGCTTGCTTTAGCCCAAACTAATGAGCATATAGGAGAAAAAAATACTATATATATAGATATCTATATATAAAATCAGTTGATATATATATATACAGTATAAGTCCATTCAGAGGCAATTTTACATCCCATCATTTTCAGTGGAAAAATTAAGCATGCATTGTTTTTTCTCACTGAAATAACAGAGATGGCAAAATGTGTAAGCAGGCTTGTACCATGTTCTTTTAATATTTGATTGCAATTTAGGCAAAATGCATGAGAACACACTGGTTAAAAAGCTATGCTTTCAACATATATCTAAATTGATAAATCTGCAAAGTAAAAATGCATAAACCAATTGCCGTTACGGCAACAATCAACATTACTAGCATGTGAAATTAAATAGGGAATACTATATATATAATGCATTTCACATGAAGGCTCTTCTTTCATCTTGATAAATAAATATATCTAAGAAGGAAATCAGTCTGTGTTTTAAAAAGCCTGCCCTTCAGTGTGATGATCTCGAGATGGCTGGTCTACAGTTAGAGGCTGTTAAGCTGAATTGGAGATATGTACAGTTTGGGTCTGTCCCTTGCTAATTTGAGGAGGTAGAATTGTATCTTGACTGATGTGAAACCGTTGGTTAGGTTCTTGGGCCATCTGCAGATGCGGGGTTGGATGCGATGTTCCTGCAGCTATTTGAAGCACATCTGCTTGACTCTGATTGGCATGGAGATGTTCCAGAGCTTCTTTGGACAGTGTGATAACATGCATTTGTTCAGTCTGGGGAGAATCCATTGAGTCACTCACAATGCTGATATTCTGAATCTGGTCTGTGGGTTCTGTTTGGCCTGAAAGAATCAGGTTCTGCAGCTGCTGTGATGGCTGAGTGAGAAGAGTAAGGCTGCCTGTGTGCTCTGTCATCACATTTTGGGAATCATCTGAAGTGACAACACTAATGCCTTGATTATGGCTGGGCACAAAGTTTATGTTGTGCACCGAATCTGTCACCAACAGCTGAATCTCCTGGGGTCCAGAGGTAGAAAGTTGATACTGCTGCAGCTGAAGAATGTTCCTGACGTCCTCTGTGCTGCTACTGTTGGATGAAGTGTTGGCTTCCTGTAGCTGCTTCTCTTTGATATGAATTTTCAAATGAGATTTCAAATTGTCTAAACGTGCAAACTGCACACAACACTCTGAACAAGAGAAAGGTTTTTTGCCGGTGTGCAAGATACAATGTCTCCTTTTGGCGCTGGAATCGGAAAAGGATTTTCCACAAATACTACACGAATATGGCTTTTCTCCTCTGAAAGAGAGGACATCTGGTTTGATCACATATGTCAATATTTTGCGAAGCATGGATGTTATTAAGAACCCAAAGCATTATTCAAATATCACAGCATTAAAACTGAATGGCAGATGGATTCTCTCTCTCTTCCTTCCTATGAAGTACACTTACTCAGGTAAGTGATATGTAAATAAATGGAAGCCATCTTACTTTCTTATCATGCAGTGTAAATCATTACTGTATGATAGAATGAAACTCTGAAATCCTGTTGCTGCTCATGATGCCTCAACATGATTGGTAGCTAGTTTGCCAATCTCAAAAACTATTGGGCAGGAGCGTAGATATATGGCGAGACAACTGGGCGCGTCTAAACCCATTTTACTCTTGCCATTTATACTGCAGTAGCCATGTTTGTTTCTAATCATATTCCAATATGTCTACCCCATAGAATAACAGTAATCAAACTACCATATGTTGAGGCAGCAGGTGAATAAGTCTGTCATTAAGATGACATGGTAATACTATTCTTTTTTATCCATTTTGGGGATTTACATTGGTGCAACTGAGGTAATAAGTGAAAACATATTAACATAGTAAATAGAGAAAAATTCCACACAGTCACAATTTTTCTGTATAGCTTCCTATCCCTTTACTATTGAGCTTTCAAAGACTTTTAGGATTGTCAGCTTTCTCTGCTTTTATAAACAGATGATGATCTGTAGGTGCCCCATAAAAAACAAATTTCAAAGTTTTTTAAAAAAGACATTACTATCCATTTCTAATGTACATATACTCTCAATCTGTAATGGCAAACTTTTTTTAACCAAAAGAAGATAAATTAAAACTGTATGCCTTGTGTCATCTATAATGAGAAACCCAGAGTTCATTTAAAGCAGGACCCAATAGAGGTCATTGTTTTTTGGGGTTTTTTGGCAATATATATTCAATAATGTGACAGTGCTCATTAGCTTTGGGCTAAAGACTAAGTATAATGTGCACCAGTGATTAAAAATAATTTGCTTAAATATTCACAATGATGTAGACCAGGTGTGACTGGCCCACGGGCCACATGCAATCCTGAGCAGCTAGTAATGCTAGCAATGCAGTTCAGCTAGATCATAAACTTTTAACATCATGTGATTTTATATTATAAAACTATGTTATATCAGGCTCAAGACAATTTCTCTTCACTCAATGCGGCCCAGGCAAGCCAAAAGGTTGTATACCCATGGTGCAGGCAATCAAAATTGTCAGCATACAGCATACCATGAACTGAATTTACAAACTATGATCTGTAATTGCAGCAGACAATAAAACTGTATTAATAGCCTCACTCGAATTATTTCCCATAAACTGGTTTCCATGCAAAATCACAAAGAAAAAAAAGGGAAGGAGATACCTGTGAATTCTGATATGTGTCTGAAGAGAACTTTTTGCTGTAAATGACTTGCCACAGATTTCACAAGTAAATGGCTTTTCACCTATAAAAACTTGCTGATTAGTAATAGTAATTATCTCTTATTTAAAGAACAATTAAGAGACTTTGACTTATAAGTAGACTCTAATGAATGAAACAACCAAATCTCATGCTAATTCATAACTATTAGGGTGAATAAATAATGAATTGAGATATGAACATACAAGAAAATACTGAAATTTTTTTGGAGGACAATGTTTTTCTCTTCAGTCTTCTTTAACTGCTCCTGCTCTAAAAAATTAGGGGGGAAAGATTATGAAATACATCATATTTTAATGTAAAATTATACATAAAATGGATAATACTGATTTTATTTCCTTTTAATAATCTGCTCATGGTTTTCAGCCATAATCATTTGCCTTCTGATAAAAAAGCAGGAGTTCTATTTCCTACCAGCCAAAATTTCTCGAACAGTAGCAGCAGTTTGACAGTGGAAACCAATTATTCAAATGTAATAAGTTGGCCTTCACTGAATGTACTGAAGTATCCATCAGTTTAGATTCCTGCGAAATCAGCAGTAGGACTCCCACACTGGGCTGCAAAACTCCAGAGGACTGCCTAATATGGCAGCTAAAGTCCATGATCTTAATAGCCCCTACCAATTCTTTTACTGTAAACTTTGCACCGTATTGATTCAGCACCACACAGTTTCATTGTTAAAGATTAGAATCCATTATAAGATCATTTATTATCTACAGATGAATGCTGCTTACTTGGATGTTCCTACCTAAATAATATATACTGCCAGCTTTTTTTCAGAAAAGAATAGAAAGCAGCATTACCTGTATGTGTTCTTAAATGTTTCTTTAATTGAGCTGTATCCATGAATTTACGATGACAGAGGATGCATTCTGGCAATGAATGGCCTGATTATGTAAAATGAAAAATAAATTATTATTTTTCCCAAGTGTGTCTATTTCATTTATAATTTTTATCTTAACATGTCGGTGGTTAATAATAAATTAAGAAGTTTACAATTCTAATACAACTGAAACCAAAGTAATGCCACAATTGATGGAAGCATTATAGAGAACATTTAGAAAATTAAAACATGGGATAATGGTTCCATCAAATGCTAGGCGAACTGACATCTGCTTGCATGGTGGATTTCTCTACTTTCCTTTCACATGCACTCCAATTACTTCCAGATTTGGGAGGTGTGCGAGGGATGAAGGAGGAATCTCTTATGGTGACTGATACTGTTGTATCAGCAGATGACTACTATTGCATGTGTCCCTATATTCTTCTAGTTATTGCTCATCAGTACATTTGCAATTATACTTTTCCCAATATAATCTTAGTAACTTAGTAACTAAACTATTACATTAATGAAACAAGCTTGTACTATAACATAATAATGCCAAAGTTAAGCTGGTGGTCCAATTCACCACAGCAACTGTTCTACAAGCAACTCTATTTTTCTAGCTTCTTCATATGCAGGAATTATCCCTTTACTATCTCTATCGTCAATCATAATTTTTAGCTTATTATGAATTGCTTCCTTTCAATTGTGTATTTTCAGCAGAAAATATCCCCAACTCCTCAAACACAGAATATTTTAATTTTTTGTATTATCACATTACTCATATAATAATTCTGCAAAATGATCAGATGGCACTAACAATGTGCTGAAACATTTATGGAATGCACAGTAAACAAATATATAGCTATTGGTTATGAATCAATAATTAAACGTACAAGAAAACCTCAACATTTCCTAGCAAATTGTAGTATTCTTTAATTCATTATACCTGTGTGAACTCTATAGTGACTTTTAAGTTGCCTTCTCTGGCTGAAGTATTTTCCACACTGGTCACAGGTAAAAGCCTTCTGACCTGAAAAGAAAGAGGGGAAAAAGAGAAACTGTAGTTATTTATTTGTACTTATGGTAATCTGAGCAGCCATCTGTGAATTCACACCTAGTTATTCTGATCTTGCATAGCAACTCAGTTGAAATATTCCAGAGTGCAGGGAATTCTGATAAGAACCCTGCCATTACAAAGTAGGGCATCATCCAAAACCCTGTTCTTAGGACTGCCATAAAAGGTTGAAACCAAGGTGATTATTCTTAGTGGCAGGTAGGATGAATGAGGTATATTGTTTATTGTAAAATGGAACAGCAGATTAAATATGAAGTGGCAATTTGGTTCAATTATGAAAATAACTGAAACCAAGAGACAAAATTGAAATGTTAAAAAGTGTGATGGGGATTTTGAAAAAATATGTTGTAAATGATGAAATAAAATAATTAATTGATGCTATAGTAAGAAATCAGGAATTAGGGGCAGATAGTGATATTGCTTATCATGTACTAAGAAGAGATTAAGATAAGATGTGGAAGGTCAATTAAGTTAAAGGGTTTCAATATAATAATTGAATATGATAAAGTACATTATTCATAGCCAAAAAGTGTGATGGGGATTCTGAGAAATATATTTTATAAATGGAGAAATAAGATAATTAATTGATGTTACGCTAAGAAATTAGGAATTGAAGGGCAGATGGTGATACAGTTTATATATTATGTATTAAGAAGAGATTAAGATAAGATAAAGAAGTAGGGAAAAAGAATATTATGGCAGAAATTGAGATTGTAAATTGTACTTGGAAAAAACAAAAAGGAAGATTGGAATAGATGATAAAAATCAATATATAACTATGTTATAAGAAGTATAAGATGTGACCCGGTCAACACTCTGTTCATAAAATATGTATGTGAAAGAAAAAATTAATAAAACTTGTTTTGAAAAAAAGAAAAAAAAGAAATAGCAAATACAGGAAAATGAAACATTTCCTCAGAAATACTTGATAATATTTCACATTTTGTATGTGGACTTCCATTTACAGAACATTACATAAGCAGATTTCTATTTACCTCATTTCTGCGGCCACCACCACATTCTCATTACTTATCTCTGTTAATTGATTTTGAGAGCATGTAGTAGTTAGAAGAGGGAGGAGGAATTTCTCTTGTCTCGTTCTTGGAACAAGAAGAGTAGTAAAGCCTTGAATACCAGTGGATTATGGGTGCTATATCCAATGTACCTTATTCAAAGGAAAACACACCTGGGACTTCTACCATTAATGTGAAATTGATATAGAATTTATTCCACAGGAAAAAATCATGAGCTATAAAAAGCTTTCTATAACTGAATGGAAAGATCTAGTCTTATGGATTAATGTATAGCCCCTATGAACTACAGAAGTATACCTTATAAAAAAACCAGACACTAAGGACAAAATATTGGGGTCAGCTATAATTTCCGATTCCTAAAACGAGTTCTCGGAAGTGTCAAACATACTCTTACTGAAATAATGCAGGTATACTCATTCTAATCCAGCCAGGGATTATTTTTTTCACTTTACAATTTTAGCCTAATGAGTGGCTTTTGATCTTACCTGTATGAAGACTCATGTGTTCCAGGAGAGAATGTTTTGTGGTTAAAGCCTTATTGCAAACTGTGCAAGCATATGGCCGTTCCCCAGTGTGCATCCGCTCATGGACTTGGAGAGAGTGCTTCTGGGAAAAGCCTTTGCCGCATTCACCACATTTGAATGGGCGCTCTCCTGAAAACAAAAGTATGGCACTGTGAATGGGAAACAGACATTTCAAGCAGATGGAGCAGTACTTGAAATAACAACATGCATCATTTAATTTAAATCAGAAGTAATTTTTCAATACTACTACAGTTTGAAAATACTACAAAGGCAGAAATGTTGATGGTAAAATTAAGTGTTTCTACAAAAGGGCAATTTTAAGAATTTTAATTCGAGTAGCACCCAACTTTCTTCATCTATATTCTGCTGTAATTATTTATATAAATAACTGTAGTCCATGAAGATACCTAATATTCTTTCTTCTCCCATTTTTTGCCACAACAATCCTATAAAGTGGGTTAAGCTGAGAGAGATTCATTTGCCCAAGTCACCCAGTTGGCTTCGTGCCTAAATTGGGTACTAGCATTCCTCGTCTCCTGGTTTCTATGCTGGTGTCTTAACCAAAAGGAGATAGATAAACCAAGAAAACAAAAGTGTTCCTTTTTTGAGGCTGTATTGAAAAATAGAAGCACAAGGATTCCTAATTCACAGTGCAGAACTACAAGAGCTAATTACTGACGTGAATCCATGAGTAGATGCACAGAGATAAAATCTCCCATCAGTCAAGTCTAACACTTGAGGACTTGAGGACAAGTCCACTTTATTTTAAGTAACAAAAACTTTCCTGTCTGGTCTACAATGCAGGAATTTCCTAGTGATCTCTCATTTAAATACTAAGCAAAACCTGCATCATTTTTTCAGGCTTATACATGAGTCACTAATTGCAGCCAATTACTGTGACTTAACATATATGCAAGCTCTTAAATTTTGTAGCAATATGAAAATATACCAGTTTACCATAAAGCAGGTGTTGGGAATAGTTAAACATTTGGGTGGGTGGATGGGTGAGTAAGTAGGACAGGGCGCTTGTCAAGTTTTTCAACCTTAAAACTAAGACCTCTGCATCCATCTGTTGCAAGAAAAAGATAAGACAATCCTAGAGAAACCATTATCCTCAGAATTTTTCACCACAGACTGAAGATCTAGCCTTTCATATAACCAAAGGCTTAAAAGTCTAATGATTTCACATCACCTGTTTTATAAGACTTGGTATAATTTCCATTGAATATTTTACAAGGCTCCTGAGCCTGATAAATGGATTCTTAAAAACAATAGTTTAAGAGAGCCAGTTTGGTCTAGTGGTTAAGGCACTGGGCAAGAAAGTTGGAGACTGTAAATTCTAGTCCCGCCTTAGTCATAAGTCAACTCAGTGACCTTGGGACAGTCACCCTCATTCAGCCCAACGCACCTCATGGGGTTATTGTGGGGAAAATAGGAGGAAGGTATGTTGGATATATTTGCCACCTTGAGTTCTTTGTAAAAATAATAAAGGCAGGATACAAATAAATAAAACATAAAAATTAAGAGAAAATTAAACTACCTTAAACATTACTGTTTAATGTTGACTTTTCCTCCATTTTGTATGTAACTTAAACAAATATAGTCACTGAAGATTAGGCAGCTGATTTTCAGGCACAATTCTTTGGACAAGCTAGCAAATGTATTTTTTCTTCCAGCTTTTTGGAAGATGAGACATGTGTGTTGGATCATTCTGAGAAGGATTTTCAAAAATCGTACTGTAGGTTGCTAAGGAGATTCCAATTTCTATCAATGCAAGTTTTAATTTTTAATTATAAATGTAAACATTATTGCTTAAACTAATAAATATTGCATATGAAAGTTTTTAAATAATTTTATTATCGGCAAACAATGAGGAAAAGTTTTGGGAGACTCATGATTTACCTGTATTATACCACTGCTGCGCAAGCTGCGTTGACTTCTGGATTCCTTTGGGGTACAATTCAAGGTGCTGGTTATCACCTTTAAAGCCCTGTAGGGCACAAGGCCAGGTTATACGAATGGCCTTTTTCCCTTAGAGGACATCTACTTTTCCTATTAGATTGGACAGGATGGGCTTACTCCAGGTCTCCTCTAGTCATTTGCTGGGATCTAGGGAACAAGCCTTTTCCATAGCTGCATTTACCCCATGAAGGGCCATTTTCCTCTTTGTCTTCTGGAAGGCTGTTAAGATCAAACCTTCAGATGTTGGGCCAGAATGGGAAGTGAGCTCAGAATTTGTGATGTTGAGAAGATAGTGTTATGGTGTTTTGTGGTATGCAATATTTTTTAACCATATGCATTTTATTATTTATATATCTGATAAGTAAGCCATCTAGGTTATTTTATACAATATGAGTGGCCGTATACTTTTTAAAATAAATAATAAATAAAAGTTTAGATTTATTCATTTCCCCAACTATTGGTTGATCATTTATACATTATATTAATCTTTCAATCACAGTTTAATAACAAGTAGAGTGCTTGTAATATTTTGCCCTAAGATTGAAAAGAAAACTAACCTGTATGACTTCTTCGGTGTATAGCTAAAAAATGATTATATTTAAAGACTTTCCCACAGTCTTTGCACTCAACTTCAGAACCAGTACGTTTTCTTCTGCCATTGGCCCTTTTTGACAGCCCACTGTCCTCTTCATCACCAATAAGTTTATAATCTTTTAATTTTATTGACCGCCGTATCCTACGTTTGCTGTAACGACTCTGAGTGATCTGTGTATTTTGGCACTTAGGATCATAGTTCTCATCCTTTTCTGTTGAGATGCTTACCACAGCTTCTGTCCTACATATTTCTCTTCCCTCTCCACTTACAGGAATGAGTTCATTGGTATTTCTGTCTTCTACCACAGCCTCCCGTTTTATAAAATTTTGCTTATTATGAACCGAGTTGTTCTCTTTTAATTGCACATCTTCAGCTGAAAGGGATTCCAGTTTTTCTTCCTGAATGTTCTTCACTTTTCTTGGTCTTCCACGCTTTCGCTTTGGTGGATCTTCACTTTTCTTTGCTAAGACAGTTATTGGAGTTTCAGCATTAGAAATTCCAGATAATGCGTTTGTTAAGCTGCAGTTCCTCTCTTGCTCTGTATATGCTTTAACTAGATCATTCACTTTGAGGAGATGAGCAGTAGCTAAAATCTGTTCTATACTTTTTTCACTAGCTTGTAGGCAGCCTGTGTAAATAAATTCCAATAGTACACCAAAAGCATCTGCTACCATTCCTTCCAACATGTAGATTGACTGGCCAATCTCGCCCTCTTCAATGAACATCATGGAAAAATATTCACTGCTGGCAGCAAGTAATGCCTTATGGGCTCTAAAGTGAACATTTTCTACAATTAAAGTGATGTCACACAAAAAATCTTTTTTTCTCTGTTCCTCAAATTTAATCAGGATAGTGTCTCTGTGAACCTTGGAGTGGATTGCTATAAGTTTCTCTGAAGAATTAGATACAACTTCATCCATTATTGCTAAAGATAAAGGGAAAAAAAGAAACTAAGATTCAAAGTGCTCCAAGACAAATGGAAAATACTTATTTAAGTACAAGGAACATATGCTGGTCTATTTGAATGACATTACACAATGACCCGAAACTGCCAACTTTCAGTGTTATTCAGGCTAGCCAATATAATTCTGAATTACCGTATTTTTTGGAGTATAAGATGCACCAGAGTATAAGACGCACCTTAGTTTTTGGGGAGGAAAATAAGGAAAAGGCTGATTGGCAGGTGGATCGGCCGCCTGGAATACCCCCAATCAGCTGTTCCCAGAGGTGAATTTTAGCAACAGGTTCCTTGGTTGTGAGCTCTGTGCCTTGCCTTTTTTTTCTGCCTCTGAAACTCTGTTTCAGAAAAAACTTTTTTTCCTGCCTCTGAAAGCCTCAGAAACAGAGCTTCAGAAAAAAAAGCCTCTGAAGCTGTTTGGGGGCTTCTTTTCTGAAGCTTCGTTTCTGATGCTTTTTTCAGCCTCTGAAACCTCCCTTTGAGAAGCTGAGCGGGGCTACATTCGGACTATAAGACGCACCCTATAAGATTTTCACCCTCTTTTTTTGGGGGAAAAGGTGCGCCTTATACTCTGAAAAATACGGTAAGCATCCTAAATAAGGGCCTCATTTAAATACCAAGTTTTAATAGTTATTTAATTAAGTTAATAATTAAATAGTTTTAAAAATTGAATAAACATTGACACCAACATAGCAAAAAGAAGAACTCTATGACAAGATCCTCCAAAGTTTGAAAGGGGAAGGCAATTTTCATGAATTTGCCACCTATTTTTTGTAATGCCTTACCCCTAGAAAGTCTGTTTTGGAAAAGTGGGGGGACTCTCCAGAGAAACATGGGAAATGGCAGTGGGGGAAAGCAGTAATACATTTCACCTCTTTTCTTTAAACTTATGGAAGCACCTAGTTAGTGGAGTCAGCCATAGAATAAATCCTTTCACTTAGGGAAGAGTATGTATGTATGTATGTATTTATAAAATTTATTGGACGCCCATCTTACCATAAGATAACTCTGGGCGCCTTACAGTCACAAAACTATACCTGCATTAAAACATAAATAAATTAAAACTCAGAATTAAAATCTAAGCACATGTGGGGAGGGCAGAGGCGGAATGGGTGGAGGTGGGATCTGTTGTTACTCCATCAACCTCTTCCACTATGCTGTTCCCCCATCGGGCCTCCAGGCCAACCAGCAGAGCCCTTTAGGCCCTTTCGAAAGGAGGGTTGGGACCAGCCTCACATGGGGAACGGGTGTGTGTAAGATGCTGTAGAGGACAGGAGCAACAACAGAGAAGGCCCTCCTCCTGGACCTCTAAGTAAATTGGGATGCAAACCCTTTGGCTGAAATTTTAGCTCCATTTATTCATACAGGTATTTCTACACAGGCACACAGATGTACATGTACGCACAGAGGGTTTGCACTGGGGTTACCAAGAACAGAATACCATTCAAATTAGACAACTTGAATGTAATACAGTACATATGTATTAAAGTTTGACTTCTAATTAGCTGCCAATTATAAGTAGACCTCAGGACTTATTCCTAAGTATATATTTGTGAATAACAAGAAAGGGTTCTTTCAAATCAACAAAGGCAGAATTCTGATACGAATGTAAGTTTTTTAAAAGCATTATTGGAGATAAGGTAAATAAAAATGTGATCTAGTGAGAAATTATACATATTCAAGCTTTTTTTTTTTTTTAAATAGAAATCTCAAATTTAGCAGTGATGCAATTGAAACTTGCAAGACAGATATCGTCCAGATCTATTTTTTGTACTTTTTAACACATGGGAATGATTATATTAATGTCCTGGTCAATAGGAAACTGGCCAGTGTTGTCACAATGTACAAAAAGCACCTCTCTTTGTTTAAATAGTGCAACTGTACCTTTTCCCATGCTTGCTGTTGGCTTTTTCCACATATCTGGGAAAAGGTGTGGCTACTTTATTGTTTTGAAGTAAAGTGCTTTATTCAGATTTCTGTCTATTGCATAGTTACTCTTTCAAAGGCTTTGCATAGTATTACTGGCCAGTATCACTGACGTAAGAACCACTTATAATAATAATAATCTAAGGTCAACTGAGCCTCAGGCAGAAATCTATAATTTTTTTTTCAAATAAATGCTGATGTAGCCACTTTTTCTAAAACCACTTAAGAAATCTTTTACAGGGCCTGTCACAGAAGTATGTTTGTTTTCCAATATTTTTTGAAAGTTGAAACTAAACAGGATATTTATAGGCTACTCGTTCCATTAACAGGCTTTTCTCTTAGATAATGTGTATATACAGTTTTGTGCCACATCCAACTTTTCCATAGAATCATATTTCTAATTGAACAGTAATTTTCAATATTGATTTAATGCATTGTTTATTCTGGGATTTGTACTACACTAGCTTAACATGTTCAATTGGGATGCTTTTACGCTTTTCTTTTTTTACATTTTCTTTTTTATTTACATTTTTCTATGAAAATTAAAAAATGACTTTTATTTCCTCCCATGTTAAACATCCCTAAGAACATTAAAACCATGTATCACGCTATATTCCACCGTTTACTCTGTACCATACTTTCCCTTCCAGCTTAAGATGCCATACTGCGTGATTTCATGGATACATGAAGAATAACAAATAAATTTCTTTTTCTACAATGAGACAATTCCCCCTATTTGTTTCAAAGCTTTTTGCAGAAGCAAAAAAGAAGACCCAATTAGAGAAAATAAGGGGAAAAAAAATATGACTGCTCTTTCAAAGATCTGCCTGTTATGCCCATTTCCCTTTGCTCTCCTACTTAAAACAAAAGAGGAGTCACGACTGCAAAGCGAGACAAGGCAGAGAAATAATGAAATAAAGGGAAAGGGATGAAAAAAAACGGAATCGCGATGCCCGCTTTATTTATTTATTTTCCTCCCGCCAGAACTTTCCTGCCTTTCACAAGCTGCGAGCGAAATTCAACAGGTGACGCTTCTTTTTTTTCCATCTCAACCCAACTGGGATAAATAAACACGAGGTTTCGGGGTAGTGAATTTCTCCCCCTCCAACACCCATTGGAAGTGCCGTCCTTCCGACGATCGTTATTTACCAACCTAACCCATTTACCCAAAATAAGCATCGGTAGCGGGCGGAATGAAGCAGAAATCCCGGCCATCCCGTAATAATCCATAAAGAGAAGACCCAGAGGAAGAGTTGGAACCCCCCAAACGCCTCTATCGCGCCGTTCGTCTAATAACTGTCAACGGAAGACCAAGGTCTTTCTCTGCATAATCTCTTAGACGTCCAGGGGGGCGGAGGGGGAGGGGGAAGAGAGAGAGAGAGAGAAAAAAAAAGTCAGCGATGAAGCCGGACTCACCCTCGGACTGCGAAAGCTGCAGATACGGAGCCCCGCAACAAGGCGGTTGAAGGCATACGCCGGAAGCGGCAGGCGCGTATCCCGGAAGTGAGGTCACAAGACGAGGGAGGAGGGGGACAGAAGGGTGGGGTGGAGTTCGGGCGTAGGAAGAAGGTAGGACGGTTACGAGTTCGTTGCCCTTAAGCGACAGGCGGGCGATGCCCTTCTGTCCAAGCCGCCGTGTTCTGGGATTGGAGGATCCGGACAGTGTGCCGATTCGGATTTCCCAGCAGGAAGATAGCAAAAGCATTTAGCAATCCCAAAGGTGCTTTTTCTGGAGGCGGCTGGACTTGGTTTTTTTTTTTTCCTTTTGAAGACGTTTCGCTTCTCATCCAAGAAGCTTCTTCAATTTTGACAGGATAGTGGGGAATGGAAGGATTTGTATCAGTGGTGGGTTTCAAATTTTTTTCCTACCGGTTCTATGGGTGTGGCGTGGTGGGCGTGGCATTGCTTGGTGGGCGTGGCGTGGCGGGCGTGGCTGTAAAATCTCCCATTCCCTCCCACTGCAGGGGAAGGTTATTGCAAAATCCCCATTTCCTCCCAATCAGCTGGGACTTGGGAGGCAAAGAATAGATGGGGGCGGGGCCAGTCAGTATTTTTTCTACCGGTTATCCGAACTACTCAAAATTTCTGCTACCGGTTCTCCGGAACTGGTCAGAACCTGCTTGAAACCCACCTCTGATTTGTATTCCTTGCAGATAAGAAAAAACAAGGAAGTCCAATTGCCTCCTGAAGAAAGCACCTTTGGGACAACCATGACCTGGATGACTGAGGTTAACTCTGCTGACTGCCAGGGGCTTGATCCTCTGTAACCCGCTTAGAGGGCACTGTAAAGCACTATGAAGCTGTAGATAGGTCTAAGTGCTGTTGCTAAGTGCTACAAGTCTGTAGAGATTCTCAGTCATCCAGGTCATGCTTGTCCCAAAGGTGCTTTTTTCAGGAGACAACTGGACTTTACAGTGCCCTCTAAGCACTTTACAGAGTCAGCATATGGCCCCCAACAATCTGGGTCCTCATTTTACCGCAAATTGGATCTTCATTTTACCGATCTTGGAAGGATTGGAAGGCTGAGTCAACCTTGAGCCGGTGGGGATCAAGCCCCTGGCAGTCAGCAGAGTTAGCTTGCAATACTGCATTCTAACCACTGTGCCACCATGTCACCTCTGCCCCACCGTGGCTTTTGAAAATAATGATCAAAATGTGGAGTGCAAGGGTTCTGTATCTCACTCAACCATGCTATCTAATTTTTTGCCAAACACATTGATTTTTTTCCAAATTGAACGAAAACATTGAGAAAATTCTAACCATATCTATGGAGATTCTCAGTCATCCAAGTCATAGTTGTGCCAAAAGTGTTTTTTCTGAAGATGCTCCTTGGCTGAGAAGGAAAATGTCCTCAAGAGAAGAAACACAGGAAGTCCAGTTGCCTTTTGAAATAGCACCTTTGGGACAGTAGGCAGAGATCGCATGGGACTCTCCAAGCTGGCACCCTTTACTTAGGGTGTCCAATAACAAAGTCCAAAGACAGGCCACTGGGTATTGGGATGGCAGGCGTATAAGTACAAAAATATTCTTGGCACTAAGAATGGCAAACACATGGAGTCCGGGTGTTTTGTGATGGGGCATTTGTAACCTAAATGGTAGCAGTAAAGGAAAACTTCCAATTTTTCTCATTTTAGGGGAAGGATTTCCTCCCCTTAAAAGAGTTTCCAGATTGACACCATGCCTATTCAGGACATTTTACTGTTTTACTGAGGAAAACAAATGAAAAGAATAGATGCACAAAATAATTGCAAAGTGCTTCCCAACTGTTGACCCGGAGATCTTTGGAAAAATTCTCTGTTTGGTATCTGAGTTGCACTTAAAATATAGTTTCCTAAGATACATTTGAACAATTACTTTTTGCCAAGTATCTTCAGATGGGTTTTATTTGATTGCTGTCTATATGCGGCTCCATTCCAGAATGGTTTTGTACGGCTGAGAAAGTTGTTCAAACTGCTATGTGTGTTTCCACTGCCAGTTCAGCTAATGCTGCAACAACCAAGCAGCCCTGAGCCATTTGCCAATTAACAATTTATTAAACTAGCTGTTGACATTTTAGCTTAATATGTTGCACAAATCTGTCTACGTTGTTAGCTTATGGCTTATGGTATTGGACAAACACATAAACTGATTTAATTGAAGGATCCTCGGTGCTCTATGAGTTTGGTTGTTTTTTTGCAGACGTTTCATTATCCAAGCTAGGTAACTTCTTCAGTGCCACTAGCACTGAGGATGTTACCTAGTTTGGGTAATGAAATATCTGCAAGAAAACAACCAAGCTCAGAGAGCACCGTGGAACCTTCATTTCAACTGTGAGCTACAAATATTCTCCTTTATTGATACTGATTTTATTGAGTAAACTATAATGGTTTATTCAGTTGACTGATCCCTAAGCCTGATTTGTACTGATTAATAGAGCTTTGTGTCTGTGTTGACCCTACTATTTCAGATTGGAGGGGAAGTCATATAATTGCTAATATTCAGGTTTCAAATGGAAATATCTGATAATGTTTTCTTCATGCCGTCTGGTTTTTTCTATGGAAGATTTATTTTTGAATTGAAGAGCATTCAACTATACGAGCCTCTGCTTGCCGAAATGGTACAGACCTCATTCACCAATCTCAGTGAAGACAAGTCTATACCAACTGCTAATCTGATTAGTCACTGAAGTGAGGAAAACATGGTATTAAGACAAGCCATTTGAAAAACCACCGTTTTTAAAGGCATTGTTTATAATAAATATTCATTCAGAATTTTTCCAGTTTTCCATTCTATCAAGGGTAAATAGGACAAAAATATGCAACTGACTGTATTGCTCCATTGTGCTTAGTATAGAGTTGCTGAAAGGATATACACAGTAGAATGAGATTACGCTCAAACTATTCAAAAGTGTAAAATGAAGCAATTACTCATATTTATTTAGAGCAGGGTGGGGAAGAAACAATAGCAATGACCTGAATGTGGATTCTTTCAAATAACTACATATAGAAGTTAATATTTCACTAGTTAACAAAAGTAACAAATTTAAACCACTACAATAACAACTGAAAGCCAAGATATCTCAAATTTATGACATATCTCATAATATCTCAAATTATCTCAGATCTTTATATTTAAATAAACTAAATATTTAAGTACAGTAATGTCGAACAATAATGATTTAACAAATAGCTTACAGCAGTTAAAGTTCTATCTTTAACCACTGAAGAATATTGATATACCCACAATTATAAACATATTTTCTTAGAAGTAGACTTAATAAAAACAATCTTTACTAAATTCCTTGCAAAATTAGGACTATAGGGCAATTTACAAATATGTTTGTACACTCAGTTTTACAAAGTGCATTTTGCAAACCATCCTATAGGAAACTACAGTATTGCCTCATTTAGACTTGCAACAAGCCAGTGACATGAGCTTATCTTGATCCGTTCTGTAATCAGGCAGGTTCTAAAAAAACCGTATAAACAACCATTTTTGTATAATTTAACAGTCAAATATGAATATATCACTTTCCAGTATTTTTGCAATATTTCACACTAATAGGAAGTTGGGTCCACATCTTTGAGAGACAAGAAAGTCTGTAATTTGTGATCAAAATCAATAGGTCGATTTTGAGGCTCCTTGTACTTCTTTGTCATTTTGATGCCTAGGTATGGGATAAGTTCACAATGGTCTATGAACCGTTCCAACTTCATTTTATACTTCTTTCGTATATAGTCTGGGCTGTTAGGGTTATATGCTGTAAAAAATTAAACACCATTAATTATCCATCATATTTCAGAATTCACATTACTATTATTCCAATATCCAAAGTCACATAGAATCAGTGGTGGGTTGCTACCGGTTCCCCTGGTTCGGGCAAATCGGTAGCAGTGGCAGGAGGCTCCGCCCACCCGCTTGGATGTCATCAAATATGCTCTGTGCATGCGCAGAAGCAAATATGCTCTGCACGTGCGTGAGTGAACCAATAGCAAAGGTAAGTGAAACCCACCACTGCATAAAATGCATGCACATACTATGTTTCAGTGGTTCCCAATATCTCACTAGATGTTTATTTAACTATTTTTTAAACTTGCATCTATATACTCCTAGGAAAACTAGCCTCTGGCAATTTACAACAGTAGCTACTGTAGTGGTAACTTCTAATATTGAGTTCTTGCTATGAGAAAAGTGCTGGAAGTAAAGAAAAATGGATAATGAGCATAAAAATTAAAAATAGTTCAACTTGCTTGTTTTTTCACATATTTTCTCCATACCACCTTACACATTAACAGGCTAAAAATTCATCTTTAAAGGCATGAGACTGCTGCTCTTATTTTTAGTTTTTAGATGCAATCTATATAATAATTTTTTTAAAATTACAATTATGAACCAAAACCATAAAAACAAAAGCAATTGTTGTTCAAGTAAATCTAATCAAATTATACTGGGTTTAACTCTTGGAATGGAGGGAAAAAATACAGTAAAATCAAGAGGAAATTCTTTTCCCTTCAATTTTCTGTTCCGTATTGAATTTTTTTTCAGATTCCGATAAATACAAGTTTTACTTCTTATCAATTTCATGTGCAACCATATTTTTTATAAGGTTGCATGGCCCATTAGTGGACAATGAGCTGTTTCAACCGAGCCACAGAAACATCAGGTAAGCGCATATGTGTATCCCCACTTGGGTGAGCAGCGGGTGAGCATGTGCATGCGCAGTCCATTTATATGCCAGCCACTCACAAGGAACCATCCCCTCTTCCGGTTCACAAAGCTGGAAAAGTTGGGGAACTCTGCATTAGATCACCTCTTGATTATTTTTTTCCCCTTAACGGTCTGCTTCCGAGCGTTCATATTATGGATTTGGTATTGCCTAAATGTTCCTTTGTTTCATTATTCCTGTATCGATATGATGCTTTCATTATGCATCTCTCTATTTAGAAGTCAGCATTTACACTGACATAACCAATGTAACCATTTGTTTCTGCATATACGTTTACAAATCCTTTCCTGCTCCCGTCCCTTCATATAGTAAAAAAATATACTAAAATTAAAAATAACTTCTGGAAAAGGAACAAATCTACTTGAAAAGAATGTTCTTTTTCTATGTATCAAGAAAATTATTAATAGTTTTTTCGTTGGATTAATTCTGATGTCAGTGCTCAACCTGAATGTTTCTATAGTTAACTATATAGAAATAATTAAATTTTGCCATACCATGGTATGGCAAAAATGGTACGATTGGCTGGATAAAAGGAAAATAAAACAAAAATAGGACCACACTAAAGGAAACAGACTAATTAGACAGGGATTGAGTACTAATTAAGAAAACAAATACATTAAAAAGGGAATTCAAAATTTAGTTATATAACTAAAGGTGTAGAAATACACATAGAGAAATATAGTTTACCGATGTGATTATCCAAAATACAAGTCGTAAGACTTGATCTATGTTTATTTGTGATGTATGTAGTGTATTGTTATATTTGTACTTGTTTTTTTTTTTAACTAAATAAAAATTAAAAAAAAGAAATAACTAAATTTTTATAACAATAATGCTCTTTTCCTTTCTTTACCTTTTAAATGATAGGCTATGAATAGCAAAGCGGTCCTTTTCACACTCAGGAATGGAAATTTTGGCTTTAAGCAACCAACTGCATTCATTGCTTTTATTAAAGCTGTAGCCACACCCTTTGGGATAAAATATTTTTAATGTTAATTGTTCAGTATGATATCATTTCATAGATATGCTTTATAATGTACATGGCTTGATACTGAGCTTCACAGAGGGACTGAATACAGTTTCTGAAGCACCTTAAAATTTGATTTTTTAAAAAAAAATACTTTTAGATGTATGTTAAAGTTACAGTATATGTCTCATTTAATTTGGCCATGCCGTGGGGAAATTCACTGCAGAAAGCAATTATGTTTGGAAGAGTTAGTGGTAAAAGGAAACCAGGCCATCTAAGAACACACATGGCTGGGCACCATTAAAGCTGAAACCAGCCAGAGTGGTGCAAGGTCAAATGATATGGAGAGACCTGGAATCACAACACTTGGACACGATTTAATGGATAATATCATCATCATCATCATCGTCATCATCATATGTTAAAAGAGCTGAATTTGTATTTGTTGAGAGTTCAGAAATTTGGATAGGTTTGAGTAATTTGAGTGGAAGATCAAACAGGATTGCCAAGCAGCGGTGACCCTAGTGTATACTAATTTAGATCCTAGATGATTTAGGAAATAATTATGTATAATTATCTTATTTGGCATTATAAATATGCAGATTTGATTTGATCACAGAGTCTTAACTTTTGGGACATATGTGGCACATTTCTATGCATCACAAATCAAATCTAGTCTTAAAATCAAAATTATAAAAAAGGTGTACCAATGAATAGGAAACATTTTAATGAAAATGATCCATTTTGTTTTAGAAAGGTCGTTCTAGATGTGTATAAATATAGCTAACACTGATTAGAATCCAAATAAATATTTAAATTCGATTATAAATAACAACAAGAAAAAAAACCTGCTCAAGATATCCAGTCAGAGGAAGAGCTGTCAACACTATAGGTTCCTTTAAGGGGGGAAGCTTATGTGGAAGTGTCAGTTTCCAATATTTTTCTGGTTTTCTAAGAATACGGAAATGAAAAGTCAGCAAAATGTAAACCTAGCTCAACATATAGATATGAAGATACTTAATGCATTCCATACCTCATAAACCTCTGAAGTTTTTCTTCATTTTCAAAAATATATAGCTTTTTGCGATAAAGTACAGCATATTCAATGTTCCCAGGTACCAGAGCTTCATATCTCAAGAGAAAAGAAGAGCAATATATATATATATTAATTTGCATCCTGCCTTTCTGTTTCAAATTGTGTCAGGAAATTATCCTTAAAATATAAAGCCCTTAAAATTATTTTAGGGCTTTGCAGATAATGATTAGCCTTTAAATTGAATATAGAAATGCACCAGAAACCAGTGAGCCAAGATAAAAGAAAGGCCACATGCTTCAAGTAATTAGTTGTGATCAAAATTTCAGCCAGCGAATATTTTTCAAAAGGGCTTAATCTTTTCAACTAGCACTGTTTTTCAAACCTTTTTCAAAAATTATCCCCAATTAATTGTATTGCAAACATTCAACATTTCTGTACATAACTTTTGCAGTCCTTTATCTGTCAGCTCTGGGTATAACCCAGTCCTGGGCTATACATAACTTCATCTTTTTTGGGAACAAAGAACCAGCATAGACAGAACAAAAGCATTTCTCAAGTTAGCAGCCATACGGGAATCCAGAAGCATGTGTAGACTGTGATTTTTCAAGAAATAATCTATAAAATCTCACATCCTTAACCCTAAAATTATCCAGGAAGATTTATATTGAGTGTATTACCGTACTGTACATTACAGATATCATACAATGTAATGTACAGTGTGGTATATATTCTAGATACTAGGCATTAGTTTGATAATCTTTGGAATATGTGTTTGGCCAACATGTTTGTAATATTTGGTGAAATATAAAAAGTGTGAATGGAAGCTCTTTCTGTATATTTTAAGTTTAGAACGCAACACAGTTTAAAATGCATGTCAAAGTGAAGATGGAATTTTGGATCTTCTATGAAGTAAGCAGATACACCTGCATGTTGTGGCCCCGCCCTCTGAGCCTGTCCCATCGGAGGAAGAAAGCTCCAAGCATGAGGAAGAGGAGTCAGCCAGGCCTCCCTCTCCAGGCCCCTCCCCTCTGGCACTGTCTCAGGAGCCGGCCGAGGGAGAGGAGATTAGCCGGGAGACAGGTGTCTCGGATGAGAGCGAGGGAGAGACGTCATTCCTGGATGCACGCCTCCGAAGGCGTGATAAACGATTGCAGCAGCTCAGGAGGCGTGCTAGGGATTAGAACTGAGTCACTGGACCACACCCCAGAGACTATATAATAGAGGGTGGTGGCCAGTGATCCCTGTGACGAACAAAAATAAACCTTGGATAGTCACTAAAGCCTCGTCCGAAACTGCTGAGAGGAATATTATTTTCTGTTGGACTCTTGCACGCTGAGTATATTATCTTTCTGTTCTGTGGAAATAAAAGCACTTGGCAGACGGTGTGTATTTCGCTGCCAAGTTGGAGATAAAGACCTGGGTGTGTGCCAAGTGCTTCCTTAACCCTCGGCTGGCTGTGTTTGTGTGTGTGTGTGGACGGGGACAGATCACTGCATAATATATTTTACTAGCTGAATATCCAGGCTCCGCTACAAAACTATGTGATCGAGCTTGATAAATCGACACTTACATCTTGAAAATTAATGAGTAGTTACGATCGGCCTCCTCTCCCCTTCTCTCCCTCAGCCTTTCCCCACATAAGCCTATCCTATCCTATCCTATCCTATCCTATCCTATCCTATCCTATCCTATCCTATCCTATCCTATCCTATCCTATCCTATCCTATCCTATCCTATTCCCCCTTCTCTCCCTCAGGCTTGCCCCACAGAAACGTCTCCTATCCCCTTCTCTCCCTCAGGCTTGCCCCACAGAACAGGGGTCGGTTCTACTTACCTTTACTACCGGTTCGCATCGTGCCCACGCGCAATGATTAAGATTAAGAAAATGGTTCATAAAAGTTGCAAAAGGAAAGGCTTCAGTTGCTTTATAAAGCGTTTTATCATTTAATTTTTTAAGCTATTTACAGTTTTATAGTCTGTCCTAAGTTTGCCTTGGATATTTTAGTTCTGGTTGTTTTTGCTTCAAGTTGATTCTCTTAATTATTGTAAAATACTGACAGTCCAGTTGATGGCATTGAGTATAAATTTTATAAAAATATTTCAAAGAATTGTTTTTTGACATTACATTTAATGGAAATGAAAATGTGAGTGTTTACCTTTTCTTTCCATCAAGATAAGTAACTGGGCAGAAGCCTTGCAGTTCAGCTTGCATAGGAAATAACGCTTTTACATCTGCAATAGTCAACCTTTTGGGTAAATCATTTAGTAAAGGAAGAGGATAAGGTGCCAATGGAGGAACATATAATTCTGGAGTTTTCAAAAATTTCTGCATTGAAAGAAATAATATTTCACAAGAAGAAACATACTTTAAGATAAGAAACAAAATACTGTATGAATCTATGAAAAAAAATGGATTTTCTTTTTTAATTACTGTCTACTTAGTACTATAGAACATTTATCATCAGTCCTTTGATAAATGCTCTATAGAACAACAATCAAATTATGAAGAGGGAGGGAAGGATTCAAGAATTACCGGTACCAAAATGTTCAACAAAGATAGCATAATCGTTCTGAAAGGAAGCTTTGAGGACAGGGAGATGGTATTGATAGGGGCCAGGCTACAGGTAGTCCTCGACTTACAATCACAATTGAGCCCCAGATTTCTGTTGCTAAGCGAGACAATGGTTAAGTGAGATTTGCCCCATTTTATGACCTTTCTTGCCAGAGTGGTTAAGTGAATCACTGCAGTTGATAAATTAGTAATACAGTTGTTAAGTGAATCTGGCTTCCTCAGTTTGCTTGTGAGAAGGTTGCAAAAGGTCATCACATGATTTCAGGACACTGCAGCAGTCATAAATATGAACAAGTTGCCAAGATCCAAATTTTGATCACATGACAATGGGGATATTGCAACTGTCGTAAATGGTGGGGAACAGTCCTAAGTCACTTTTTTCAATGGCATTGTAACTTTGGTCACTAAATGGATGGTTGTAAGTCAAGGACTACCTGTATGCAAAAGGAAGTATTTCATTATCACTGTCCCAGAAATTATTTCATTTACTGCTTTTATTTAGTCTTTAAAAAATGAAAATACATCTTAAAGTACAACTGCTACTACATTTTAATTAACAGCATTGTATTCTTAAAGCTCAGGAAAAAAAAGAACAGCACAATTGAGTGAATAAGTATAATGTATAACCATTATGTATAATATTACTCCTGAACATTCAAACAACATCCCAATACATTAAATGCAATATTGTAGGAAGAATTGAATACTGGGCTTAAGGGACAGTAATTTGCCTAAGACAATCCAAAATGCTGGGTGGGTGCTAAGATACCATAGGCTTCCCTCCTCACTTTGTTGTGTATGCCATGTGTGGTGAAAACCTCCCACCAGTTTTGGTATAAGCCATAGCAGCAGAGTTTGCGCTCCTATAATCTGTTTTTGTTTCCAAACCCTTCCCCAAATGGGGAAGATTGGGAAGAATATCTTCAGAAGGTTCTCTACATCTTTGAAGAGTCCAGTGCTTGCTCTCACTTGCTAGTCAGTTCCCTACCTCTACCTCTTGCTACCCCTACCCCTTGCTACCCCTACCACTACTTTCTTGCTACTCTACCCTACTCCTACCTTTTCTCCACAAGGGTCTCTTGCCTCACCACAATGCAAGTCATGTCAGCCCAGCTGCGCTGGGCCTCACGGCTCGGGGCTGTCATTCAGGCAGGACTGGGGAGCTGACCTGGTGATGCTCAGAAGTATGTCCGGTCGCCCAGCCTAGGCGTCAGAAGCCTGCTCCCGCCACTGTGATCACCACCGAAGCCTGCACCGCCACTGCACAGCTGAAAGGCGGGCCCTGGAAATAGCTGACGTTCGGGGCCTCGCCTGTGCAGAACCAAACCAAGCCAAGCCAAGCCAAGCCTCAGCTGGTCTGATGAGCCGAGGGAAAAGGCGGAGTTAAAGCAGGCTATGTTTGGTGTAGGTGGCTTGCTTGATCAGATGTGGGTTAACTGTAGAAGAAATGTGAGATGGGGTGGGGCCAAGGGGTGGAGTCATGGGTGGAGCGTGGGAGTCTTTAAAATGGTGATGGGGAGTACTGCGCGAAAGCGCTGACAATATCTCACTTTGAAAATTGGTGACTTTTGGAACGTGCCAAAGGGCCGAATAAAGATCTCTACAACTAGGAACCCGGTTGCCTGGAGTCTTATTTCAAAGCGCCATTCTGGAACCTGACAAGTAAATTTCAATTTGTATACGCCTAACAATCTATACAATCTCTCACAACTCTTTGCATCAGCATCTATTTTGCTGATTAATATTATAATACTTACGTCTAACTCCTTCTGTCCAGACATTTTGTAGTAATGTCCTCGAAATTCTGCAGCAAACTTCAGAGAAGGAGAATCGGAGCAATCAATAAGTTCTTCTCTTTCCGCAAGGCTCACTGGACAATATTGCCCAAACTCTCCCAGCCGAGAGAGCAATTCACTTGGTGTGATACACATATCAGCAATACTGGCGGCTTTTCCTGTTAACAATTGAATACACTACACTACTATCTTATTTTATTTATTAAATTTATAAGCCACCCATCTCACCACCAAGTAACTTTTACAGCATCATAAATAACAATTTGGACAATGAAAAAGTTAGAAATACGGTAGTAAAACATGAAGCATTAAAATTAAAACATCATCATTAACAACAAATTAAATAAAAGATCCAATGCCTAAACAGGGTGGAGATGGAATCTTATCTAATCTACAAGTCACTTCCTTAATGGGACATCCCAAGCCAGATGACAGAGACAGATTTTCAGGCTCTTTCAGAAGACAAGAGGGTGGAGGCAGTTCTCACCTCGAGGGGCACATTGCTCCAGAGGCAGGAGCCATGGCAGAAAAGGATTATCTCCTGGACCTCACAGTCAGAACCCCTTGACTGACAGGGTCTGCAGCATGCCCCTTCTGCTGCAATGAGTAAATAGACCAATCTCATAGGGGTGAGATGGTTCCTCAGGTAGCCTGGACCCAAGTTGAATTGCATCCAGAAGCAGATGGGTAACCAATGGAGTTTGAGCAACAGAGGTGTCACATGGGGTTCCCAAAACTGTTTGCAATGCTGCATTTTGTATCAGATGTAGTTTTTAAATGCTCTTCAAGGGTAACTCAATGTAGATTGCATTTCAGAAGTCCAAGGGCGAGATGACTAGGGCATGAGTGACTGAGAGCAGGGCCTCAAGATCCAGGTAAGTTTAGTTGTTCAACATTTGTTTTTAACAAAGATTCCCCACTAACATCTATATTGTGCTGTGACCCTGTGACATTGTTTTCATCTCATCTTCTGCACATGAATGAAACAAACTTAAGCTGTCCTTGCTGGTGTTAAAAAGTACTTTCCCACTCCCATACCCCCCTAGGGAAATCTCAGGCTGCATAAAATCTGTTAGACTTAACGCATTCATTATCTTGCAAAGAAGTTAGTGACTTGGAGTGAATAGGAACAGAGAAGATAGAGGTGGAATAGGGATTGGAAATGGGTGTAGTAAGTGTCATGCCATTTAATGGTCAATTTAAGAGTGGGTGGAGACTACTTCAACTATGCAGTGGCCAAAGAACTCCTAGTATGCTTTTTAAACATTATTCCATATACCGGTAATTTTTTAGAAATTGAAAATACCACTCCACCTTCAAATTAACATAACATTAATAACCATTAGTAATTAATCATATCATTCAAATAGTAAGAAGCTTGAGCGTGTAATTCCACTTTCCTGCTATAGGGTAGAAAATACAGACATGTTTAATGATTACAATGTCATATAAAAATATATGACTTCCTATTGCTACATGAATTGCACACATCATAAGGGACAGAAGGAAGATCTCTCTCATATGTGTGTGGGGATGGGTGGGTTTTGTAGTTATAAAACCAATACTGTACTAGATGGATTTGGATTATTTTGACAAATAGCATCTGGACATATCATGAGTTTCCTCAAACTAATTCTCTTTAAATTTCAGATACCTTAATTTTTATTTTAAGATGAATTCAAGTTCAAGTATAATATTGTAGAATTGAACACTAATTTCCTTGACAAACAATTATTCATTTAAAACAAGACTTTCAGCTTACCTTGCCGTATTCTTTCCAGGTATAACTGGATTTGTTTAGTAACTGCTTGAGTTTCCTGTAGGATTTTGTTCCAGATCCACCATTTGCTGTGAGATCCATCAAGTACATACCAGTTCTGGTGCTGTTCCTCATAGAATGGCCTGATTTCTTCAGTTTGTGCTTTGTAACAGGAATTCTTGAGGGAAATGATGTGAGAGCTGTCATGCAGTGGGTAGGAAGGTCTGAGAAAACAATTTGAAGAACTATTACTGCAAAACTTCAAAGTTTGCCCTCCTAAAAATTGTTCGGTTGTAGGTTATATTGATTGTTGCAGTAATAGTGGTAATGAGCATAACATGATTTCCTCTTTTACTTAGTGTTCTCATCACTATGCTTCCTCCCTGTTACCTCCCCCTCCCCCTTCATTTTTTTCTGGAAAGCTCTCCAGAAGTCCAAGATATTATTTTGGGCGGGGTGGGGGGATTTATCCACATAAACTCTTCTATTATGATGCAAGGGCTGTATGTAGCTCCCAAACCCCATAACTCCTTGAGATTCTGCTGCCAGAATTCAGTAAACAATTTCAATGGCTCAATTCCTAACTGATTTTTGGAGGCAAACCCCCCCCGCCATACGATAAAAGCATGCTTTTTTTTAAACAATTTTTTTTGATTTTAAAAAAAATGTAATTCACTACAATGCCCCCCCCCTCCGGAAGAATAAACATTGGATGAAAAATGCCATATCATGCCTTCTGGTTATGTCACTGTTTCACATAGAACTGTCTTTCTCAGCTGATATTTTTAGAGTGACAACCAAAAAGTTACCCAAGTTGTTATTAGTTATTGAATTAGTTTTAAATACCATTCATTTATCATATATATAAAAAAACCTTTACCGTGTGACCTGTGTATAATCCTCTTTCATGAAACATAAATACTTCTAAATCAGGGTATTGAAGATTTATCACTATGAAAATTTATGCCACAATAAATTTATTCTGAAGCTGCCACAGAATTTTTTGTTCTTTTGTTATATTGGTATATATTCTTTGCCAGTATTATTGTACAGACAAATACTAAAGATATGCATGTATCCTGTAAATATATCATGAGGCACAAAGGTAGACAATTGAAATTACATTTAAGGAGCATATTTAGTTAGTTATTGACCATTCTATGTTCTGTCCACAATAATAGAACTAAATGTGTTAACTTTTATATGGTTTGTTGTTTACATGTTATTTTATTTTTTTTAAAAAAAACCTGTAATGTCAATTTTAAAAAAAGTTTTACTTTTACTAATAGAATCAGTTTATGGGAGTTATTCATGTCCTTGGCATTGCTACCTGTTAGGACTTTGTTTATCCTGAAGTGCTCTTCTTAAAACCTCCTTTATATCAATATCTAACTCAAAGATTTTTATTGGAATGATTTTCATTTCTTCCAAGAGGTCTACCTGTTTTCTTGTAACTGGGTATCCATCAATAACAACTCTATGAGAGAGAAAATGAATAGAATTCAGATCTGACTTCAGATTTATTTTGCAACAGTAAGAGTTCCTATAATTTCTGAATGCTGCTAACAAGATAGAGAACACAAACCAGAAGGAAACAGTAACAAAATTGTATATTTACAAAAAGAGAGAGAGAGAGGAGGAGGACGGAGGGAGAGAGAGGGAGAAGGAGAGAGGGAGACTTAAAAGAATTCTGAAACTTACAATCAGACGTTTTATATGTATATACCGGTATGTACGTTTGAATGTGTGTGTATATACTGTACAACATATATATGTATGTGTATAAATATTTGATATAGTATTTTAAAACTAGCAAATACTGAAAAGTTATCTGTTGTCCTATATATCTATTACAATCCATGAACAAATAAATACACTGAATTTTTAGTAAAAAAGAAGTAAAAAAGTATTATGATTATAGCAATGGTTTAAGAAGCTATATCACTCTTTTTTTGTTTTGTTTTGAAATGCAGAGATTTGACTTTCCAGTAGTAAACTGCTATGAGAATTATTAGAATTATGTGGTAGACAATCCACAATAGTCTGTGGCATAGACTGGAAATAGCTTCTTACTGTTTTGCTAAACCCTACAGAAATAATGCAATACCTGAAATAGAAATTGCTCACCCTGAAGTGTTACACACAGTATCCATCAAGGCAATATCTAAGGCCCTTAAGGCAAGTTCATCAGGTGCAGTCAGTCCTTTGTGAAGATGCCACTTTAGCACAAGGGCCAATTCAGTTTCTGCCTGATTGTTTAATATTGAACGGATAGCATCTCCCATGGAAAGGCGCAATAATCCATATGTTTCTGCAAATTTTTTGGCCACTGCAAAACATGTTGCCAATTCTTAATACATTTTTCATTATATCAGCTAAATATACTGATTGTGTTCTAAGGAATAAACAATTATGATCAACAGAAACAGTTAAAATAAAAACTAATACAGTGACTAACATTGATGGGAAGAAATATATAGTCCAAGATATTTTTAAAGTTTAATTACCATCACTTGACTAAACAAGAATAGCAGTTTATTAATAGAAAAACAGCTTTGCCCATGGTTCCCTGGGGGACCAATTACATGAAAATATTCATATTGGCAGCTACGTGTGCATCTCTCCCTTGGTTATATTACAGTTATTTTGCATTATGTCTTACAGCAGTATATATACCGGTAGTAAAGATATATATACTTTAAAATATATTATGCCTTAATTACTTAAAGGAAATATACCTCACATGAAAAAATATTTTTATTTTAAATTGTAATGGATTTATTAATTTAGTTTAATTTAAATTTAATGTAAATGTAAATTTAATTTTTAAAGAAGTACAAAGAAACCTATACCTTATATAATGGGGATCTGTAAATTTCCAGGATTGGGGGTTTAAAACTGCAGCTAAATAAAAGGCTGCAGGTGACAATATTAAAAGGATATTGATATTACTGAAAAGGGCGGGATTTATCCTGTTTTTTTTTTTTTTAAGTGAGCAGGGGAAAAATCTTTCTCATTTTCACCCTTAAAAATCTTCCAAGCCTCAAAATGCAGCTTGCAGTTCTGTCACCAAAGTTTGATGATACAATGACTGAATTTTAGTTGCATGGTTCTGAACTATGAGGAGGTGAATTGTGCTTTTTTTTTTTTAATTTGATTTATATGCCGCCCTTCTCCGGAGACTCAGGGCGGTTTACAATGCGTTAAGCAATAGCCTTCATACTTTTGTATATTTATACAAAGTCAACTTATTGCCCCCACAAACTGGGTCCTCAATTTACCTACCTTAGAAAGGATGGAAGGCTGAGTCAACCTTGAGCCTGGGGAGATTCGAACTAGCAGTAATTGCAGGCAGCTGGATGATAATAACAGGCTATTAGTCTGCTGCACCACCAGGCTCTTTTGTTTTGCTTCCTCACAATAAAAAAAAAGGCAAGCAAACACAAACACCAATATTCTCACAGCTGAGTTAGAAACCTACCTGTTGTCTTTCCAGACCTTGGAGGCCCAACAATGGCAATTTTAACTGGTACAGTTGGTTTAGGTTTAGGCTGGCGGAGATATTTGAGGGGATTTTTCATAAATTTTTCTCTGTTTTCTTTACTTGTAAAGAAATATATACAGTTTCGATGAATAACTGGAAAACTCGGTGTGTCATCATTTCGAAAGGGCTTGATTGCATCTCCTTCACTTAGCTGCAATAAATACAAAATTATTGATGTCCAAAATTACATTAAAATTACGAAGCCCTTTGGAGTTGAACAGCCAATTTGGATGGTCGATAAATTTAAATAATAAATAAACAATGTATTATTTGTAACTTACATAATAATTTTTTATTATGTTAAATAGATTTTGCCAAATAGTAATCTTTCATTTGTGAGAAGGAAGCTAAGCTTCTTCATCCTGCAATTTAAATAATTTATGCTAGTACCAATACTTGCTGAAAAGCATTGACTATTAAAGCTACATTTAAGAATCATTACTACAGACATAATCCTAGCTAGGTCTTTTGGAAGTATACCTGAAAGAAAAAAAAGAAGCTATCTAAAATTAAAATGCTTCAAATTTGGGAGCCTCTGTCAGCCCAAACTTTTCCCTTGAGACAAATTTCACATCGAAGGCTCCTGGAACCTTGAGTTGAAGGCAATCTTTGGCTGTTGCCAGAATGATTTGATATTAGCATAATACATTGTGGAACTTTTCGCTTTTTTCTCCTGGCAGGCTCCATCCCTGTTTAACTTATGCAAGTCCATCAAGATATGGCTATGTTATCAGGAGCCCCCAAGGGAATGTTGAGTTATTTCCACGATTATTAATATCAGTTACTCTTTCCTTGCCTTTTAAAATTAAAATATTAATTTTTAAATTGTTAACGTATGGGTTGTTATGGTATGCTATCTTTTTTGAAATGGGCAGCTATATAAACATTGTGAATAAATAAATAAAAAATAAAATTGTGGATAGTATTTTTATAGTTAAAGTGGTCTATTCTGCAGACCACTGGCAACTGAACAGGGACTGACTGAGCTCCTATTTTTATAGCTAGATGCCCCAACTTTTGATTGGTGTTTAGCTGAGCTTGTTTCCAATTGGTGCAGATTGGTGAGGGCTGGTCTCTCCACCAAAATGAACAATCAGAATCGGGCACAAGGAAAGAACCAATTAGAAACTTGTAGCTATTTCTTTAGCCAATAGGCAGAACTGCAACTTGAGAAGAACATATCTGTAACCCAAAAATCTTTGCATTGTATTTCTTACAGTTTTTCTTCTACCAGTTACATGACATGACACGAGCGTCTCCTCTGCCAATGTTCTGATAGGGATTCTGTGGTGGTAAGTGGAACACAGAACTGGCTTCCTAGATATCTTACTATAGAAAAGAAAATAACTAATGGTCAGTAGCTGGAGGCACTTTGTCTGTTGATAAGTAGCTGGAAAAGCAAGGAAAAAGGGGCGATGCATTTCTATACATCCAAAATGGACTTGAAGCCCCATTTTTGACTTACTTTTATAATAAACTTTTGTTTTACTAATTAACATTTTATGAATGTAACCCATAATGATAGTCCTTGCTTATAATTATAAATAGTAAAAGGTATATTGAATTGAGAAATAGTTTTAGAAAGCCAGCAACCTGACTGTTTGGTTACCTTGACAGGATCCCATTGGCCAAAATTGCTTGGATGTTTATAAGAGAGAACAATCATTTTCCGTGCAAGTGAAAAACTTAGCGGATAACATTTCTCAAAAATGCTCTCACGATTTTCTACAAGGTCTTTTAGCTTTTTATACAATTGGTAGCGCACAATGTGAGGCTTTCTTTTGCAAGGAAGAGTTATTAGAGGTATGAGTACTTTTTCAAATTCTTCCTGGGAACAAAAAATAGGAAAGAAATTTAAAAATATGGTTAAGAGCTATTTTAAATAAGTACTTTTCATAAAGCCTCAACAACTAAATCACCACTGTGGGCATATCACATGTTAATTAGAGTTATGGAATTGGCAAACTACTTTTCAGAAGAATAGCAGATGGCAATGGTATTAAAAGGATACCACTGCAAAATCCACTAATGGCACCTGATACATAGAATCAATAAGTTATTGACAATCTGCATTTTCAATTGGTTTAATATCGTCATTCATCTTAAGTATGTACAGTTATATTCATTGTTTTTTAAGATTCATTAAAATATTCATGATTTTAATGATCATGGCGGAAAGAGTAGCTGATGAATGGACTGACTCCCTGAATTCCTCACTGGATTAAGGAGAGGCATAAGATTGCTCTCAAATGCTTTTAGCAAAAGCTCCCTGCGAGAAAACCCAAATTTTAATTAATTTCCTTTACTTTGCTTGACAGCTACCATATATTGATGCTCCAAAGTAACATATTACTGACCAATTCTTCTGAGGTATCTAAGTTACGCAAATTTCTAAACTGTTTAGGCAAATATTAAAACAGACTAGAGATAAGTTAGATATGCTGAAAATACCTGCATAGTTTGCACATTTGCAGTATCTGCTTCATATCTCTCTGCAATCTCAGTCTTTATGCGCTCAATAGCATCAGTCTCTTGCTCTTCCTCCTCTTCCTCCTCTTCTTCTTTCGGAAACTCATCTTCCAGAATAGCTTCAATATCTTCTTCTTCTTCATCATCTTCTTCTTCACCTTCAGCTTCAAGCTTCCTTGCCTCACTCTAAAATTAAGCATGTTGCTGTAGAATGATTTTTGAAGACTTCCAAGAAATAAGTGTTGTCAAATCAAAAGCAGCAACAATAGCTTGCTGAAATGCTACAATATCGATAGACATGGAACTCAAAAGCCAGTGAAATTTAATTGCCATATGATTGAACTCATTTTGAGTTTATGTACAGATGTCGATGCCAAACAATGTGCTGAGGAACAGCATAGGACATGGATGCTCAACTTTTTTAGGGACAGAAGCCACATTTGCCCTTTTGGGCACAATGGGCACTATAATACAATAAGTAGTATGTGTGAGACCAGGACAAATATTTGATTTGATTTTAATTAAAATTAAATATAGCATTGTTAATATAGCAGGATCCAATCTGGGTCGGTCACCATTATATAAGGTATGAGAAGTTCCCTAAGATGGGCTCCAGCATGAGTCTGAAAGCTCGAAAGACAAAACTTCCCGGTGACTGACCCAGATTGGATCCTGCAACATTATTCTGGGACATGTATATTTGTCTTCATTCATTGTTAATATAGTTATCCTATAGGTTAACATTTAATAAACCCCCTTCTGTATTATTAAATATTATAGTTTAATAATAATAATTTTGGGAGTCCATTGGAGCTGCTCCCAAGATTTTCAAGAACCTAAAGCCTCAGGTGAGACTTTTCTGTTATAATATGTGGTGGGATTGAAGTAGAAAGGATGATCCCTAAAAATCAGAGAAATTGCTTTTAATAAGTGTATAATTTGGGGAGGGTGGGGAGTCAAAGGTAACAATTGGGGGGAAATAGAAGAATACCTGGGGAAGGAAGGAGAGAATTATGCTTCAACATCCCTAATTTTTGAAATCTGGGTCTAGCCCAAACCACTGATCATCTGATTTTTCTCCTCTGGATAAAAATAATTTTGGAATGATGTCATACTCAATTTTGTTTGCTTATTACTGCTAATACAGATGAAGCCAAATTAAGCTGATTCTTTGCCACATACAGTTTATTGTATTGTATTGTATTGTATTGTATTGTATTGTATTGTATTTATTATTTCATTTATTTATTAATTTATCAAAATTGTACAGCAGCCCATTTCACAAAAAGTCATTCTGGGCAGCACACAAGAATCCAATACAACACCACATATCAAATCAATATTTAAAAAAAAACATTTTCAAGTAATTGATTCTTTATTCAAATATGTAGCACATATTTAATTTACTCTGAGAGACAACTGAATCTGTATTTATGATGTTATTTACACTAGATGCAAGATGAGCACAGAAAGTACAATGACCTAATCTGGATGAATTTTGCAAAAAGGGAAAAAGGAACATAACTTTTCTCCTCCCAATACTTGAGGAAACACTAACTCTCCAAATCAGAATCCTAATAAAAATTAAACTAAAGCAAGATAAAAGCAACATTTTGGTACTGTCTAATTTATCCCTCCAAGTATCCATGGGTTAGCTCCAGAGTATGTAAATAGAAAGACTTTGTCTGTTGAAAGAAAATATTGACAACCACAAGATTTCTATCTAAAGAAGTTGGGAAAGTGAATTTTATTCGTGTTTCATTTCTTCTATAACCTTTCTTCTCCCTTGCCATCTCCTTCACTATTTTGGATGGAACCCTAATTTTCAGGGGGGATTGTAGGCAGTTGGAGAAATCAGGCAAAACTCACTCTCTCTCCACCCTACCCCCCCAATCCTTCTGTAAAAATATTCCATGAACAAATATTGTGAAATGAAGGGGCAAATTTATGTGTTGACTTGAAACATTTATCACCAGGCAAATAAATTGACCTAATTTTATTTTATTTTATTTTTCATACTCATGACAGATTGCTTTCCTAAGTACAATTTGTTCTTAAGGAAGCAATGCGATTGTAAGGAAGATGAGCTCAGTTAGAGAGGAGCTATCCTATTTGGGTTATCTAGTCTTGGCAACTTAGCTATTGAAATTTGATATTGTAAAATTTTAATGTCATCCATCATATATTTTTAGATAGCTATTTTTGTAACTGTTTTATCTTTTTCCCTTTTTCTTTTCTGTTTTGTTTGAAAAGGCCTTCAGGCTATTCAATAAACTATACTATACTCTTAAGGAAGCAATGACTGAACTTAAAACTTTGTATAGTGTTGGGTGGAAAAAAGGGGAAAAAATAAAGATCACAGTAATTATAAAATACAAATAAAACCTCTTTTTGGCTATGTTTCAGATGCTTCAGATGAACAGGTACAAGTCCCTAAGCAACTGACTGATTCCATTGTGGGATGAATGGATAATTCATAAATAATCTTCAAAGAGTAATAACTGGTATTGGTATACCAGGGTGGGTTCTACTTTTTTTAAAAAAATTTTTTTGATTTATATGCCGCCCTTCTCCGGAGACTCAGGGCGGCTTACAATGCATTAAGCAATAGCCTTCATACTTTTGTATATTTATACAAAGTCAGCTTATTGCCCCCACAAACGGGGTCCTCATTTCACCTACCTTAGAAAGGTAGCTTACTTACCTTTACTACTGTTTTGCATCGTGCCCGCACACATGCGCTCGCTTCGCTCGCGTGTGTGCTCTTCTGCGCATACACAGTTCACTTTTGATGACGTCCAGGTCAGTGGGTGGAGCCTCCCGCCGGTTTTACTAACGGTTCTATAGAACCGGGGGCAACCCACCACTGTGGTATACAATCTGGCTTTGCTGCCTAGACACAGTCATGGACTAGAAATAGTGGGCTGAACTGCTATTAGTGAAATGAAAAAACAAGCCAGCTACCCTCTTTTAAAATTAAGAGTGGGAACACAATGAAAAGGTTTTGGCATCTTGAGCTCATATTGTGGTCACTTCATTACTTCTACAAATAAGGAAATATATATGATAGATAGGGGGACAGAATTAAACCTTAGGACTGGAATGGATCCTTCAAAAGGCTCTCCTTTTACAGGCTGGATGACATTATAGTACTGAATGTGGAACCAAAATGCAAACTTTCACAAAATCATCATCAGACTCCTGAAATTCCAGTACCATCATTTATAGTACTGGAATTTATGGTACCGAGACGTGCCTCAGAAAAGTGTTAAACTTGTCACGTAACAACACACCAAACGTTCGTATGTTCTGTGCTCATATATAAAATGAAACACATTTATGACTGTTTCTTTAAAAGAAGGGAATGAATGAAAGGAATATTAAAATAAAACATGCTTTAATAATGCTCTTTACTTTTTTAAATATTTAATAATAGTGATAATAAATCAGCCTTAATGAATTTGATATTTCTTCACTGAGTGAAGTGAGATTTATTAAATAAAATCTTAAAATTGTCCTAGCATGCATCTTCCTTTTATATTTTGTCTTGGGTTATAGTGAGTGCTAAAAGTTCACTTTCATATTAATATTTTGAAGGAAAAGGAATTAGAACTCTCAGTAAGTTTTCACATAAAAACTATGTTCATTTACACATTTTTCAGTTGTTTCAAAATAAAATCTGAGAAGTGACCTGCTAACATTTCCTCTTCATTTAGGATTGGAATCTACCCCAAATTCATAAAATCTTTTTCTTAAATCTTATGACCACCTTTAAGGTATGTGGAAAATGCTGGTGGTCAGAAGAGAATTTAAGAACATTCCTTTTAAAATTTTACAATAATATTGCATTTGAAGCATATTGATATTAAGATGGTGATGATGCTAGATGGCATCTTTATTGTATTTAGTGAAAAAAAGTCAGTTGATGGGGTCAACAGACAGCTGATGTCAACGAGCACAATGAACATAAAGGCTTCTTAGTCAATGATTATTTTCTCAAAGCAAAACATTTAAGTACTTTATTCCATTCCAGCCAATTTAGAGAAAAATGTGCCATAATTATAATCTGAGATCATTTAGCAATTTCTTTTTTGTTCAATTCCAGCACAGTGTCCAAATACTAGTCATTTTATAAATTCCTATAAAATTAATTCAAAACAATGTTTAAAAATAGGTTTTATGAAATTTAATTTTGCCTTACGAGTCTTCTTACCTCTAATTTCTTTCTTGTTTGTTCAGTTAGAAGTGCTGCCCGTCTTCTAGCAATTTGCTCTTCCTGTTAATAAAATATCCTAATGTACATATTTACATTGTTTCTAACCAATCTACTAATATTAAATCTCATTTTTTTCAATTAACCCCTGATAATAAAGCTAACCAGAATCTGTTAAATGAGTCTTCCTCAATTCATAAAAAACACTGAGCCAAAAATAATGTAGTAAATCCAGCATAATATATAAAGATGATATGATAGATTAATCTTAAATCATAGATTGGAAAGTGACCTCAGAGTCATTTAGCTCAACCAACTCAATCCTCAGTGCTAGATGTGCTAAAATATTTGGTACTGTCCAACCAAAACACCTATCGTTCTAGTTTTAAACCAATCTGCTCCAAATAGCCAACTGTAGCTTTTGGCTAGTTAAAAAAAAAGTAGTCTCTATCATTAAAAAGGTTATCTGTCCTTGAATTATATAATTCAATTCGCTTCGTTGCGAAGGTTGTTGAGAGTGTGGTAGCGCAACAGCTTCCCCGGTACCTGGATGAAGCTGTCTATCTAGACCCACTCCAGTCCGGCTTCCGGCCTGGGCACAGCACAGAAAAGGCATTGGTCGCATTGGTGGATGATCTCTGGAGGGCTCGGGATAGGGGTTGCTCCTCTATCCTGGTCCTATTAGACCTCTCAGTGGCTTTTGATACCATCGACCATGGTATCATGTTGCACCGTTTGGCGGGGTTGGGGGTGGGGGGCACCGTTCTGCGGTGGTTCTCCTCCTACCTCTCTGACCGGTCGCAATCTGTGTTGACAGGGGGGCAGCGGTCGACCCCGAGGCACCTTGCTTGTGGGGTGCCACAAGGGTCGGTCCTCTCGCCCCTTCTGTTCAACATTTATGTAAAGCCGCTGGGTGAGATCATCCGTGGCTTCGGGGTGGAGTTCCATCAGTACGCTGATGACACCCAGCTGTACATCTCCACCCCAGGCCACCCCAACGATGCCCTTGAAGTGATGTCCCAGTGCCTGGAGGCCGTGCGGGCCTGGATGGGGAGAAACAGGCTCCGACTCAACCCCTCCAAGACCGAGTTGCTGTGGCTTCTGGCGTCCCGATATAGCCAGCTGATGCCATCGCTGGCTATTGGGGGCGAATCACTCGCCCCCACGGAGAGGTCTCGTAACTTGGGCGTCCTCCTGGATGCACGGCTGTCTTTAGAAGATCATTTGACGGCCGTGGCCAGGGGGGCTTTTTATCAGGTTCGCCTGATACGCCAGTTACGCCCCTTTCTAGATCGGGACTCCCTACGCACAGTCACTCAGGCACTCGTCACTTCCCGCCTGGACTACTGCAATGCTCTCTACATGGGGCTCCCCCTGGGGTGCACCCGGAGGCTCCAGCTGGTCCAGAATGCGGCTGCGCGGGGGATTATGGGGGCAACGAGGCGCTCCCATGTGACACCTCTCCTGCGCGAGCTGCACTGGCTTCCGGTGGTCTTCCGGGTGCGCTTCAAGGTGTTGGTCACCACCTTTAAAGCGCTCCATGGCTTAGGGCCGGGGTATTTACGAGACCGCCTTCTGCCACCAATAGCCTCCCACCGGCCAGTACGCTCGCACAGAGTGGGCCTCCTCCGGGTGCCGTCCGCCAGACAATGTCGGCTGGCGACCCCCAGGGGGAGAGCCTTCTCTGTGGCAGCGCCCACCTTCTGGAATAACCTCCCCCCAGAGATACGTATAATAACAGGCCTCCGGATTTTTCGTCGGGCCCTGAAAACCTATCTATTTCAACTAGCTGGGCTGGCTTGAGTTAAATTTTAAATTGATTTTAAATCGGATTGTTTTAATTTACGGCCAAAATATTTAATTATTTTAAACTGTTTTTTAAATTTTGTATGTTCTGTTTTTTACTTTGGCTGTTCACCGCCCTGAGTCCTATTTGGAGAAGGGCGGTATAGAAATGGAAACAAACAAACAAATAAATAAATAAATAAATAATACTTGTAATACTTACTCTCACTTTTGCCTTCATTTCTTTAACCTGCTGCTTCTTTTCCATCTTCTTAGTTTGTTTCTCTTTCCATTTAGTTACTTGTTTCATAAGAAGTCTGTCAGAAATGTCCTCTTCTTCAGCTTCAAGACAAATTACAATATCCGGAAAAAGGGAACGCTCTGCTAAGTACTGGACCTCTTCTCCTATTCGTGGAAAACCATCAAGTATAAACCCAGCAGAACTAAAGGGAAACAATATTTGGAGAAAAAAAAGTTGTCACTATTCCTTGGGAGTTTAGTTTGCTTGTTTTTTTTTTTTTTAATCAAACAATGAGAAAAATATCATACTGTTTTGTGGGTAAAGCTAATTGGAGAATTCATCAGGGATGTAGAGGCCAGTTTTATTTAATTTGATGAATTTGTGTCACATTTGGAAAAGCAAAAATTTGATTAAAATTCTATTAGTAATAAAGCCAAAAATTAATCTGTTTGCTGCTTTAGAATAGGTTAGAATGTTTAAGAGACCTGCTAAACAATGGCTTATGATAATGCATGCGATAACATGCATTATCATAGCCTGGTTTAGAGTCTCAGAATTGGTAACAATTTTAGTTGCATCGAATAAAGCTTTGTTTCCAAATCATTTCAGAAACTGTTCATTTTGGGGCATCACACTGTACAAAAGATTCTGAGAGAAAGACAAGGATAATAAGAAGTGGAAACATTTCCTGTGAAAGGAGTATAAGGGAAATGGATATGATTAGCTTTGCAAAGAAACACTTAGGGGTTAGCTCTCCTCAGATGTCTGAAAGGTTTTTCTCAAAAGAGGAGGCTGTAATTGATTTTTCTTTTTCCCTAGAATTTTTCTATTGTCAAATATCAGAGGGCTGAGAAATGCCATAGCACTGGTTAGAAGTGAAAGGGCTTAAAGTGCTCAGGCAAAAGATCATATTTATACTGCAATCAATATAAAAGCAATTTATTTTTGTTTTAAGATGATGTCTGTACCCTGAACCCATCACAAGAAATACACTATGGGTTGCTTTTGGCAATAAAGCAGAAAGATTGACTTGTTAGTTTATATATTCTTTCTTATTTCATCCATAGCTTGTTGTAATCTCTGAGGCAGAATCAAGGTTTAGTGGATTTTTTTAATGCTTCTTAAAAAATTCCTGCACTGGAAGAAGAAAACAAGGTACAAACCATGAATTGGCTACACAAGCTGTAATGACCTTGCTGATTTTCAGGACACCTCTGAGTTGTTAAAAAAAAAGTCAGGGTTAAAACAAATTTAGATTTGCTCTTGTTTTACAAGGCTTATTAACTATTATTTAATTGTGAAAGTAGCTAATAGCTTCCTTATAAAAATAAGACTTGTAGGATTAAATATGGAGAAATATGTACTTCATGTGAAATATTGGACAAATAATATGATTGATATTTTCAGCTGGAATTTACATGCTATATAGCGGGGGAAAAAGTGAGATTATTAAAAACAAAAACAAAAACAAGAGTTACCGAAATGGCTCCTTCATCCACCAATCAAGAACAATATTATCAAGCACTTCCATGGGAATTGGTTCATTTTCTAATATATTGGCCTTGATTGCTTCTTCCTCGTCTGTTAATAGCACATCTTTCTGTTAAAATGTTCAAAATACATGAAAAATAATTATCTAATAAGTGGTAATGTAATTAAGGACTTTGATTAATAATTTTGCATAATTGAAGGTTTCACTTAACTTCCTTTCATAATTACATAGTTACAGTATATGGTTATAGAGCATAATATTCTATGCACCATAAAACTATATAATTTAAATTGAATATATTTATTTCATTTCCCAGAAATGCATTCATGGAATAAGTGTATATTTAGGCTGTTCTAATGATATAACTATCTATAAAAAATAGATAGCTCTCGATTTACTACCACAACTGAGCCCAAAATTTATGTTGCTAAGCAAGACAGTGAATCACTATAGTTCTTAAGCTAGTAACATGGTTGTTAAGTGAATCTGGCTTTTCCATTGACTTTGCTTGTCAGAAAGTTGCAAAAGGGGATCACATGACCCCAAGATACTGCAACCGTCATAAATATGAGTCAGTTGAGAAGTGTCTGAATTTTGATCATGTGACCATGGGATGCTGCAGCGGTCATAAGCGTGAACTGCATTTTGGGCATCAGCAACTGGCCTGTATTTATGACTATTTGCAGCATCCCATGGTCACATGGCCATGGTTAACAACATTTTTGCCAGAAACCAGAATCTACTTCCAATTTCTGGGGAAAAAATGTCCAATAGTGAACAATGGGTTCACTTAACGACCACTATTTTTGCTTTCAAAATGCTATGTTCACTTAATGATTGCTGGGTTTGTTTAACAGCCCCTGCAAAAAAGGTCATAAAATTGGATGCAGGTCCATGATCACCCAATTAATGATTGTAATTATGGGCTCAATTATGGCATAAATCTGTATTGTAGAGTAGATATTATATCAGCATCATTCCTACACTGTTGTGGACATTCAACTAAAATAGCATGCATTTCATACATTGAGTTTGGTGGGACAATTGGGCTAATGAAATTTAGTTCTTTTAGACTGATGTTATTGCAACATCTTACCTCCAAACTTGCTTAGCCTGCTGTAATATGGAGTCAGTTGCAGGGGTGAAATGCTCCTGGTTCGGACCGGCTCGGGCGAGTAGGTAGTGATGGTGGTGGGCAGTTCGGAGAACCAGTAGCAAAAATCCCTGCCCCCACCCCCCACGCCCAGCCACCCTCACAGAACCGATAGTAACAAATTTTAGATTTCACCACTGGTCAGTTGGTCTATACAGTGAATAGATGAATAAATAAGAAATAAGAATCAGAAATGACTGATGTCTTCCTGTAGCCCAATTGGCACAATAGGGTGGTTAAAGATGAGCTAAAAAGTAGGATACAGAATTATAGCTTGTCTTCTTTCCATTAACAATATTGGCAATTCCCACCATAGCTTTCTTTGATGGAAACTCATCTTCCACTTTGGAGGAAGCTAACAAGGAATATATATAGTAGCTCGATTACCTCAGGAATGTGCTTACTTTCCTCTTCACTCCCTTCTTCAAATTCAGGTGCACTTTCAGGAATAGTGGATTCTCCCAATTCCTGTGTTCCCTCACCTTCCTCTTCCTCCTCCTCTTCTTCAAGTCCAACTCTTTTTCCTGTTTTGAGCATGATCAATTCTTGCAAGCGTTCTTCAAATTGAATATGAAAAATATTTAGCTTGTCTGCTAACCACCGGGCACAGACTGTTTTACCTATTCCATGTGGCCCCAGCAGACATATTCTTATAGGAGGAGCCTGAAAAGGAAATGTGTGAATATAATTATATAGGTTTTTAAAAGAGAAGATTAAGATTAATCAATAAGATTATTGAATGAATATTTCTAAGAAAAACCTTTTTGAGAAACTTCAGGCAGAAGATCCATATTTTCAAACGTATTATTGACTAATAGTAAATACTTCAACATGAGTAACAGAATTATATATAGAAAGTATGTTGCATGACAGCTGTTTTACTCTGATGCTGCTTTCATACATCTGCACATTTCAAAGCATCTCTTTGGAATCAAACCTGTAGCACTGCATAGCCTTAGCAGTTAAAAAAACAATAAATCAGCAAGCAACCGAGCTATATTATGTAGAAATATCCAGCTAACTTTGGATGATCTCAAAAAGCTAAGCAGTAGCAGATGCAGTTTGTCATTAGATGAGAGACCTTCAAAAATTTCCAGAGCTGGAGTCAAAACTGTGAAGATGAAAACAGATCCCAGAAGGCAGTAATGATAAACTATTTTTGTAAGAAAACCACATGGATGTGTCTCAGAGAAGACTTTTCCTAACTTGCAAAATAAAAATATGTTGTGTATTTTAAAGGAAGGATGGAAACTGTTGGCTATCAAATATTGTACGATTACAATCCCTACCATTACCAATCATGCTAGCAAGGAGTGTTTGGTATTGGAATTCAACATTGGTTTTTATTGATATACTGAATTGTTACTCATTTAAGTAATACAGAGACGGAAGTATAGTATAGTGAGCCCCAGAGCCATCTTCAAACGAAGAAGACAATGCTGATCCTTTGGCAGGTAGACAACATGAAACCTCTATTTAACTAAGCTTGATTGGCGACTTGCCTCTAGAACAGAGGTGTCAAACTCAAGGCCCACGGGCTGGATCCACCCCATGGAGTGCTTAGATCTGGCCCGTGGGGCCGCCTGGAAACAGCGAAGAACTGGCCCATGGTCCTCTGCCAGCAAAAATGGAGCTCGCAAGGGCTGTATGTGACCCTCCCAAGCTCCGTGTTTGCTGGCAGAGGGTTGCAGGAGGCCGTCACAGCCAAAAACAGAGTGTTCGGGTCACCACAGGTGCCCCCGACAGGAATGACGTCGAGCTGGCTGCATCCACCCTGGCCTCCCGAGGTCAAACACAACCCTGATGCTGCCCTCAATGAAATTGAGTTTGACACCCCTGCTCTAGAAGTTGCGGGTGCTCCAATACTGAAGGTTTTTAAGAAGAGATTGGATAATCATTTGTCTGAAATGATACAGGGTTTCCTGCCTGAGCAGAGGGTTGGACTAGAAGACCTTCAAGGTCCCTTCCAACTCTGTTATTCTGATAATATATGGACCGACATTTTTTTCCTTCTATAGCCATCAGAGCCAAGAGTATCTTGTAACAGCTGCACTTCAGTATTGAGTTCTGAACCTTCTCTTGCTCAGAAATAATATTTAACTCAACACATTCAGTAATATTCAGACCCAAGTACAACTTATCAGTTGGATTACTTAAGAGGTAAGGAGCCTAGTCTCAAAATGTTTTGCCAAAAAGACTATACTCCAATAGTTCCTAGAAGATAATAACAGGTAGGTCTGATAAAAGATTTTTACTCCCAAGATTTTGCTTTGGACTAGAGCAGCTGCCCTTTGTTAAGGCACATTTAATTCAGCAGCAATTCATAAATGATATTGCAATATTTCCCAGATGCTCTGCATGGAAGCTGCTTTTGCACATAACAGATCAGTCCAGAAAAATATTATGTTGAATTTTTGCTATATGCCAAATTTGGATACACAGTCGAGGAATCCATTGTTTCTTGGGAAGACCTGAATATCTTTATTATCATCACCATTGCCGTTCTGTTAAAATATCACATGTTAAGCACAGATAAACATAGATGCCCACATGGAGGTACATATTTGAAAAACATTGGAACTTCAATTTGTGTTAATTTATATAGCTCCTGTATGTAAGAATTACATACTTTTAATGGCTCATTGTGAGAAACATACTCGTCAGGATTTTCTAGAAATTTATCTCTGTTTTCTGGAGTTGAAAAATAATAGTATTTTTCTCTATATTTAGCTGCATTTTCAGTATTTCCTGGATAAAGGATAAAGTTTTCCTTCAGAATCACTGGACAGAAATTCTTTGTATCTCCCATGTGTCTCTTCCTCTCAGCAATTTTTTCTTCATCCTTAAAACAGCAAAATATTTCTGATAAGATTACTTACATTAACACTTTAAAGAATCTGGATTTACTTTAACACATTGGCCCAGAACTACGTAATTCAGAGGGTAGGAAGCAGCTGCAGATCAGTGGTGGGTTTCACTTACCTTTGCTACCAGTTCGCTTGTGCACGCATGCACCTCTTCTGCATATGCGCAAAAGCTTCTGCGTATGCGCAGAGCGTATTTGATGATGTCTGGGTGGGTGGGCGGTGCCTCCCGCCGCCGCTAATACCGGTTCGCCCAAACCGGGGCAAACCGGTAGCAACCCACCACTGCTGCAGATCCATTCTATACTTGGTTAAGGTGTTAAACAAGGAATGAGGAATCCAGATTCAATTCCACCCACAGGTGTGGAAACCTGTTGGGTGATTTTGATCAATCACTCTGTCTCTCAACCCCACCTCTCTCATAGAGTGGTTGTTGGGGGATAAAATAAAGGGAAATTCACATATAAGCAGTCATGGGATTGAAATTTTTGAACAACCGGTTCTGTGCGCGTGGCTTGGTGAGTATGGCTTGGTGGTCATGTGACTGGGCGGGCATGGCCAACTCAACGTCACTCACAGCAAAGTGGGGCAGCACCTTGCTTTGAGTGATGTCGAGTTCACCACGCCCACTCAGTCACATGACTGATGCTGCAGAGACAGGGCGATTTCCTATCTTCTCTCCCCTCCGCCCTTGGGCTGACAAGATAAAAGCCCATCCCCACTGCACGCCAAAGCACCTCCTCCCATGCTGCCCCCCATTAATTCGTGCTAAGTCTTCCTCTTTGGAAGACTTTGCTGATTGTTCATTGTCCTACAAAACAAGCTGCAGTGTTCAGTCCATGAGTCCAGCTCCTGCCTTTCTAAACCTCTCCACCCCATCCCGCTTGCTTCCACCTCAGACTAGCCAGCTCGGCTCAATTACCTCTGTCCCATTTCCCCTCCTTCAGAGGCCCCTTACTCACTCTCCTTGCTTCTTTCCCAACAACCGCCTCTTTCTTCATCCAAATGTTCACACTGAGCAAACACATACATATCTCATGGTGCTGGAGGGTTCCCGGCCAGGGGTGGCTTCCTGGCCAGTGGGGAGAGCGTTCTCCCAGCCAGCATGGAGACGTGGCGCCAGTGGCACAGCAAGCCAGGCAAGCCTGGGGACAGGGGGCAGCTAGTTAGCTAGGCCACAAGCGCCACGTGGCATGGAACTGCAGTGCCAGTGGCAAAGCAAGCCAGGCAAGCCCAGGGATGGGGGGCAGTGGGAGTTGACTCATCCGGGGCTTGCAGTGGTGGCGGCCTAGGCCGGCCCAGGAGTTGGCACTTGACTGGGGCTTGCGATGACAGCAGTGGAGGCAGCTAAGCCAGGAGATAGCAATCGACTGGGGTTTGCTTGCCAGCTCACTCACTCAGGGAGATCAGGGCCATGGTGGAAGGCAGGCAGTAATGGCGGGCGAAGGCAGGCAGCAATGGCAGGTGAAGGCAGGCAGCAATGGTGGGCAAGTGGGCAAGATGAGGAGTGACTGTGCAGGGTGGGCGGGTGGGGCGGGACCAGCCGGTGGTGTGATTTGCCAGTTCTCTGGACTGTGAAAAATCGTAACGATCGGTTTGCCCGAACTGGTCCGAACCGGCTGAACCCCCTGCATATAAACTGCCTGGATCTAAGGTTAGATTTAAATCTAATGAACAAATAATTTTAAGAAAACCTCCATTACTTAAGACATAACCAGTCTGATAGTGTAGATAGGGAATAAGGAGGTGGGAGAAAGAAGTCATGAGCAGGAGCCATGTGTCCAGAAGAGCTCCCAAGTCATGTACAAGGTTTGTTTGTGGCAGTTCCACCCCATCCAGCTAAATTCCCAGGGGTCCCCAAATGCAAGCCTAGTTAAGTCTTGTTAGATTGGGCTGAAGCCTGTTGTTTCCCATCCAAATTCCCACAGCCTTCAAATACCAAAACAAGACACCAGCAGCCTTGTCCCATGCCAATAGATGACTTTCCCCTCAGGCTTTATATAGATGTTGAACAGGAGCAGAGAGTACTGAACCTTGCAGGATTCAACAAAGTAGGGGTTGTGGATAGACTTCTTCAGCCACCATGTTTGCATATATGCAAAAAGCTAGCTGGCCTTTCATTCATATGCAAACATTGCATTCTTGAACTTATACTCTTTCTATAAAGGTGAAGTTATATAACCTTTTATCTTGTATAACATGTCATTCAGTAAATTACAGTTTAAAATAATCTATTGAGTCGAGAACTAGAGCTTACTTCTTCCTCTTCTTCTTCTTCCTCTTCATCGCCCTCTTCTTCTTCTTCTGCCTGTGCCTCTGCTTCAGCCTGCAAATCTTCTTGTTCTTCATCATCATCTTCAGGTGATAATTCCCAGCCATGATATTTAAAAGTTTCTGTCGGAGATAGTCAGTTTTCAGGCCATATTTTTTTTTAAAAAATACTGTACATGCAGGACCAGAGATAGAATACGAATTTGCATGGAATTCTACAATGAAATTCTTCAAACCATAGCTTGATCAGATTATATTCTGGTATTTCAGAAATTTATTAAGATTTTAATTCACAAATTCCTAACCATCATGAAAAGTTGGTAGAGCATGCTAAAAACTAGACTTTAAACGTATCAGATTGGTGTGTAAGTGTACAAATACAGGATTGCTGAAATCAGTGAATCATAAGGAATATCCTGGTGTCCATAACTATGTGCTCCTAACCAGTGGTCATATTCAATTTTTTCCCCTACTGGTTCTGTGGGCGTGGCTTGATGGAGTAATCATGTGACTGAGTGGGCGTGTCTAACTTGATGTCACTCATGCCCACGGCCACAGAACCTGGTAGGAAAAAAATTTGAACTTACTGCTATTCTTCCTACCTATTTTCTGCCCAAGCCTGGCCTAATCTGTCAAAGGCCTGGCCTGATCCTGCATGCACTCCCTTCGCCAGTTGCACATGTTGCCCTGTTTCCCTTCCTTCAGAGGCCCCGGCCCTTAAACTCCCCGGTTCCTCCCCCCACGACTGCCTCTTTTGTCATCCTGCAGCCACGACCTTACCTTCCTCCCACAGCTGGCTGCCAGGAAAGGAAAACCTGCGTTGTGCCGTCACTGCTGGGTGGCTCCCCACCAGCCCGCATCTCACCTCCCCTGTTGCGAGATGCGTGCAACCGCCGCATATTTTGTCTGTTGTGGCTGGAGTCCAGTCACACCGAAAAAAGACGCTGTGGCTGCATGCTTCTTGCAGTAAAAATTACCAACCTCCTGCTCCACTCCTCCAATGCACCCCCGCCAACCTGTTTTATGTGTCGGCCGCACAGGGGCATCCCATTGCCTGCTGCCACTGCACCAAAGGGACTTGACCAGGCAAGTCTGAGCAGAGCAGCGCAGCAGGCAATGGAGTGTGCCAGCCGCCCATAGAGGCCGAGGCAGATGGTGAGAGGGCAGAGGCTCTGGGCAAGGCCCCAAACCGGCCAAGGCGTGTGGCAAGCGGGCAGAGGCTCCAGGGCAAGGCTGGAGCTGGGGAATGGCGCATTCCCCGACCTAGTTGAAGCGGATGAAAAGCAGCCGGCGGCTCCGGAGCAAGGCCGCAGCCATGCGGCTGCACCGCCAACGGCTTCACAAGGTACGTGAGCCCTGGGACTGGGGGGGGGGGAGCTAGCAAGTACTTACCTGTAGGCAGGAGGAGGCAGCTCCATTGGGGTGCAGGCACCATGGAAGGCAAAGTCAGCTTAAGCAGGCAAGCTGCAGAGCAGACTGTGCATGTGCAAGCGATAGTGCTGGGAAGGTCAGATCACCTGAGGAGTGACTGACAACGTGAGGCAAGTAGCTGGGCCACATGATGAAGTGAAGGCAACATATATAGGGCTGGGATGGATGGGGCAAGCATTGGGTAGGAGGGATGAGGAAGTGAGCATCGACTGGGCGGGGGGCGGGGGGCGGGCCAGCCAGAGGTCGCTACCGGTTCGGCAACCTAGGCCAAATTTCCCCTACCGGTTTGCCCAAACCAATGTGAACTGGCTGAATGCAACCTCTGCTCCTAACCAAAATGATGCTATAATGAAAAAATATCCAGTGATATCATGACATAAGTCCCACCCTTTACAGGTATGTAAGAGACAGTCTATCAATTGTTACCACCACTCGTTGTATTCTTGCACATTAGGTGTCAGCCTTTGAATCCTAAAATCTAAAATAAAAAGCTCACAGAAATATATATATTTCTGGAAATGAAGGTTCACGATATTATTCAATACACAGTTTATTATGAATCCATATTGTGCAGAATAAAAGCAGTGCCGATAGTTTCTATTTATCAACATTATAAATCATGAAAGCTCTGAACCAGAATCTCCTGTTAAAAAATTACCACTCTCAATTCGATATGTGTAGCTATGAACTGATTCCCTCTGTCCCTTCTGATATCATCCCATATTTTCTGTATACTCCAACTTCTTTATGTAAAAACATGTAAGTCATTGTCATAAAGTGTAGCAATGTTATAACTACTAGCTCTGATAACTTTAAATATTCAGGAGAATGGATCAATCAATAACTATGATCCCTGACATTTAAAACAGATAATTATTATTATTATTATTAATGGTTGGTTGCACAGTCAGCTAGATATTTAGATTGGATTTGGCATTTTTATGAACCTATTGAGTCCTTCCTAAGGTCCTAGGATAGGCAGATGTTGTTTGATGGTATTATTATTATTTATTGGTTAATCTTTAGTGAGATTCACAGCCTTTGAGGCTGGTTAATAGCTCAGCAGCTCGAGTCCTAACCAAGGACCTAGGAACTGTTAAGGTATCGTCGGAGGATGTAAGCTGTTCCGAGTAAGGTGGTTTTTTGTAGAGTCAAAATGTTCAAGTCCGGCAAATTTAGAATTTCTAAATAGCGGGGTAGCCCTTTGGGTATTGCTCCGAGGGCTCCAATTACAATCGGGACAACACACGATTTCTTTTTCCACAGTCGCTCAACTTCAATTTGTAAGTCCCGGTACTTTGTGATTTTTTCTTGCTGCTTATCTTCAATTCGTGCATCACCAGGTATTGCAATGTCAATGAACCATACTTTTTTCTTTTCAACTATTGTTATGTCAGGTGTGTTGTGGACCAATTGCCTGTCAGTCTGAGTCCTAAAGTCCCACAAGATCTTGAGTTTCTCATTCTCTAAAACTTTCTCAACCTGATGTTCCCAGTGGTTTTTGCTGTACTCAAATCCAAACTTCTGGCACAATTTCCAGTGAATGATTTTAGCAACACGGTCATGGCGTTGTAGGTAGTCAGTTTGTGAAATTTTGCTGCACCCACTGATCAGGTGGTCGACTGTCTCATCTTTCTCATTGCAGAGGCCGCATTTGCTGTTGGTGGTAACATGTTGAATTTTTGCCTTCATACAGTTTGTGGCTAGGGCTTGTTCTTGAGCTGCCAAAATAAAGCTTTCAGTTTCTTTTTTCAGTACTCCTGATCTTAACCAGTTCCAAGTTAGTTTCTGGTCAGCTTTGCCTTCAATACTTTTAAAGTATTGGCCATGCAGAGCTTTGTGTTTCCAATTTTCAGCTCGCTGCTCAATTACTTCTTTCTTATATTCTGCTTTTGTTTTAGTTGTCTTTAAAAGGCCTCCTTTATTTACTTCCTTAATCATTGGTTCTTCACTTTTCTGGATGTAATCATTCAAGCTGCATTTTTCTTCTTCCACAGTCTGCTTTACTTGTAGGAGTCCTCGACCACCCTCTGCTCTTGGTAAATATAATCGGTCAACATCACTTTTAGGGTGCAAGGCATGATTCATTGTCATAAGCTTCCTTGTTTTTCTGTCCAAATTGTCTAACTCCATCTGGGTCCAGTCAATTATTCCTGCAGAGTATCTAATCACAGGTATAGCCCAGGTATTTATGGCTTTTATGATGTTTCCTCCACTCAATTTGGACATTAATATCTTACGAATTCGCCGAATGTACTTGGCTGAAGTTAATTCCTTGACTTTATTATGCATTAAATCAGAGGCTTCTAAAATCCCCAAGTACTTGTAGCCTTCTTCTGATTTTACTGCCTTTATCATTTCTTCATTCTCTAGTTCTATTCCATCCTCTTTTATGATCTTGCCTGCTTTGGTTGCTATTGTTGCACATTTGTCAATTCCAAACTGCATACCAATGTCTTGGCTGAATTCTTTTGTGTTTTCAATTAATAAATTATTATTATTATTATTATTATTATTATTATTATTATTATTATTATTATTATTATTATTATTATTATTATTATTATATTTGTATGCAGCTGAACTCTCATGAGTCTTGGTGACTCATAACATTCAAAAAAAGAAATAACAATATTATCAATAAAACTTTTAAAATAAAAAAATAAAGGTATAGCAAATGTGATGAAGTGAGGGATCTCCCTCACCAACATCCTGGGTGATGAGTTAAGGTCTTCATCAGGTTTCTAAATAACAACAAAGTGGGGTCAATTGGATATTGGCAGTAACCTCATTCGAGAGGGCCACCACTGCTATACAAAGGTGTACTTCCAGAGCTCTTAGAGATGACATTGTTTAATCAGAGTGCACCAACCCTGCAGAATCAAATTGACTGGGCCAATATTATGTGAGACAGGTGGCTCCTCAATTAACCAGGCCCTATGCCATGTTTATAGGTAATAAACAGGATCCTGAATTACACCTGGAAGCAAACCAGCAATCAATGCAACTTGTGAAGTAGAGGTCTTACACAGGGGTGAAATCTACTTACCTTCCTTACTGGTTCGGACGTGCATGTGCCGTGCAGACCCTCTGCACATGCGCAAAACCTTCTGTGCATGCGCAGAGGGTAAAAAACACATTACTTCCTGATTAAAACCAGGAAGTAATGACAACCGGGCGGGTGGGTGGAGCCTCGCGCCACCATCGCTAACAGTTCTCCGAACCACCTGCCACAATCGCTACCAGATCACCCGATTTGGTCCGAACCGGGAGCATTTCACTCCTGGTCTTACATGAGGCATAGTGAGGCATGCTCATCGCTGCTCACCCCATCACATTCTGGATCAGTTGAAGCTTCTGGGGTGTCTTTAAGGCAGCTTCATGTAAAGAGCATTGCAATAGTCAAGCCAAGAAGTAACTAGGGCATAGGTGGCTATCTGAGGACCCCCTGATTCAGGAAGGATAGATCTGGTGTACCAGATGGAGTTGTGCAAAGTTCCTGGCTACAGAAAACATCTACTCTTTAAACAGGAGCTTCAAGTCCATATTCATATTCACAGCTAGTACCTGATCCTAAGAGACAATTCAGCAGGAAAACCATCATATTTGAAAAGTACCGTATTTTTCGGAGTATAAGATGCATCTTTTTACCCCCCCAAAGAGGGTGAAAATTTAGGTGCGTCTTATACACTGAATGTAGCTCTGCCCACCTACTGGCCCCCACCCTTTGGCCTGTGCCTCGCAGCAGTTACCTTCTTGCAAGCAAACAGCAAGAAAAAACAGCCCCTTCCAACTTCAGCATAGGTTAATTAGCACAAGTTGTTTAGATCAGCCTCCTGACCCCCAGCTGATTTGCTCTCAGCTGTTTTGTGCAGGGCTCTCCTGCTTGCTGCAAAGAGTGCTGGAGCAAATTTTTTTTCCCTAGCTATGCTGAAAAAACAAAACTGAAAGTAAAGCAGGCTCTTTCCTGCAAGGTGACAAAATGAGGCAGAGAGATATTTCTTTTCTTTTTCCTCACCAAAAAAGGTAGGTGCAAACAATGGGAAATTTAGGGAAAAAGGAGAGTTCAAGATTTTAAAACACACACACAAAAAAGCTCTATTTAACTAGGGAATTGTAATAATTGAGATACTATTAATTGTATATTGTGTTGAAAGCAGAAATGGTTAAGTTGTGGTTTGGAGGAATATAAGGGGAAAATTATTTGGTTTATTATTATTGGTAAATATAATTAATTGATTTGTAAGAAATTGGATTGCATGGAAATAATTGGAATATTCATGTTCACATTGATTAATATACAAAAAAGATAGTTATAACTAATTGATTTATATAAAAATGTTGAATTTGTATTATACAATTGTAATATTAAATAATTAACCAATGTGAGGATGGATATAAAAATAGATGACAATGGGAAGGAGTATAATATAGAATAGAAGGGAAAAATTGAATTTGATTAAGATTAGAGATGAGAATGAAGGGTAATATTGGTTTTAAAAAAAATAGATAAATATGGCAAAAAGAAAATATAGAAATTGTAAATTTAATTGAAATGACTAAACACTGTTTAAATTTGTGAACCAGCCAAATACTCTGTTCAAAGAAAATACATTGTATGTTTGTATGTGTGTTTGTTTAAAAAATTAAAACAAAAACAAAACAAAAACAACAACAACCAAAAAAGGTAGGTGCGTCTTATACTCCGGTGCGTCTTATACTCCGAAAAATACGGTAGATCTCCTTCCCTTCATTCATTCTCTTCAAATAGACTATAATTAATAGCATCCTCTGATTTCCCAGAAGAAAAATTAAGTCCTGTTTTGTTTATTTATCTCTAGAGGAAGCCACCCCAGCTTGGTCAACATTGCCTACAATTTCATAATCAAATGGCAAGATCACTTTTCTATTTCTTCTATTCTCCTGCCGACAGTCTATTTTTTTAAAAAAGTTTTTTAAAAACGTTCTATTTTAATACATGAATACTTTTTTTCAAATGAATAAAAGTCATGTTGATTAACAGGATAGTGCATTCATATTAAAACAGCCTTTTTATTAAACCAGTTAAAGGTTTATAGAATGTTAAATATTAACTTCAAATGATTTCTCTTGCTCTTATTGTTTATTTTTTAAGTAGAAGCACGTGTACATACAATACTATGATGTGGGCCGCAATTGTAAGATGTTATTTGCCTCTTAAGAAGTAGCTCATAACTTGTACAAATTTGCTTTAACCAACTTTATTTATAATTTGAAGAAATTGTTAATAAAACAAAGCCAAAAACCACCCGAAATCTCCTGAGGAAGAAATAATTTTGAAAGAACAGTGAATGTGAATTACTTACGTTGCATAGCTTGCACACACTTATTAAACAGCATTTCTGGAGTCTGCCCGTCAATCTCCAATTCAGTAATCTGGACCAAAAGTGATTCTGTAATATGAGACTCTAATTTTTGCCAGTTATTCTGGAACTGGATGACCTTATTTTTAAATGGCTCCATTTCTACTACATCTGGAAAACCATCTTCAGGATACTCGGGCATCGTGACTCCTAAACAAATCAAGTTGCATTTTAGGAAACAATTATGCATTAACAATAAGATGCTCTCTTATGTGTGCTGGCGGGACTTTCTTCTTGATACTCTGTCCAGTTCTTATGGAGCCACAATGGAAGACTTCACAAGAAGGAGGACCGACAAAACTAAATAGACCTGTAAGGACTTCTGCAGAAGTTCAGAAATCTGAAAGGGGGAGGGAGAAATACTTAAGTGAAATTCCTCTAACAGCTCTATGAAGAATAGATGTGCTAATGAATCTATTGAAGGAAAAGTGAAAAATTGGATGGAGGAAGAATGAAGTATTCTAAGGAGGACATAACTGCAACACTAAACTAGGATAGGGCACACAACCAAAGTTTGTTTCAACTCTACATTTTTATGAAAAAAGAATTGGAATGATTATACAAAGCCATTAGTTATGGGTTATTCAATGCAGACCACCCCGTGGCAGGATGAGTGACCCAGTCAACCACTAACCTAGTTCAGATGCAATACTTTTCAAGTGTTCATATTGTGATACAGATTTTTCTTCACTTTCAAGGGGTTCTGTTGATTCTGTGGAGACCAGGAGAGAATCATTGTTACTTAATTTTGCATAGTGTATTTGGAACATTAAGAGCTTTCAAAATGTTTAGGAAATTAGCAGTTTTGATGTTCTCCAGATTTTCACTTTGTAGGCTTTGCCTCTGAAAGTTTATCAAATTAAGCCAGTAAAAGGAAGGGGTTTTTTTTCCTATAAAAAAGAACTAATAAATATATTAATTAGATGGTGATAAAGAATGAAATGTAAATGGTGATATTTAATAGATACATTGGTGATGATGATAGATTTATAAGGCCATCAAATCACAGATGCTCATTGTATTTTTACATTAAAAATACAGTGAAAACAAAACGCTAATAGTGCCATAGGATTAAACGAATAAAAATACTTGTCTTCTATAATGAACTATTACTGATATATACATATATATAAATCTAACCTGTCTTAGATTCTTCAGGTTCTTTGGAGTCTGCAGAAACCTGTGCTTCATCACTCTGATCTACAAACTGCACTGTTTCTGTAAACAGGTATATAAAAACACTGAGGTTTCTTATTAAATGGATTTCCCCTGATCCATATAATCATGGGAAAGCTAAAAAATATGCTAAGAAACCATAAAGTTATAGAGAATTGAAGATTATTAAAATAAACCTATTGAATAAAAGTTACAGATAAGGGAGATGGGCTAATTATGTTATTATTTGTGATCGGTGGTGGGATTCAAAATTTTTTACTACCAGTTCTGTGGACATGGCTTGGTGGGTGTGGCATGGCTTGGTGAGCATGGCTTGGTGGGCGTGGCAGGGAAAGGATATTGTAAAAACTCCATTCACACCCCACTCCAGGGAATGGGGATACTGCAAAATCCCCATTTCTTCCCAATCAGCTGGGACTCGGGAGGCAGAGAATAGATGGGGGTGGGACCATCAGAGGTGGTATTTACCAGTTCTCTGAACTACTCAAAATTTCCGCTACTAGTTCTCCAGAACTGGTCAGAACCTGCTAATATCACTTCTGTTTGTGCTGTATAATTGCTGTGATTTAAATTTGATTTGAACTTCAATAGCTGGTACCAAAGGAGGCAAGCTGATCTTCAGAGTCAATCTTTCCATTATGTAATGAAAAAAAACTTTATGACAAATTTTATTTTTTAGGATGGCTACTGTCAGACTTTACAACATGGCCCCAGAGCAGGATTTAGCTCTTCAAAAGCCTTGGCAGTATCCCCACAGGTTCCATATTTTGTCATACAATTATAATTTTAAATGTGAATAAAGAGGAAAATTATTAATACATCATTGGAGAGTAACTATGTCAATATTATAATATTTGTAATATGTACTTTCTATGAAATTTTAATTTCTTTGTGATCATTCTGCCCAATACATACTTAAATCGTGTCCTTGGGATATATACTTTTACAGGCCAGATGTGACTCTCAGCAGGAATAACTCGCATATTAGCGTTTTAGATGTTAGTCTGCTAGTATGATTCAAATGACATCTTAGTTCAGTCTCAGTGCAGAAATGGATGTTTCCACATGAGAATTATACTTTAAGAATGTCTTAACAAACAGAAGAATACTATTTGTAGCAAGAACATTGTCAAAGAAATTGGAAAAAGAAGACATGGTAAGAAAAATACTTTGCTGCCCTCAGATTTTCTATACCAGAGTTACACACACAATTATGTAATAAAACAACTTGATGTTTGTCAGAAAACAAAGATAAATATCTGTGATATCCTAACCTCCGGATGTTTCTTTCTGTTTAGATTCAGAAAAATCAACTTGTCCTGGCTGGCCTCTTTCAACCCCAAAGCTACCTTCCATAAACTCTGTAGATTCTACAAACAAAAAAAACAAAACAAAACATTTTTTATGGAAACATTTATAAAGTAATTTTGGAACTCTAAGGTGAGACTTTACAGTACTATAAACAATATAAACAGTTTAGAAAGTCATGAGACAACCCAAAATTGGATCCCAATTTAAGCTTTAAAAAAACATAAAATACAATCAGACAAAATCCTAAAATTACAAATAAAGCCAGAATGCTAGATTCCACATTTCAGAGTTACAAGGAGTACTTGAATATCAATGAGAAGTCATCCATTTTCAGAACTTGCAATAATTGTTTGGGCTAGCGATTAGAAATCAGTGGCCTCACATCTATGGAATTTATTTCCTGATACTGCTATGAGGCTCTTGCCCAAGCCATTCATTTACTTAATTTCTCCTAATGCCCTTATGATGTGCATCAGATGCCTTCCAGTTCCATTTTTATATTTTGGCAAGTCCTATACATATACTGTATGAGTATGGTAGGCATGATGAATGGTAGGGACAGAGTCATGCCCCAGATTTAAATTCTTCCTTATTTAGTAGTGCTTGTGAGTTTAACAATATGATTAATATGCACAAAATTAACATCATTGCTGTAATAATTCTAAATACACAATTGTATTTCTTACCTCTGTCTTCAGCAGATTCCTGCGCTTGCAGTTTTAACATTTCTTGTAGTTCTCTTCTGCAATTAGAAGTTCAAGCAATTTATTATTTATTTACTGTAAGATGAGAATATGACAGAAGAGAAGTAAACATATATGTATGTAATTATAAGTAAAACTTCTATAGGGATATGGCAGTGGCCTCATAACTGGATATCCAATTCAGCTATCCAGGCCATTGCCTTTGGTGTTGCTTCATTCAGATCTTCTAGGGAACAAGAAAACACACGCTGTGGGGAACCTTGCCCCATGTGTTTAATAGTTTGCATAGCAGCATCACAATCACAACAAGGGGAATCCTACCATCCCCACTGATATAGGTCAGAGGCAATTCTTCCAGTATCACACCTAATTCTGTTCAATTTTGACCAGACAAAGCGAGGCAAGTCAAAAGCAGGTGGTTTGGTAGAGGGATCACTAATGGTCAGGCCACAAGAAGGTACCTTGGACCATTCCTCTCTCCAGTCATTCTTAGGGTGAAACTGGGTAGATGTTAATTGAATAGCTGTTTTCCAAACTGGTCTATGGGGTTTCAATCTTGTGACAGGCTGTGCATTGTCCTGGTGAATAGGGAGGGACTTGTAGTTCAGCATCCTTGACCATAGCCAAATGAGAGCTTGTTGTTTTCTAATGTGCAATGGTATGATATTGCTAAGTACTGGTAACTGGTGCACAGGAGTGGGATGCAATGTGCCAGAGATGATACGCATTTGTCTGGTGGAGTTGGTCATTGACCATTTGGATGTGGGCACTATTAAGCCACACCTTGGCACAATATTTAGCTGTGGAATAAACCAAAGCCAAGGCTGTCCCAAAGGTGCTTTTTTCAAGAGGCAACTGGACTTTCTGGTTTTTCTTCGAAGACATTTTGCTTCTCATCCAAGAAGCTTCTTCAGCTCTGAAGAAGAGAGCTGTAGAAGCTTCTTGGATGAGAAACGAAACATCTTCCAAGAAAAACCAGAAAATCCAGCTGCCTCTTGAAAAAAGCGCCTTTGGGACCACCATGACCTGAATGACTAAGAATCTCCACAGACAAAGCCAAGGCTGTTGTTCGTAGGGTGTTCCAGCCAGTCTATTCAGTAAATTGTTGCTTTTCAATTTTGCAGCTGTTTTTTCCTGGTGTTGCTGGAAGGTTAATGATCTGCCCAATGTTATCCCCAAGTATTTCGGAGTTATTACATTGTAAAATACACTGTGAAAATACAGTGAAGTTCTAGAACTTCATTGAAGGCTGGTAATTTGCTTACCTACTACTGAGGTGGAATGTGGCTACTTCTATTTTTGTTGGGTTTGGTTGGAGGCACCATTTTTTGACGTAGAATTCAAACAATTCAAATGATAATATAACATGAATGAAAATGAACTGCAATTTTCCTGAATATAAATTATTCTTTTAAAAAAATCCATATTGGTCTGCCCATAATCAGTCTAACACCATGATGGCGAACCTATGGCATGTGTAGCCATATCAGTGGGCACACCAGCTCAGCTCTGGCACGCATACACGTGCCGGCCAGCTGATTTTCGGGCCTTCTGGGCCCACCAGAAGTAGGGAAAAAGGTTGTTTCCTACCTCCGAAGGGCCTGGGGGTGGCTGGGGAAGGCCCATTTTTCTTTCTTACCTGGCTCCAGATCCTCTCTATGCATCTGGGAGGGCAAAAACAGCCTTTCCCATGCCCTCAGAGGCCCTCCGGACGCCAACTCCTGGTGGAACAGGAAGTGACTTTTTTGCTGTCCTAGACAGCAAAAGAGAGGCTCTGGAGGCTGGGGACAGCAAAAAATGTCACTTCCTGTCCCACCAGGAGTTGGGAAATGGGCCATTTCAGGTCTTTGGAGGGCCTCCGAGGGAGTGGGAAAGGCTGTTTTCGCCCTCTGCAGATGCATAGAGAAGATCTGGAGCTAGGTAAGAAAGAAAAACGGGCTATCACATGCCAGAAGCGGGGGGGGGAGGAGGAGGGGGGCTGCACATGCATGTGCAGGGCAGGGCGCATAGAATTATGGGCACGGCCATGTGCACGAACCTCCCCCACCCACCCTTCTCCTGGCACGCGATGGCAAAAAGGTCTAACAGGTTATACACATTTCGGTAAAAATAAAATAGCTAAATCTGGGTTGGGCTTCTCAGCAATTAGTTTATTCTCTGTAAAGGTAAGCTATGGCATAAAAGAATACCAGGGATTTTTTTTAATGTAGACCAACCTTCATTGTAGTCTGTTTTAATTAAATCTCTATCTCCCCTTCCCCTCTCCAAATACTTGCTTTGCTTCTTCTTCCTCTTGTTTCTTTTTCAAAGCATCATCTATTAGCCTTTGTATAATCTGAGCATCAATTTCTTCTTTATTTGCTTCATACAGTCTATGCAGTATCAGCTGTCCTGCAATATAATAGAAAACAAGACAACAGAAAAGGGCTGTGTACCACATCTCAGAAACTATAAAACTTTTAAAAAAAGATACATTGTTGATCCCAATAATATTTAACTACATAATGCGCCCAATAATATTTAAGTGTATTAGGCAGCATTCGTTAGACAATTACTTCAAATGTTTTAAGAAATCAAAGGTCTTTCAATATCTGAATAAAATTAATTGAGCAGCTGAAGGAAATAAATAGTATATCACTATTTATGCCTCACTTTAATGGAAGTATGCATTAATCAAGGAATAAACAGGTGGAAAAGTAGGATATAGTAATGGTAGGATTAATGTATCAATTCTGTGTGTGTGCAGTTCTTTTCTATGTTATTTGCAAGTTGAAAATGAAAAATCTCTAAAACAGAGATTGAATCTCTAGCTATGGTCAGGCTTCAGGTTCCCTAACTTCTGATTGGCGATACTGGATGAGGCTGATGGGAATTCAAATCCAACAACAGCATTCACATTTTTAGAGATTGAATTTCACAGCTGGGAGGAAGAACATGTTGAAAACTTAACCACTTCACTATGATGATTATTCCTTAAGTGACATTTGTTTTATATATTCATGTCGAAATATTACCATTTTGTTCATTCTTCAAACAAATCACAGTATCAGGTAGGAGTCCTTTTTCTAACAAAGCAATCCAATGGTCTGTCAGTGGAGGGAAATTATCCACTACCCATCCTCCTTTACTCGCAGCTCCAGGATATCTACTTGAATTTGTCTTCTGTAGCTGAAATAAAAGTATGGAATGAGCATATTAAATGGTTGAATATCCAGAATGACAAGTGCATTCTTTAGACTAAGGATACATTTTTGATTTCAGTTGACTGGCTTGCATGAATTTTTCCTCAGCTGTAGAATTTTCATCAACTATTGCAACGAGCTAATTCATTCAAAAGTATGCTACGTATCAGAGAGAGACAGTTACAAAGTTATGACAATTTGCACTTGCTAGACCAAACCTTTTCCTTGAATTCTAGAATAACTCTGTTAATCTAAAGACTCATTTTTTATTCAGTCCTTACATACAATTCAGATAACAGAATAACAGAGTTGGAAGGGACCTTGGAGGTCTTCTAGTCTAACCCTCTGCTCAGGCAGGAAAACCTATACTTTTTTCAGAAAAATGGTTGTCCAATCTCTTCTTAAAAACTTCCAGTGTTGGAGCAGAAGTTGTAAATAGGGTTTCTTGCCTGAGCAGTAGGTTGGAGTAAAAGACTTCCAACCTCCCTTCCAACTCCGTTATTCTTTTAAATTATTATCAAATTGTTGCAGCCTTATGTTTTTCATGGGATTGTTCCAAGAAGATTTTTAGAGTTTACTGGCTTTGCAATACTTGCAAATACCCACCCCACCCCACCCTGCTTTCTCTTTTTGCTTTCTGATTATTAAAATGGGAACATTTAAATAAATGGCCTTTTCATTTTTCTTTGGATGATTCTTTTTAATTAAGCTAATATCAAGTATCCTTCTTGCACTGGGAGTAGAAGAAGCAGAAATCCAGAGTGGGCAATTAACAGTGAAAGTCTGTATTAGTTTGTTCAAGAATAATCTTTGTCATGTTTATTGAGGCTTACTTGTACACGACTCTCATCCCCACTCTGCCCCACTCATCCCCTCTGAATCAGTCCAAAGCAATAAAATAGATATGACTTGCAAACACAAATCCTTTAATTAATACTAATATAACATTTCATGTGAAGATTGTATTTTTGCGAATAAAGAAGATGAAGAAAAGCATTGGTAAATAATACAGCATTATGTTGAACTTTTCATGGAACACTGTATGAATCATATGTTTGATGTTTGGAACACTCAAAACATTTCATCTTTCCAGCCAACAATACTTTTATAAATTGCAAAAGGAATGGTGCCGTCAGCCAAACAATGCCGACTGGCGGCCCCCAGGGGGAGAGCCTTCTCTGTGGGGGCACCTACTATCTGGAACGAGCTCCCCCCAGAGATATGGAGGATCCCGGATCTGCGCACCTTCCGCCGCGCCTTAAAGACCTTACTATTTCACCAGGCCGGCCTGGCCTAATTTTTCCCCCTCTTTTATAAAAGATTTTTAAAATTTTAAACATCTTTTAGTATTTATATATTCAATTTTAAATTGGTTTTAAAAGTTTGGGGTTTTAAATTTGTCGGGGCCAAAATTATTTAATTTGATTTTATTCTATTTTTTAAATTTTGTATTGTATGTGTTTTTATTGTTTGGCTGTGCACCGCCCTGAGTCCTTCGGGAGTAGGGCGGTATAGAAATCTAATAAATGAAATGAAATGAAATGAAATGACAGTAGACCTACAACATCCACATAGATTTTTTTCTTTGTGGTCAATTGCATGTTAAGGAAGTGACATTTGGAGACCAGCATAACTGGAAACACTGGAATGAGAATTATGTTCATTTTGGGAAGTGCTGCAAATGAAAAGCGGATTTCATAGAGATTTAAAAACCGAAAGTAGGTAGTGAAATGCATCAGATTTACAATGAAAAGTGCAGGTCCCCAGTATAGTGATTACAGGACATTTCAACATTTTTAATTAGAGATTTTGTTTAGAAATTGTTCAATCTTGTCTGATTCTTGGAGACTGCCCGGACAAGTCCCCATAATTTTCTTGGCAAGGTTTTTCAAAAATGGTTTGCCTCCTTCCTTAGAACCAAGAGAAAGTGACTGGACCAAAATTACCCAGCTGTCTTTATGCCTATGACATGATTATACAACACCGTCTCCTGGTTTCAAGCCTAATGCTTTATTCATTATACCAAACTGGTTCTCTTTAGAAGTCCTAGAAAAGGCCAAAAAATTTTATTAGCAACATTCTTCTATATCAGCCCCCCCAAAAATCCCTTGTAAGAAAAGGACATTACAAAATTCAAAATGTCTCTGGGACATAAAATATATAATATATAAAACGAGAGAGGAGCATTCTAAAAAATGAGTAATGGAGAACAAATAAATAAAGAATTTTTAAAGAATATCCTCAGGCTATGAGAAAGCAGTAGTTTGGGGCATCTTAACAGGTCTAATATTTTAATGGCATATCCCAGATTGATCATTTCTATGCCAGTGAAATTATTCTCTGTATGCAAACACTCGAATTTGGATTTAAACTAATCTGTAATCTTCCTTATAACATTACCAAATTGGTAATGATTGACATAATTTTAAATACATTAAATAACATGTCGGTTATAGAACGATCTTTCTATTATGCATGCCTTTCATTTGATCCTGATGCTTTTACCTCTTCAATGGTTTCTTCTAATACGTCCGCATATTTTTCTGGTGCCAGAGTAATTGGAAACAGCATTGCAGCTTCTACAGCGCTCTGGACCACTTCCTGGATATCTGGATGGTCAAGAGGGATCTCCGACTCTGTTTGTACTGTTGAGATATCTGCTTATCATATAGAAAAAAATCCATGCGTAAGTATCCCAAAATGTAGTGAACTCTAAAAAATCCTGTTAATATTACTATAAGGAATGGAAGCTTCCATTAGTGGAATAACAGGGTTCTGTTTTCCAAATCTAAACTGAAGGATTGCATGAGCTTCTGAATAAATTTGGTGGGAGCAGGGAGAAAAGGAAAAGGGGAAACACCATTGCTTAAGCAAAATTCTACCCATACAATGATAATGTTCTAGAATCTAGATGTTCTTTTGGACAGTTTTTTTTAAAAAAATACCGCACTAGTTTTGTTATGGATTGAAAGAATGTATTACAAAATATAGATTTCATATTTAAGAAAGCATAGAAACCTATCTTGTTAGTGAGAGGGAGCCTGGTCCCAAACAAGAACATGTCTGTCTTCTCTTATTACTGATGATACCAAATGTTGAAGAGAAATATTTAGAAAAGAAAGCATGGTGGGGGGAGGGGGGAATCTCATAGTGGATTGCATACTAGTAGCAAAAGGATCTGGCATTACTTGCCAACATATTTTTACAACCTGGGAGGATAATAATAATTCTGATCCAGGAAGAAATAAAGAGTCTCCTTATGTTGAGGGAAGGACAAAGTTTGACTCTTCCATTAATTACACAACAAAAAAGCAGGAAATGCTTGTCTAGTGATATTTCCTGTGTAAGCACTGCATCAAATTTTGCCCAAATCACATAAACAAGTAACTGAGAGTGAAAGATGCCCATCTCCATCACTCTCAATATCATATAAATATTTGGATCAAGTGAGCAAATACCCTGTAACCCGGTAATAATTGATATTCTTCAATTACAGCAAATACTACTTCCACTACAGATATTTATTTTTAATGCTGATTATTCAGCTTTTTAAGGTAGGCCAACTCAGAAAACAGACTCCACAATCGTGAACTCTGTTTTGATATACGAGACAGAGGGAGAGAGAAAACCAGAATCTTGAAAGTCCAACTGAGTTTTCCCCTCCTGCCTTCTTATACTCTAGTGCAGGGGTCTGCAACCTTAAACACTCAAAGAGCCATTTGGATCCGTTTCCCACAGAATGCAAAACACTGGGAGCCACAAAATCTGGGTGGGCGTGGCCAACTCAACGTCATTCACTCCCACCCAGTCACATGACCTCCCCCCAGCCATGCCTACTCAGGTTTTGTGGCTCCCGGTGTTTTCTTTTCTATGGGAAATAGATCTCTCTCTCTCTCTCTCCCCCTCTCTCTTTCTCCCTCCCTCTCCTTCCCTCATCTCTCTCTTTCTCTCTCTTCTCTTTCTCTCTCCCATCTTTTTCTCTTTCTCCCTCTCTCCCTCTTATCTCCCTCTCTCTCTCATCTCTCTCTCTTTCTGTCTCTCTCTCTTTATGTCACTCTCTCTCCCTCCTTACCTCCATCCCCAGGCGCCCCCAAAGATGCTTGGCAGGCAAAGTACAGGACGACATCCCTCCCCCTCACCAAGGCAGCGTCCACTGAATCCTTGCTAAATTGGGCAAAGGTGGCGAGAGGGGACCAGACAGAGCCGAATCGAGCCAAATCTGTCTCTCCCTCTCTGTCTCTCTTGCTACCTGACTGCAGCAGGAAACGGCGAGTGTATACTTCCGGCTTTGGTTGGCGCTGGATGCGTGACCTGCTCTCCGCCCCGAGAGAGAGAGTTGCCAGGGGTGAGTGGGGCAGGGTCGCATTGTGGCTCTGCGTCATAATGGGCTCCAGAAGGAGGAAGGGATCAAGTCTCCCCCATTGCAAAGCGCGCTTTCACTGTGCTGTGCAAGGCACTGTGAGAGCACCAGGCAGGCCATAGAGGGGCTACTGGATCTTTCCCCCGCCCCATGCCAAAAGGAAAGCTAGCCGGGCTTCTCCTCCTAGAAGCCTCCTACCCTCCTTCCTGCTCCCTTCCCCTTACCCCCCACTCAATCCCACTTTGGGACAGAAGAGCATGTGCTGGAAACACGTGATGGTGTGACATTGGAGTGCACCTTCTGATCCTCTGGCGCTCGGCCCGCAACTCTCCGTGCTCCTCCAGGCCCCAGCCATCGCTGCCTGGCTTCTTCAAAGGCGTGGTGATTTCAAAGGTAGCAGCTTGCGTTGGAGGTGCCGGACCAGCCTCTCCCCCCCCACTGGGTTTTTGTGCTCAGCGCTCGGCCAGGGGAGGGGAATGCTTCCCCACACCCACCCCTTCTTTCTCTTGGCCCTGCTGACGAGGGAGGAGGAAGGCCAGGCTTGGGGGATGACCCCCACGCTGCAAGATCCACCCTGCTGTTCTCTCCCAGCCCTCCTTGCTGGCGGCAACAGCAAATTCCATGACAAAGGCAGAATCCTGTTGCCCCACAAAGGCAACTACAGGGATGCTTCGCTCCTGCACTAAGGCTCCAGCCATCACCACGGCTGTGACAGGGTGACAGCTCTTTCATTTCTCTGCTGTGACAGGGTGACAGGGAGCCACAGCAGAGGGGTGAAAGAGCTGCATGTGGCTCTGGAGCCATGGGTTGCCGACATCCGCTCTAGTGAATAAGGCCAGAGTCAATCTGAGCAGTTTTCTTACATTTTACATTGCGTTGTGACTTTAATGTATGCTTTTGTTCACATAACCATCATTATCTCTGCCTAATTTCCACATTCTATCCATAATACCTATTTGTTCTGCAGACTGGGATGAAGACATTTCTTCAGTCTCATCTTCTTCTTTTATTACACTCCCTTGTTTCATGATACTGTCCTCTAGATCAGGTATTAAGAGAAATAAAATACATTGAGTTATGCAGACAATGTGTTTCTGTGGACTCACATGGTTGGTTCACATAGTACTCTAAATCAGAACGTGGTTTCTTTGATTTTGCTTAGACCTGCCACTGAAAAGAATTCATTGGGATTGACACCAACACAGTAAGGAACGCTTATGCCAAGAATCTGAATGGTGTAAAAACAGGTTACAGCTCTATTTGATTATCCTGGTGTAATTAAAAACCACACTGATGGATCTTTAAAATTTGGTATGCAGGAGCAAAGCTTAGTAATCATTACTGCAGGACACAGGAAATAGAACTTTAAAGTTTTCCCTTTCTGGCTATGATATCACTATCTTGTTAAGTTAGTAACACAGTTGTTAGGTGAATCTAACTTCCCCATTGACTTTGCTCATCAGAAGGTTACAAAAGGTGACCACATGACCCCTGAACACACTACAACCATCATAAATATGAGTTAGTTGCCAAGTGTCTGAATTTCGATCACATGACCATGGGGATGCCATAATAGCTGTAAGTGTGAAAAACAGTCATAAGTCACTTTTATTAGTGATGTTATAACTTCGAACAGTCACTAAACTAACTGTTGTAAGTCAGCTACCTGTATGTACTTTAAATGAACAACATTCCCAATTTTGGTAGAAAAATTTTGATCAGGAGAATAATGTAGAAGGAGAGGCAGGGGTGCTACTGGTTTGCTCCGGTTCAGGCGAACTGGTAGTGATAAAAACTACTGGTTTGGGCGAACCAGTAGTTAAAAAAGCTACTGATTCCTCCAAACCAGTATTTCTGATGATCAACTGTGCAGTGGGGTTTACCTTTGCTAGCAAGCAGGAAATCCTGCTTTCTAGCAAAGCTAAATCGCACGCCACAGCTGATCCCCCCTTGCTGTTCTACTTACCTTCCCAAGCTTCCTTTTGCATGTACTGTGTATGCACGTGCACATCACGTGCCAAAAGTAGCCTTAGGGAGGTAAGTAGAACAGCGAGGAGGGGATCAGATGTGGCGCGCAATTTAGCAGGAAATCCTGCTTTCTAGCGAAGCTAAATCGCATGCCACAGCTGATCCCCCCCTCGCTTCTACTTACCTTCCCAAGCCTCCTTTTGTATTGCACATGCACGCACTGCGCGCATGTGCAGTCAGTGAACCAGTAACAAACTGGTTCGGATTTCATCACTGAGGAGAGGGTTAATTTTTTTTCTCCTGTGCCATAGCTTGCATATACTACAGAATCCTTTTTTCTCCACTGTTTATTAGATTTTTCTAAAGAGATGGGTAACCTGCTTTTATAAATATAATTCTCGGAAAGACATGCCTGGTCCTTAAATACTTAAATATTTGCAGCTGAGAAATAAAGAATGGGAGAGAATTTGAGAGAAAATTAAAAAAACAAAACCAAATGAATTTTAGCTAACAAAAGTTTAAGGAATGTTGACTTATACCACACTCCAACATGTGATTACCCAGAAGTAAGTCTCATTGACTTCAGTGGAATTTAATCCTAGAAAATTGGAATAGGATTGCAGACTTAAACTCATGTCTGGTTGCTTGAACCAGTTGGGCATAATCATCAATCATAAAATACAGTACAGCATATACAATTGTGTCCTCAAAATGGATTTGCATGGATATCAGAGCTGCTTTCAAATTCCAGATAAAATAAAAATAATTTGTCTATTATCTATTGTATCTTATTAACTGTTACATCATAATTTTTCATAATTATGAATATCCTCCTTTGATACAAGCTAAAATAATTGAAGATTAAGAAATAAAGTATGGCATATATTTCCTCCTTCTTCCTTCATATATTAGAGGAAAAGACTGGCCAAGTGAAAAACCACTTTACCTGTTGTTTATTTAAATTTCAATTAAATGAGAACAAACCAACTATAAATCATAGTTTCAGGACTTGGATGATTTAAATAAATAAATAACTCCCTGGCCTCTAGCATCACAGGGAACTGTGGCAGGAGTAAAAGTGGAAACAAAAGCTTTCATTTTTCACCTTATTTTCATAAAATAAGGGAAGGAAGAATGTCTGTGAAAAGTCTGAACTTAGTTGTTGTTACTTCATATAGCAGTAAATTATGGTCAATTTGATCAATTAATCATTCACTGTAGGACGGTAAAATCTCAGCTTCAGGATTGGGACCATATAGAGTGTAGAAAATCCATTTACAAATCTACATATACAAATAATGCTTCCATAGCAGAAAAAAAAAATTCTGTCTTGTTTGATCAGTTCATTTTGAACATGCAGGCAGATTCTTTTACAAATGAAAATATTCACCCCCCATCCCCCACTCCCACCCCAGTTTATCACATTACAGCAACAGAGAAATAATGCCAGGTTTATATCCATATCAAAACAAAATGTATCGCAAGTCTTCTGACAACCTAAACAACTGGATACCAAGGATGGGGCTTACTTCACTATGCAGGGAGAGCTCTGTGGGTATCCTATTCTTCTATAGAATGTATGAAAAATCAAATCCTTAGATTACCTTTTGGGCTAGTCATTGTTGAGGCAACACTGGGCAACATTGAACTTTTTTCCTCTGTGGGAATATACTCCTCCTCTTCCTCATTTTCCAGTTCCCTATCACCGAACTCTTGGGCATATAGCTCAGCTATAAAAAAAATTTAACATAATTAACGTGAAGTACTTCTTCTATTAAAGAATGATTTCAGACAATTTCAGAAGGTCTTAATAAACACGATGGGCATTTAACAAATTACATTTATTAATTGATAAGGTATTTGTAACCTGCATCTGCATAATAAACTTGTCTTCCCTACCTCCATTTTACCTCGTTTCAAATCAAGCCACTCTATGAATCTGATGACATGAACTGCAGCTTGTGAAATCTTATGCCTTTTAATAACATTTGTCAATTAGAAAATGTGCTTTTTTTTTTTTTTTTTTTTGCTAGTTGAGATTGCAGTTGTTTTAGCTACCGAACACAAATAATGGAAAGGAAATGTTCACGATTTGGAAGTGATATAAACCCTATGTGGCAATGTCCCTGGTTTAATCAATTTATGAAGTTTATAAACCCGCCACCCTACCCTTACAAGATTGCTGTTCAATCTTTCCTCTAAAGGAAGATTAGAGAAGATTATGTTTGGTTTCAACAGAAGAGAATATAAAGAGAGCAGTGGTCCCAACCCCTGGGCCATGGCCTACTACTGGGCTGTGGCCCATTTAGAACAGGGCTGTGGAAATGGCAGGTGAGCAGACAGATGCATGCAACTCCACTTGTGCTTTCAGCAGGCAAACATGTGCGTGCAGCTCCATTTGTGCAAGCGGCGGATGCACATGCCTGCTGCACATGTAAATGGAGCTGTGCACACGTGTGCTCACCTACCACTCATGCGAAACCATCCCCCTCCTCCCTATCTGCCATTAGATTTAAACATGTTCTGACAGAGTAAAAACTGTTGGCAGAAAAACTGAGCTAGAAATTGTTTGGCAATAAAAACATATGGTTGGTTGGATGGATGGATAGATTTTTATACAGCCAAGCTCCAGAGAAACTCCTGGTAGTCTGTACATAAAAATGATAAATAAGATTTAAATATAAAACCAGAATAAATAACCAGCTCAAAAATATATTTTTCTCAAAAACATTCAATAAATACTTTGTACTGAAATAACATACTGTATTAATACTGATAGAGTTAACTGTCTGTGGCTGATGATAATAATAATAATAATAATAATAATAATAATAATAATAATAATAATAATATATTGAAGGATTGAGCTAGTTTTACATTAGTATTTTATAGATATATCTCTTTCTTCCAATGACAATAAGTACTATATTTTGCATATTTGTTTTGATAATTTTAGAAAATGTTATAATTTTGGTTGTATTTCCTCATCTCTTCATTATTTTACCTTACCAAGAAAATATTTAAATGTTCAAAAAAGCAACATCCTAATGGAGAAGAGAAAAAAATGACCTCATTCTTCTCATTTTAAATAGCAATTCACTGCTTGCAGTCGATCACTGCAATGTTCGTTCTTTCATCCAGCAAGTCCTTGTAGAAACATTCTTACATAACTTCTGAATTGAAACAACTATATCTGAACAACTGAGCCTCTTAGCTTTGACATGGAACTATCTCACCTTGTTCCTTCAGTTGCTGCTCTATTTCCATTTTCTCTTTCACTCTGGCAATGCCTACCAGGATTGCTTCAGCTCGGGTCTGCTCAAGAAGTTCTAGTTTTGCTTCTTCATAATGTATTTTCAGAAGAGCTTCCATGTCAAGAACCTACAGAAAACCATTGAACATGGCCTCTTAGGGAGGATGAGGCAGATACATCGGTAGTTTGTCCAGTTTCTTTCTTTTTTTCTCTGTATGCTTAATTTTGTGCATGCACATTGCCAGAGTCCCCTTGTAGGGGAAATGGGTGGCATAAAAATTTAATAAATAAATAGTATGAAAGCAGATACTCATGTAAAGTTCCTTGATCACTAGAGAAGAGTTGATATAGAAACCTAATACCAAGGTAAATAAATTAAAGTTTTTCTAAAATCTTTCTCCACTATTGCTTTTGTCTGGTTTCACTTTTAAAGCAAGAAACTTTGAATTGCCATTTATAGGGCTCAACAGAATCAGGTGACAGAATAATCCAAGGAAAATTTACCTGGCCTTTAATAATTGGTCTCCCAGAAAAATTAGGAATACAATTCCCAGTTTCAGCAATATTTATATTCTTTGTGGTTCTGTACTAAGCTCTTGGTTGTCAAAGTCATTGTGTTTAAGAGTCTTCTATTTAAATAAGATATTCTATAAACAGGCATTTTGAGATGTTGATACTAAAATGAATTTATACCCACCTTTCCCTGATAATGGTTTGCAAGCAACTCACACAGGGTTGTTTTCCCAGATAACGGTGGGCCCAGTATCAGTACTTTACAAGGTGGAAGTGGCATAGGTGGAAGCAGGTAAGAACGAGGATTCAGCATGAATAGTTTCAATGCTTCTTCCGAAGAAAGCAGGTACATCTTACCTAAGAAGCTACAAAGAAAGCAAAAATAGCTTTAGAAACTATAGCTTTAGAAAAAAATTGCATTAAGGCTAACAAAGTTCTACTTACCTAACAGTATTGTCTGCAGTTCCCATGATAATGTCACCATCTTTTAAAGCCACAGGACATGCTCGGCCCCATTTGCTGCGACGCCATCGATGTCTAGGTCCTACAAGTTTATAGGATGCAAGCACCCGAAAAAGTTCACCCTGAGGGCCAAAATAAAGAAAAAAATGGAAGTCCTTGAAAAACATATTGTACTGAAAAGTGACGGGTATTTTACCATCCTATATTTTCAAACATGAGGTCACTAATTTTAACCAAGCTGCTGAAAGTTAAAATAAAAGCCCTCTCTAAGCGGTTTACAGAGTCAGCATATTGCCCCCAACAATCTGGGCCTTCATTTTACTGACCTCGGAAGGATGGAAGGCTGAGTCAACTTTGAGTCAGTTAGAATTGAACTGCCAAACTGCAGGCAGCCAGCAGTCAGCAGAAGTAGCCCTGCCGTACTGCATTCTAACCACTGTGTCACCACGGCTCAGTGATGATATGAAAGGTTTACACATAAGCTCTTATCAGAAGATACTGTGATATTTTTAGGATTTTTCTTAAAAATGAAATGTGGGAATATTTTACTTATATAGCTAGTTTGGTCTAATGGTTAAGGCACTGGCCTAGAAGCCAGGAGACCATGAGTCCTTCTGCCTTAGAAATGAAAGCTAGTGTCTGGGCCAGTCCCTCCCTCTCAGGCCAACCCATCTCATAGGATAACTCTTCTGGGGAAAATATGAGGAAAGAGTATTAGACATGTTCACTGCCTGATTTTAAAAAAATAATAAAGACAGGATATAATAATATAAAAACAAATAGCACACCATAAACAATAACAACAGAGAATAAGAAATCCCAATAAATCGTTTGTCGTTTGTATCTAGGGCATTCTTTGAAGTTGTGTGATATGCTTTAATCTGCTATAAGTAAGAAAAATCTATTATCAGCATTTATAGCAACACTTGTTAATATGACTGTGTGCTATTTCTACTGGCAACCAATAGGAACACATACAAATGTCACACTTACATTTTCCAGACCATCTAACAGTTCTTCGTCTGCACTCTGAAGCTTGGTTATAAGAGCTCCATTCCGTTGGCCCATGGATTCAAGGCGAGTTATTACTGACTGAGCAAAAGCATATAACAGTTTGTGCAGAAAATATATTTAGTTAATATTGGGTATTTGGTTTTGAAATATAAAACCAGTTTGAAAGAGTACTTCAATACAATTTTTTAAAATAAACTTGATCAATAAAAGATAGCAGGTGGGAAATATAGTTCTCTGCAATTTCTGAAAGGTTATTAATAGATGCATTAATATCATAATAATACTAATATTATCAACATATTGAACTGTCTTGAACATATAGGATAGAGATAGAGAACTCATTGCCAAGTTGTAGAAACCCTGTTGCCTTAAAGGAGGCAGGGTTGAAACTGGAATAGGGTTGTATAATTGGCATTGAAAATCAGTGTGTGTTCCTTACTTACTTTAAAAAGTTCATCTGCATTCTTGTTTCCATCCAATTCGAAAAGATACTGAGAGTCCTGCTCAGCCATTAATTCCTGAAATTTTAAAACAGAAATATGACTGAATATATACATTGGATTTGATTCGGATCCCATGGCTTCAGATGATTGCACTGACATGTCTGGGGAAAAATCTGTGCTATTTTTTTGACATATCTTTTTCTTAATATCTAATATTAATGTAACTGTAATATTTACTTGACAAAGAATGTGAGGACAAACACTTCACTCATAAGTACAAATGAATTTAATGCAATCACAGGCCAGAACTGCATAAATTCAATTGTACTTATGAATGAACACAGTTTAGAATTTGACGAAGAAGAGATGTCGGGCTGGCAGAGGAGTCATATTCTACCTTATTCACATTGTCCATGTCATATTTCTTGACTGAGGACAATATTGAACTTACGTATCCATTCAACCAGTCCATGTGGCAAGCAAGACCACTCTAGAACCAAATGCAATGTCTTGGCAAGCAACAGCTCTACAGTATGGCTCCAATACAGAACAACTATTTGTGCCTCCCTATTTTTTGATAAATGCGCATGGACATATGAAGAAAAAAGGAGATTCCTTCCCAAATTTATGAAAGATTCAAGGCATTTTAGAATATAATTTATTTTTAAAATATTTTATATTTTGGTTCCCATAGTACTACCATATTTTTCGGAGTATAAGACGCACCAGAGTATAAGAAACAGTTTAGTTTTTGGGGAGGAAAATAGGAAAAAAAAATTGCCTACCAGATATTTATCTGGCTAGCCTTAGTCTGGTCAGCTTCAGCACATTAGTTTGCTGGTTTTTTATCCCCTGCTTGGGGATAAAAAACAGCTTCTAGGGCACAGCTGAGAGGAAGCAGCAATGAGAAAAGCAGGGAAAGCATGGGGGAGATCACTTCACTTGGCTAGCGCCTAGTTTGGGCTGAAAAAAAACTTCTAAAGAACAGCTGAGAGTCGGAGCAAAGCATGGAGATCGCTTCACTCGTTAGTGTCTCGTTAAAGCACAGCGGAGAGTCGAGGGAGCAGGCAAAGCTGGGAAGATCGCTTCACTCACTAGCGCCTTGCTAACGCCTTGTTAGGGCTGAAAAAAAGCTTTGAAAAAGCTACATTCGGAGTATAAGACGCACCCAAATTTTCAGCCTCTTTGGGGGGGGGAAGGTGCATCTTATACTCCAATACAGTAATTCTACAGTTTAGGTGAAACCATGATTACTTTCATCCCCCTTTTTGTTTTTAAAAAGCAGATGCCTAAATAAGGATCCCTGTCCTCTATATAGCAGTATCGGGGGGGGGGACCCTCTTTTTCAATACAGTACCAGTACTATCACTGAAAATTGAGATTACAAAGATAAAAACCTAATACAAAATTTAAAAAAAAGAATAAGAAAAAATGGAAAGTGTAGAGGAGAAAACTCAATATGTGGACCTAGCTTTTGGGCTCTATGTCACATTTTATGGTTTAGTATGGTCTTCTACCCTTGCTCCAACTTTGCAGTTTCAAACACTCCTCTAATCAAGATTGAAACAAATCTGTAATGTTGCTTCCTGTTACTTTGATGAAACCACCCTTTAATCTTCCCCAAAGAGTAAATATTGTTTACAATATTTACATACATAGTACAGTCCTATTCACTCTGCAGTACTAGCTCACCCAGGTTGGTCTTAACTCCTCTAAAAATATTAGGTTGGGCCACAATCACCAAGAGTCAATTTGGATAGTGATGTGGGCAATATATAAATGTAATAAATAAATATACTCCACACTTAAAGTACCTTATAAATTCAGCCAACTGTGATTTATTCAATGAGTCAAACCATGCCTTGCTGTAATATGTAAAACTAGGTCTTAAAAGTTCATGGATCATAATAATCATCTTAGTACAATGTGTTAAAGATGAGCATTTGTGCTGTCAATATAATATAGCTCATGGATTCATGAGACAGTTATCTAAGCTTATTAGCAATAACAAAAGTTATAACATTGATATGTGTTTCCCCCCCCCTTCTTTTCTTACTTCTGGGTGTCATGGCTAAGAAGTGCAAAAGGTATTATCTTATCTTACCTCTAGGGGACGCAGCATAATATCTTTATAGAGTTCAATTCTCTTTTGTGCATTTTCAATAAAATCTTCTGGCCTTTGCACTAAAGTTGGCAAAATTTCTGTCAACATAATTTGATCAGCCTAGGTGGAAGGGAAAAAAATCATTTTTTTAAATGAAGTAAATACATATAGAAAGCTTTGTTCTACCTCCCACTCTGAATGTATAAAATCAGCAATGATAAACATTAGCTGTATGCAGAACAAAATTAATTAGCTGAAAACAATTTTCAACTGTCTAAAATGGCTTAGTTATGGGCTGAAATGAACCTTTGAGAAAACATTATTCCTGAACAAATATGCAATTCCAGTTAGTAAAATTGAATTGATTTTGTAAGCTTTTTTTTAAAAAAAATATTTTCCTGCTGGAGTCCTGTTGAGGAATTCTTAGATAGATAGATAGATAGATAGATAGATAGATAGATAGATAGATAGATAGATGAGAGAGAGAGAGAGACAGAGAGACAGAGAGACAGAGAGACAGAGAGAGAGAGTGGGAGGAGGGAGGGAAAGGGAGAGAGAGACAGAGAGAGAGACAGAGACAGAGGTGTGTCATAAAACCTGCCCTGCATCAATCAAACAAGGCTGCTACTTCTGAAGGATGCTGTTCCCAATGCTAAAATTGAACTCTGCTAGTCCAGACAATTTTATACTTGGAATGGGAGGAGACCCCAGCCAGTTCTTCGCTTCAGCCGGCCAATTTAAAGGCTTAGTAATACTGTTAATTAAAGACATATAGCTTTAATATGGTTACAAATGACAATGGATTTTTCCCCAAAAAATGCAGCGTGTAGAATTAGGGTATTACATAATTTGATTAACTTTATTGAAGAAGAACGTTGCATTGTTTAACAAATATTAAACAATGTGTTTATGAATGATCCAAGCTTTTCTTTTATTTGAAACAAATAATTGTCTTTTTAGAAAATGTGCGTAAACTACCTCATTTGACTCCTCTTCCTCTTCTTCCTCTTCTGCTTCCTCATCCTCATCTTCACTTTTACGTAATTCTTTCTTCTTTTTCTTACGCTTTTCAATAATATCAGGATCCCAATCATCTCTTTTAAATATATGTCCTGTGTCAGGCTGCTGTCTTTGACCAGTGATTCTTTGGCACAAGTCATTGTTGGGACACTAGTGGGGAAAACAGATCATTATGAGATGGAAGTTGTTCCAAATCCAATAAGGTAACTTTGTAACTCTTCTTTCTAAGATCTTAGGAGGGGAACTTTTATTGCTAATGTGCTGGTAGAGTTTCTTTTAAAACTATTAAAAGACAGTTGGCAACTTCTACTTTTATGACAATGGGTGGCTTTACGAAGCATAATTTGTAAAGGTATGAAACAGAGATATAAAATAAATAGAAGATTTACTAAGAACTTTCAAATGCGATTACCTTAATATTAATCAGGAAATCTGGTTTTAATTTTAAATTTTTAATCACATCTATTTGTTCTGGTGTAGACATAAAGTCCTCAGAAAGAGAAGGGAAATCACAGAGAACATAACCTGCAAGAGGGGAAATGCAAATATTTTTATACAGTACTTAAAGAACCCATACTTATTTACAATAATTATGGAATGACTATGGGTCTTTCTTCATTTGTATCTAACCACTGTACAACCAATTCCTGGAAACATTTTATACTGCTATGTCTTCATATTGTCTTCAACCAACAAATAGCTTTATGTATGAAAACAGTGTTTTCCCCTTAGATCAAAATAACAGAATAACAAAGTTGGAGGGACCTTGGAGGTCTTCCAGTCCAACAGCAGTTTCAAGGGGTGTCAAATCTGATGTACAGTATTTCAACGCCTATGCTATTGGAAGTCCATCTGATAAACTGGGACAGTAGAATCTGTACCTACGGGCCCCTTGAAATAGGAATGAAAGTGCACTCTCTCCTCTGGTCTCCATATCTGCTTTACTACACTTCTTATTTTCCTTCCTAAAGGAAGAGGAGAGGTCTGGAGAGGTGCCCAATTTTGAAAGAGCAACGGACTCCTGTAAACCGGAGAATCTACACTTTTCTTCTACAACTTTAAAAACTTCCACTTTCTTCTCTAATCTCATTTTTACCAGAGTGTTTTCTTTTGTGTAATACATATGCTCAAAATGAGCAAATACTATAGCTAACATAAAAATATAACCCCCACTGCCTTACAGAGCCACCCAAACTTCTGTGGGAATTGAGTAGCCTCTAAATCCCTTCCCTCCCTCCCCCCCATTCAATCATTTGCAATTCTCCGAGACTGCCTGGACAAGTTCCTGCTATTTATTTGGCAAGGTTTTTCAGAAGTGGTTTGCCATTTCCTCCTTCCTAGAGTTGAGAGAAAGTGATGGGCCCAAGGTCATCCAGCAGGCTTCATGCCTAAAACGAGACTAGAAGTTCAGGTTTCCTGGATTCTAGCCTGATGCCTTAATCACTACACAATATTGGTTCTTTTTATTTCTTCTGTTAAAAATTGTCCAATTTTTGGAGACTGCCTGGATAAGGACTGGAAAAGTCCCTGAATTTGCCTTGGCAAGATTTTTCAGAAGTGGCTAGCAATTACCTCCTTTCTAGGGCAAATAGAAAGAAACTGGACCAAGGTCATCCAGATGATTTTGTATCCAAGGCAGGATCAGAACTCAGCGGCTTCTGGTTTCTAGCCTAATGCCTTAGCCACTACACTAAACTGGCTTTCTAAATCCCATACAATCCACGAAACAGACAGACAAATAAATAAGTCAGAGGTATGTATTTCTAGGATTATGATGAGCTTACTTAATAAATAGTGGAAAAAAGAAGATGCAGCAACCCATACCGAAGTGATTAATCTCTGGTGAGTCCAGCTTGATCATAAGCATCTTTATCACCAACTCTTCAGGAACATTTTGACCTTGGTAAAGTAGGTCCTTACACTTAAGGAGAACAATGTAAAATATTGAATTGCATTGAGAATATATAATAGGCGATATATAATTAATATGCAAAGCTGCCTTATACTATATAAAAAAAAATATCCAGATGCTCTCAATATTCCTTCTTTTATGTTTTGGACTACAACTCCCACAAATCTTTGCTCTTCTCTCTCTCTCTCTCTTTCTTTCTCTCTCTCTCCCTCCCTCCCTCTCTCCCTCCCTCCCTCCCTCCCTCTCCCTCCTTCTTTCTATTTTCTTTTATAGCACCTCCTTAAGAATAAATTCTACTACTGTATATTATCTGATGCACTGTCTTAAACTGGAGATGCCAAAAAATGAACCTATATGCAAAACATGTGGTCTACCACTGAGCTTGGTACATTGCCCATAGTTCAAATCCAATCAAATTGCAATAATTCAAAGTTGTGAGCTGAAGTGGGCTTTAACTAATAGTGCTCATTGAAAGAATTATAAATTCACTAAGGAATAAAATACAAAAATATACCTCAAAATCCAAGCTTAAATAAATAAGTACAGGCTTTACCTTCAGTCCATATTCTGTTTCGGCTGTTATGTTTTCATTTATAACTTCAAAAGCTAAAAGGATATATCACACAGAAAAAAATAAAAATTGTTTAGATGGTGCTGTGTGCATGTATATATGCAGTACTGTATAATGCAAAACAGAATTTAGATAACTTTAAATGGCAATTCAAAACAACATTTTTAATATTGAAGTTCATGCATTCTTTTTCCATAAAAATACATCTGCAGTGATGGTTTCTTGTATATATCTCTCTCTACAAAGAGATAATAAATGCAATGCCAATAATAAGTGCAGAAACCATGAAGTGGCCATATTTTGTGTTGCTCTAGTTAGGTAACATCTGATCTCCTGTGAATTCTTTAAGGAACATTTATCTTTCTGTGCTGTAGCCAAGTTTTCCTTTGAAAATTATACAAGATGCTTAACATTACTTCTAAATATCCTGAAATGTCTAGAGAAGTTGCACAATGCATGACTCATTGAGTTAGATCCAGACATACAACTAGTCTGGCCGGTATGTGACAATAGTTGAGATAATATTAAAAGAAGTTTGCTTGTAATGTTAAGTGGTATACAAAATAAATCAGTTTTGCACAAAGTGAAACATAAACGGATCCTGCTAGTATCAAATCAAACAGATCACAAATGTGGATTTACAGGATATGCAAACATAAGTGGACAAAAATTTGTCTTCAATAATTCCACACAGGGAAGAAAGATAAAAAACATACTTGTTTGTTTCATCCATTATCTTTCTTGCTATTGTAATTTTTTAAAAACTGTAAACATTTTTTTATTAAGTTATACAGTATTATAAAATACAAAATACAAAAGTAAATAAAAGAGCAGTGAGGAGGGAGGGGAAAGGGGAAAGAGAAGTGAGGAAAGGTAGGGAAAAGAAAAGAAAAAGAAGTATTGACTTCCGACTCTCTCTGTTTGCAGTAGAATAAGGTATTAGCATCAAATCACAGCTTTTTGTTTTTCCATAATAATATGAACAAGTAATTTCTATAAAGATCTATCAATCTAATTTATAAAACCTAAAGTCAAAGTTACATTCTTGTCCACATCAAGCACGAAATTCAGAAGCGATTTCCATATGAAAACAAAAGTGCTTTTTTCGTAATTTTTTTTTTTTTGAAGAATGGGCTTTGCTTGCTTTTTTATATTTTAAAATGTCATTTACTGAGATTAATCAAAAATTGTGGTTGGCGCCTGTGCCATCTCACTCTCCAATGCTTTCACTCTGTGTATGTGTGAATTCCTCAAATAAATTATGACCAAAAGGTGAGGTAACTGTACTGTAACTGTACTTTCATGCATTGATGATACATGATATCCAATAGGGGGAAGTTAGAAGAGAAAAGATAGACAATGTTACTCAGGGCCTTTCATCTGGTTTCTTCTTTTACATGCTAACCTTTTTGATCCCTGTTAAGCAGGGTTTGGAGATATGCTTTAAATGCACATTAATTGGCCAAGAATCAAAATGTGTTTTCAAATGACTAATACACTACTATTGTTCTTTATAATGACTCCAGCACAACTGTATGTATAGTACAGGTAGTCCTGGACTTATGACCACAATTGAGCCCAAAATTACTCTTGCTATGCAAGACAGTTGTTAAGTGAATTTTGCTGTTTCTTGTCACAGTTATGTGAAATCACTGCAGTTGTTAAATTAGTAACATGGTTGTTAAGCAAATCTTGCCTCCCCGTTGACTTTGCTTCTCAGAAGGTTGTAAAAAGTGATCACGACCTTAGGACATTGCAACCATCATAAATATGAATCATTTGTCAAAAGTCTGAATTTTTATCATGTCACCATGGGGATGCTACAATGGTCTTAAGTGTGAAAAACGGTCATAAGTCACTTTTTTCAGTGCCATTGTAACTTCAAATGGTCACTAAATGAACTGTTGTAACTGGAGAACTACCTGTACAATAGCTGTATTATATCTTCCTATTATAATTTGTCCAGAGTCCAAATGTTACCTAAGTATTGTAAAACAACATTAAATATTTTCATTTCTTTTTTCTCTTCAACTATTACAACTTTGGAGAAGAAGGAATCAATATCTTTTTCTCTAAAGCCAATTCTAGACCTCCAGAGTACCTACTATGGGCTGATAATTATCATTGTCATTAAAACTCCTATTTAAATAGAAAAGTCTAATTATAGTTCTGTGTGCTTATCTAGTACTTGACCATGATTTCCACAAAATAAAAGACACTTTTAGCCACCAGAGGGCTCCCATGTTGTGCTAATTGTTGTCTGCTCTAATTTTAAAGTAGCAGGTAACAAAGAATAGGCTCATATAAACAATTTCCCTTTCAGAACTTAAATAAAATTATACTGCAATTTTAAAAATTCAGAAATTTTAGCCACAGGATTCTTTAGAAATCACTGTAATTATGTTCTAATGATAGCACTTCAAAGAAATGATGTTTCTGGGAACAAACTGGAAAATCAAGTACATGCTGCCTCATAGTTTTAGGGTTTTACTCAGAAACCTGCTGATGCCAAATTAATTCTAAAAGAACAAGCCAGAATCCAATCACTAGCTTGCTGTGCTACATTCTTTATCCACTCTTGCAAATTTAATGTAAAAACTACTGCTCCCAAAGGTAAGGTAGTTTCTCTGTGGGCCAGAATATCCCTGAGGAGAACTTAATTTAAAAACCAAAAATAGATTTCTAAAAAGCTGTACCTGATAGAGAATATATATTTCCCTCTAATCACTTCAGTTATCCCATACTCTCTATGTGAATTAATCATGGCAAGCTAAGTTTAAATGGAATGGGAAAGGCTGGACTCAAGCATGTTTTAGTCATAAATTATTGGTAAAATATCTTGAAGAAAATCTTCAGATTATTACTGAAATTGAGGCAACTAGGAGAAAATTTCTATAAGATTTAAAGGCGTATCTTCCATAAGACTAAGGGAATCCTTATGTTGCACAAATACAGAGGACTTTTTATGTCCTCTTTCTACTGGTCCCATATGGACTTAAAAAAAAAAAAACTTCTGATCCAACTCTTTCACTTTTTTCATTTTTCATTTTCAAGATTAATGACTTGTCCAGAGATTAGCAGAAGCAGTTTATTAACCCCTTAATAAAAAAATTACATGTCATTACAATATTTTTTCCTTTCCTATTCTCACCAAGGTCACTGTTACTGACTTCATTAGGGTTCATTTAAAAAATGTATATTGCAACTGGTGTTTTAAATTTGTATCTGTTATATTTGTATGACCATAATGGAATGTGAAACAACATTGGAATATGGAAAGTAGGATACAGGTTAGGATCACACAAAAATCATAGATAGAATACTATAATGTTTTAATGTAGAGATTGATGGTACTTATATTAACTTTGTAGAGTGGACTAGCTTTTTCTTGTTGTTTTAAGTAATTCTCTAACTATATTACACTTTATGTAATATGGTTACTGTCTATGTTACCACTGATATTACCCATAAATGAGCAGAAAAAAGTTTTGGTAGCTTTAGTATCAGTATCTTTAAAACAAGTTTTTCAAAGAGGGGTAGGCGGCGAATATCTTATTTCATCATCAGAAATCAAGTTCCAAAGCATTAGATTCATTTTATAAAAATATGGCAATACTCCCAGTAGTATCTGCTAAAAATTCAAAATCTCTCCAACAGAAAAGGAATATACATTGTCAAACTCTTCTGAATTTATATGTTAGTTCATGAAAATGTTGCACTTTTTTCTTTAAATTAAATAGGTTTCTAGAATGTTAGAAATTATACAAACATGCATAGAATGAAATACAGTAAAATGAATAGTTTTTATATTTACCATCTACAAGAGTGCACTTCCAAAATTGGGCTATTTTTTTAGCTAATGTTTTCTTCCCAACACCCTTAAAATGAGAAAACAAAAAGAAAAGGATTATTAAAACTAGAATGAATTGAAGTGCTTCAAATATAATAAATTAGAATGAAACAATGAAAACTGAAATATTTATTAGAATAAGGAGTGACTAGAATTTCCATCCATATTATTAAATGTCAGAAATCCTGTATATGGCTCTAATTGTGTATGAAATATATTTTGCTTTTCCAATTTTTTTATTGAAAAATGGTCTCCTTGTTCTTGCTACCTTTCAAAGCAAAGATATATTTGACACTTTTAAGTCATTAGCTCTGGTAGTTAAATCAATGTGATTCTATGTTCTGTGCTATGTATCTGCTTGTAAGGTTTCATGTTAGGGATAAAAAGAAACAAAGAAAACTGGGGCTATGATCATGCATTTGCTTGCTTCTACTAAATATATAATATAATATTAGCAAACAATTCCATTTTACAAAGCAAAATTGATAGAGTTACATTAGGAGCTTGGTCCTACTGCTGATTTTTTAAATTAATCAATTAATCATATTCATAAAGTACTAAATTCTGAGGATTCGGAGCAGCTTATTACATAACATACACAAGAAACATATATATGAAAGACATGAACTGCTTTATTCTGAGAATACCCCTCAGAAGTGTTATTGGGACCAGTATAAAGTAGAATGGAGTTATACAGATGGCAACTAATTCCTAAATTCTCCTGCCATCATGGTAAGTAACCATACAAATGAGAATTTCAAGAAGAGTCTAATCAAATAAATTCAGAAGCATTAATGGTGTATATAAATTTTGGCTTGCTGAATTACCAGTAGATCCACTGCAATTATCAATCAGATAATTGTAACTCCATGCAGCATCATCTCAAATGCATGACAGAAATAAATCCCACAGCAATCAATGCAATTTGTTTTCTAATGCAAAGTCGAGAGGGTGTATGGTCAGGCACATGAGTATAGTTAGACAGAAGCCAACTCATAAGATATATTACAAAATAAGATTGTGACACTCAGTATTGTGGAATGAAAAGGACAGATTTTATGAGCCTCTATATTGACTCCCTATAGCCACCATACTTTGTGATATAGCAAAACAGTCATTTATCTGCCTGCCTGCTACAGACAGCAATAAAATAGAATAAATACAATACAATACAGTAAAATGCAATTGAGGCTCTGAGCAAAATTCTCCCATAATGCATCATGAAAAATACCTACTGGTCTCAGATAACATTGTAGCCTCAATGTCTGAGGAAAACGATTTTCAAAACCTTCTGAGAGACTTTCAAATTCAGGGCCATCTGAATGTTAGGGGAAGGGGAAGGGCAGGCACTCTGACAGAAAAGGTATGCTTTCTGGGTCCAACTAATTGACACTGCTTAACAGACCCAGAGCAGACCCATTTTGTCTGATTTGGTGAGAAGAAACTATCAGAAACAGTCAGTCCCATAATAACCTGACCTCATGCCATACATGGGTGATAACCAGACTTGGAAGCTATTGAAAGCAATATAGCTCATGAAACAGTGATACCTTGGTATGCCATGGGATACCAAGGCTACAAGTTCTGCTGCATACTGGATCAGTTGCAGCCTCTGACTGCTTTTCAAAGGAAGCTCCAAGAATAAAGCATTGCAATACTCCAAGTGGAAGCTGATTAAAATGTGAGTAGATATGGAAGAGTTCCCTGATCCATGAATGGAGTCAACTGACAATATGGATTTGTGCAAACGGTTTCCTGTCACCAGCTCCTTGAGTAAGAATCATGAATTCAAGAGGAACCCAACTTATGCATCAGCTCTGACTGGGGGGGTGTTATGCCATCCAGAGTCACAAAATCAGAGACAGAACATTTTTAAAAAAAATTGATTTATATGCTGCCCTTCTCCGGAGACTCAGGGCGGCTTACAATGCGTTAAGCAATAGCCTTCATACTTTTGTATATTTTTACAAAGTCAGCTTATTGCCCCCACAAACTGGGTCCTCAATTTACCTACCTTAGAAAGGATGGAAGGCTGAGTCAACCTTGAGCCTGGCAAGATTCGAACTTACTAAATGCAGACAGCTGGAGTTAAATTACAATGCATTAGTCTGCTGAGCTATCCAGGCTCCTGGATTTCCAGATTGGGGAGGCCCTGAAATCCATATTTTATGCCATGCCATGCTGTACATTCTAGCAGTGATCTAGAAAAGATATCCTGGCAAAAAAAAAGTTTGCCATACCGACAGCATCATTTTATGAATGAAATTCATAAATATTTTATGAATAAAATTCATAAAATATGAATTTTATTCAGGAGTTCATATGTTCCACAGATATTATTACTTTATTACTTACATGTACATTTTTCTAGCAATAAAACTTATGGAATTTCATTGGATTTCTAAATAAAGATATATATGTGTCAGTATTTTGAATTAGTCTGTTTAAAGTGCCAATTTAATCATGTCGGCCTTTTTCTTACTGGTTTTCCAAGGATGATGAAGCAAGTAGGCTTGGACAAAAGGAAGACTCTGTCAGCTTCATCTTCATCATATATATCTACAAAAGGGTAAGGTTGTTCATCTTCTGGAGATGCCATCATTCAATCTACATTTAAAAGATAGAATTAGTTATTAAGATCCTTACTACTTTTTACATCTGCGGCTATAGCAGCAAGTAGCTCATCTCGGTTGATGGGGGGGGGAGGGGAATAGGGTTGCACCTAGTTTTTGAATGGGAGACAACCAGAAAATCCTATGACTACTGACTATATTAAGAATCCCAAAATAATAGTCAAGCAAAAATAAAAATCCTGAAAGAAGGCAATGGCACACTACTTCTGCAATAAAAACTCATTTTTTCTGATCCTGTAGTTTCTGGGATGCCTATGAAAACCTATGGATGTGTCCATGCAGACAACAGGCATCAGTTCAACGAACACCTATATAATCTGTGAGCCTCATAAATATATCACTGCCATATGAATTGCAGCATAAAAGCAGCTCGGTAAAAAAGTTTTCCTGCGTAGCCAAATTTGCCAACAGCCTCTTCCTAGAGGTATTTCACAGTCCCCTGGGGTATGATGACTAATAGTAAATTTGAGCTGGGTTTCCCCTTTATTTTCAAATAAAAGCCCTTCTTGAGAGCACGGACCAAAAAAGCGAGGTAAAAATATGGTAAATGAATGAAAAACGAAACAAAACCCAACGATCACAGAGTGGTGCTTCATCCCAACTCGGCAACCTTGACTATGGCGCGAGGGTGGGCACAAATGAGCTTGATGAAATCATTTTCACGAGCGTTGCCGGCGCAGAAAACGGATTAAAAGGGTCACCCAGGGAAGACTTACTGCAGGATGAGGCCAAGCGGGGTTTCGCCGCTTCGCTTTGGCAACAGCACGGCACGAAAGCTCCGCAAGCGATTTGTGTTCCCCCGTAACCGTGGAGATAACGCCCCGCCTCCTCTCTCTTTCTCTCGGAATACCCCCACCCCCCACCCCGCTCGCTTCACCCAATCAACGGTCCCTGCGCGATCCCGCCCACAAAAGGGCCGTTACACAGCAGAGCGCGAGGAAACCCGTAGAATGTTTAAGGGTGCTTCGCTAACGGTTTTTAACGGGAGCTTTTCAATGTTAACCGTCTCCTAGGGCAAACTCTCAGCTTCTTAGGGAGCCGACCGATCCTCGGCGGGCGTTGCGTGGGTTAAACGGGCGCAACTGACTTGCAGCCCCAGGATCGGCTTGTAATGTGGCAAATGACGGAATCCCTCATTTGCTGAGCGGTTTCAGCGACGGTCTCAGGGCAACGATAGACATATCCACGCGGGGGTGGTGGTGGGTGGGTGGGTCTCGCTGATTTCAATGAAGCCGATTTCTTGGTGTGAATATTTAAAACTCTTTTTCTGAATGAAAAAGAAAGGGGGGGGGGGTTTAAGAAAGCTGAAACGTCAAGTAGTACTTGCTATATATACTGCTCAAAAAAATAAAGGGAACACAAGCAGAAGACATCCGAGATCTGAATGAATGAAATAGCCTTATTAAATACTTTGTTCGTTACATACAGTAGTTTATACACTGCTCAAAGAACTAAAGGGAACACAAAACTACTGTATGTAACGAACAAAGTATTTAATAAGGCTATTTCATTCATTCAGATCTCGGATGTCTTCTGCTCGTGTTCCCTTTATTTTTTTGAGCAGTGTAGTTTCAAGATTTACTGAGCCTTCCATCCTTCCGAGGTCGATAAAACGAGGACCCAGATTGTTGGGGGCAATATGCTGATTATAAACTACTTAGAGAGAGCTGTAAAGCACAGTGAAGCGGCATATAAGTCTAAGTGCTATTGCTATTCAATGCCTGTGATTTGAATTCTGCCTCAACAGAGTACTAGCCTCAGTGGGCAGGAATGTTACTCACACCCGCGTGGGGTACTCCTAGGGAACAGAGGGATGCAACTTCATGCAAACGATGACGTGGATTTTTCATCCACGAAAGCCGAAGTCCTTTAGGGAAAAAAAAGAAGTTAAGGGAGCCGTCTTCACAAAGCTTATGTCCTGCAAGTTACTACCCCCGTGGTAGATTTCCTAGATTCCACTCGCCGATAGCGCGAGCAGAGGATGAAAAAGGCTATTTGGCGTCAAAATTTCCTCTGTTCCGGGCAAGAATCGGTATCATTCCCAAACCAAAAATGGCCGCGGCGCCGGCAAATTCAATCACGTGGTTTTGCGCTTCCCTTAGCTGTCAGTCTCTCGCGATCTTGCTCGGTGTTGGCGGAACAGCCGCCTACTCTCGATGGGGAGACAGGGTGTGCGTCTCCCCTGTTTCTTCGGCTCCCGATCGACCCTTCCTCGTAGGGTCCCTCGCCGATCGAGTAAAACGGAGAAGAAAATGGGTTCACGCGGTCCGCATTTATCTCGAGCCGTAGCTTAGCCAAGGCCAAGCCTAGCCTTCAAAAAGGAGGAAGGGGCGTTATAGGGCAGGTGGGAGCTTTCGCAGGTGCCTTGAGTGTAATCCCCTCCGCTGTGTTACCATGCCTGCGGCGGCTCCGATCATCAGCTCTGTGCAAAAACTGGTGCTGTACGAAACTAGAGCTGTAAGTAACCCCCACAACGCCTGCTGCTTCCCTACTATTTTTGCCATTGATTGGGATCCTATAGGTTTTGGACTGAAGAAAGTGGAAGGATCCTAGTTATTCCCATTGAACAGAGGAAGTCCCCTAAGTGCAGATTTTAGTCTTAGCTGGTGGATTTCTACACTGGCCAGGCTAGAAGTTTTGTTTTCTGCGTTACAAGGAGTGCAGCCCATGGCTGGAGTAATAGGAGCAGTTATGCCCTAATCTCTCATTTTCCAATGAACACCTATTAATTATATTTTCTTTACTATGGAGAGCTACCTGGAGCCACTTTTGGAACTATAGAAGAGCAACCAGGAAAGAATACTGGGATGAGCTGCGTTGGCTTGAACTTGTATTCGGCTTTGAGGCCTAGTAAAGTGATCTGGTAGCTAACTGGAATCTATACATTTAGAGCTAGCAGATATGTCAATACTAGTGGTAGGATCTTGGCTGTTGTCATACCTAAGTGCAGCTTTCTTAAAAACATAACTCTTTGCAATGTGTTTTGATGTGTTAAGCCAACATACTTGGCTAATGAGCACAGGAGAGCTAGCAGCTTCCCTCTTCTTAGAGCTTGTTTATTATATTTTAACAAAGGTAAATCTCTCATCATAAAATTAGAGTCATTTCAAATTTAGATAATATACTAAGTCTTGATTTTTTGTTGAAATGCAATCTCAGTGAAGGCAGGGAATAAGATGCTGATGCATATCATTCACTGAAAATTTTTAGTGAGTCATGCAAAGAGAGCCCCAGAAATATGTTCTCTGACAAAATTAAATCCTTGGATCTGAAGTAGATAAACTTTTCTTAAGTCTATTTTTTCCCCTCAGTGTAGAAAAAATGATGGAAGTGTGCACCAGCTGTTTTTCTCCAGAACAGCTGGCCAGAATGCAACACATTCCAGGTGGAGATACTGATCAGACCTATGCTTTGAAACTTCAGTAGTAAGAAAAGTGAACTCTAGAGTGAATGTTTTGGTATCCATTGAGAACATATCTGCAGACTGTGAAGTCTCCTATCTATTTCGTCCTCCTAGGGAACATTTTTCTTGAATGCAGAATAGTTCTGGTATCTGAGCATTCATGACCCAATGCCCAGTATTGGCTGTATTACTGTTACCAAGGAAAAAGTGTGATGTTGAATTAACAAATACATGTTGGGTAACTTGAATAAGATGTCTATCCTATGCAGTATTTTGAATAATGGAAGCGTGCAGTTCCTGAAACCTGCTTGGATTTATTTATGGATAATGGTTGATATAATGGATACATTAATCCCCTTTTTCAATATCAGGAAGTTATTTATATGTGTTGAAGTCTGACAGCAGATTGTATGTTGGATACTAGCTGAGTACTATCTATAAACTCCAAATCCATTATTTAGCAAACTTATTGTATGGTTAAAAATGTTTGTAGGATTTATACTGAATATCTGAAATCTGGTTTGCCCTCTGAAGCAACATCCCCTTGAATTTTGCAAGAGTCTAACCCAACAAGGATTGTGCAAGTCTTTAAAATATAGCTTTACTTCCAGGTGAATTTTGTAAATCAGAATGTTGCCTATGGTTTGCAATAGATAATGGTAATTCTGTAACCAAAACATCTGAAGTAAATACAGCAGAAATAATCATCTATATACATTTTTGTAATTCGTTGACTTTTCCTATATTTTTAAAAGTTCCCTGTTGCTTAGCCTGATAATAATGGAACCCAGTTTAAAATGTTTTCTGTTATCCTTTTTTAAAAAAGGTTAAGGTGATCTTGGGTCGTACATCTGTTCAATTAGTACAAAAAGCTTTCATGTACAAATTATTAGAAGCAATGGTCAGTTGTTTGGCTTTCGTTTTGTTTTGTAAATTATTGCTAAATTAGTGCAGATTGAATGAAGGATGTAATAAATATATTTGGGAATGAATCATACTGGAAACAGCGGAAAAGGGAGCTGCGCATCTTTATTTGGGATTATTGCATCATCTGTTTATTTGATACAGATGATCATATTGTTAAAGTTAAAAATTATACTTAACCCAAGGATTCTCAAAACTGTCAGTCATGACTGCAATAAGCATTACAAAATGTGGGTGGGTGGGAGGAAGGACTAGGCAAAATTGGATACGGTCAAAACTCATTTGTGGTTTGCCTAGTAGGTTCTGCACAATAAATGGGGATTAAAGGCCAAAATGAGTTTTGGGAGATGACTGAACACACTACTAATGTGCATTTTCCATGAAGAGAATCAAACAATTGTTTATTTTAGGAATGGCAATATTGCAATGTTGATAACCTCTGGTTTAAACTATGAAGATTTGTCCCAAAGGTGCTTTTTCAAAAGGCAGTTGGACTTTCTTTGTTTTTCCTTGAAGATGGTTCACTTCTCATCCAAGAAGCTTCTACAGTTCTGATTGAATAGTGGAGAATGGTTTATATTCCTTGCAAAAAAAGCACCTTTGGAACAAGGTGGATGACTGAGAATCTCCATAGACACTACGAGGATTCGGTTAGCCTTTCAGTGGCTTTGAGTTTCTTGTGAGGGCGTTAGTGTGGTTTATGGCTCAGTCTAACTGTTGAAATAGTTTTCATATCACAGGATACCCCTGCATAAAAATTATATATATGGCTTATGTCTTGTATGATCACTAAGTTGTAGATATAATAAAATAACTCAATGCTGAGAAATAATTCCCTGAGAAAATTGCAAAAAAAAAGAAAAAGATATGAAAACTTCAGTTCACTTATAATGTACACAATCCATGCTTTATAACAGCAAAATGGCAAGCCAACAGCTGTCATGGCACATTAAATAAAATCCAACAGCTAGTAGCACTAATATTGTGCAACAATAAATGAGCGGAAATATTGTATCTCAAGAAGTAAAATAGGCCCAAGGGCAAAAAAAGCAGATGATTTTGCTTTTAAATTTGGGGAGGGTGGTTTGTAAGAATAATGTAATGTAATTACTTCAATTAACCATTACATTACGTATAGTCCTTGACTTACAACCATTAGTTTAGTGGCCAGTTGAGGTTACAACGGCCCCGAACAGTGATTTATGACAGGTTTACAATTGTTGCAGCATCTCCATAGACACATGATCAAAATTCAGGTGTTTGGCAACTGGCATGTACTTATGATAGTTGCACTGTCCTGGGGTCATGTGATCATCATTTGTAATCTTTCCAGCCAGTTTCCAATAAGATTCAATGGAGGAAGCCAGATTCGCTTAATGATTGATTTACTTAACTGCAATGATTTACTTAACAACGGAGGCAAAAAGATCATAAAGTGGAGCACAATTCACTTAACTCCTGACTCTTTAGTGCTCCTTGTATAAACACAATTTACTTTCTCCCAATATTTTTGTCAAATCGTACATCTAGTACAATTGGTAGGATGTCATCTTTTACCTCAAAAATTTTAGAAGTATTAGAAAGCATCACAAATGTTATTAACTGATTGTTCAGTGGATCAAAAATAAGAAAATAATGCTATCAATGTAACAAGGTTGAAGTCAGAAATTACTTAAAATAGAATGAGGATGTTAGGATAGGTTTTTTAAAAAATGAAAAATGAATATTTCAAAAATATCAGGATGATAAATTATATTTGAAGAGTATTGATAGAAGAACTGATTGAATTACTGTAAATTGGATGAACTTCGTTCTTGCAAATGAAAGTTCATGTCAATATAATCACATGACTTGCAGAAAGTATATAACGTCCATAACTATTGCTTTACTGTTTTATTTGCTTTTTTTTTACATCCCCAGCGATATTTTCTTGTTGGAAGTAACCAGGCAGAAACCAAATACCGTGTTTTGAAAATCGATCGTACAGAACCCAAGGATTTAGTTGTTATTGATGACAGAGTGAGTACTTCAACATTTGAGATGTTACTATTCAAAAGAAAATATAAAAATCCAATATGACACTTCATTGGATTTAAGCTGCATTTAAATTCTCAGTATTTTTTTTCTTTTTATTACTTATTTTCATAATACTATTTTGTTTTACATAGCTTCCTAATAAATGAGTTAAGCAACAGTAAATAGATTGCTTGGAGAGAAGGCTTGGTTCTAAGAAAGAACAATTTCTGAATAAAAGGAATTATTGCGTTCCCTGACAGGGTTTATTGAAAGAGCTCCTTCAGGTGAAGAAAGGACATCTTTGGATAAAGCTCAATTAGAAACCATGTCTTAGATTCATTTTTTGACTCTGAAAGGGAAATTGGAACTTCTGGTGTTAATTCTGGGAAATTCATGAATTTCATCGTTTGTGCAATAATAACAAGCCAGTATTTATGCTGGAAGGGATTCTTATTTTTCTTAAATTGTGGTTCTAAGGACCTTGATTTTGAGTTAATTTTACCTGAATCATATTATTCACAATAAATTCCCAGTTTTTCTTAATAATTTACTCCGCCAAAGAATATGACAAAGTGTTGGGGGGGGGGCATTTGGAACTTTGGGAGAAAATATAAACCATTTTGAATTTTAGGCAGCATTTTTCTTTACCTTACTCTAAAGATAAAATTCTAGATTTCCTCTCCAGAGATTTATATGCTAAAAAGGAATGCTTCTTCCTTTTGTTAATGTTTACCCCCTACCCCCAATATTCCATGTATTTGTGCTTGGGACACAATATATATACGGTGAACATTATAAGACAAAGGAGAAACATAGAAATGGGAGAAAGTAGTCATAAGATTCAAATAAAATAATACTTAAACTATTAATGGTAATCAAACTTGCATATATTTGTGTATGTATTTGAAATTTTGAGAGCCATAGAAATTCTCAGAAAATGTCTGATATGTGATGAAATACTTTGCTCATTCATAAAATAGTCACTATGGGCAAAATAATTAACCATAGAATATTGGTTTTTCCAAATCCCCCCTGTTACTTGCACTAGCCTACTTCTCTGGATGTTTTTCTGGCATCGCTGCATCCCTTTATCTCTCTTTTGTCAAATCAGCCTTTCAGATAAATCACCGAGTTTTGTCCCTTGCATTTTACTTTTTTTAGCAATGCTTGTCAGTCCCAGTTGGGGTCAGAGAGATTCTTTGAAAAAAAGATAATGATATCTTGTTTTCCCCAAAATAAGATATCCCCTGATAATTTATTTATTTATTTATTTATTATTTATTACATGTATTTATATGCCGCCATTCTCCCGAAGGACTCAGGGCGGCGAACATAAGTTAAGAAACAAGTACCATAAAATCATAATTTAATCCAAATAATTAATAATAATAATAATTAATAAATAATAATAATAATAATAATAATAATAATAATAATAATAATAATAATCCCAACCGGGCTTTTGAGTGCATGGCAATAAGGCCAAACAATTATTTCAGGGTTCAAAAAAATATAAGACACGGTCTTATTTTCAGGGAAACATGGTATAAAGTGGTACTTTTGATTTAAGTATAGTAGCATCCCATTAAAAATATTACTATAAAAATTAAATGTACAAAAATGATATGAGACAAGAATCATGGATTCTTGATGGAAACCCAGCTCAAGATTAACTCAGCCTTCCATCCTTCCAAGGTTGGTAAAATGAGGAGCCAGATTGTTGGGGGCAATATGCTGACTCTGTAAACTGCTAAGAGAGGGCTGTAAAGCACTGTGAAGTGGTATATAAGTCTAAGTGCTATTGCTATTGCGATTATAACCTGTCTACATATAATACAGGTATAATCCATTTATGACCACAGTTGAGCCCAAAATTTCTGCTGTTAAGTGAGAGATTTGTTAAGTGAGTTTTGCCCCATTTTACAACCTTTCTTGCCACAGTTGTTAAGTGAATCACTACAGTTAATATTAGTAACTCAGTTGTTAATTGAATCTGGCTTTCTTATTGACTTTGATTATCAGAAGATCACAAAAGATGATCACATGACCTTGGGACACAGCAATGGTCATAAACATGAACCAGTTGCCAAGCATATGAATTTTGATCACATGATCACATGCTGCAAAGGTCGTAACTGTGAAAAATAAGTCACATTTTTCAGTGCCATTGTAACTTTGAAGGGTCACTAAATGAACGGTTGTAATTTGAGGACAACCTGTACTAGAAAGATTTTCAGTATTGTTATGCCTTCATTAGCAAATTGTATCAAACAAAGTTTATGCTGTCCTTGAGCTCATGCAAAATAGGTACTTCTGCCCTAGGAAGGTGACTGAAACTGCTTTGTAGAAGTTATAAATGAAGTTTTTAATACATTCAGAAATATTTAAAGTCACTATACATTTTCATTTTCAAGCATGTATATACCCAGCAAGAAGTGAGAGAGCTACTAGGCCGTTTAGATCTGGGCAATAGGACAAAAATTGGACAAAAGGGCTCATCTGGATTATTACGTGCTGTCTCTGCTTTTGGGATAGTAGGTAAGTTACTTTATTTTTATTAGCTTGTTTTAATAACAGCCAAGGCACTGCAATTATTATTTTAGACATAAGCACAAAACACACTTATGAAGCAAAATTGAAACAAGAACTCTGCAATTAAGAATAGGGTAATAATTTGGAAGTTATGTGGATTCCGATTTTTTGTGGATCTGTGGCACCTTTGATATGACCTTAGAAATCTCTCTTAATTTACCCTTGAAAATAGGTAATCCATAACACATAAAATACTTGATTTATGTTTATGTGCTTGTTTAAATAAATACATAAATACATTTTTAGTTTGCTTTTCAGCATAAAAATTATATGATCTCTATATCAATGGTAGAAAACATGTAGAATTTTTTTTAAAAAAAATTATAGACAGAATACCATCAAAGCAGATGCAAAATATTTACACTCTCAATAAAATAAAGGAGACTTTATTGTACCTAAAGGCTACTGGTGATACTCAACAATGTGTGATCAAAAAGCAAGTGTGCACAATGGACTTTTACTTTTCTTCTTGGACCCTGGTGAATTCATTAAATGATAATGAATTATCACTTAATTCATCTATAACACAATAAAAATATATTTCACATTTTAATAAAAATACTTCTAATATCCTTTTCATTTATGAAAAAAACATAAGGCTAAATATAAGTCTTCATTTATAATGGAAACAAAAGCTACAACTTTGATTAGTCTGTGACATTTATGAGAAACAGTGAAAAAAAGATAACGTTTATAGTCTTATTTTTTTAAAAAACCCAGAAGGATTGTTTTTTTTTTTTTAAAGCCTATGCTCAGCTCTTTAGAATTAAAAGTCTCAATTCTAAAAAAAAGATGCAAACAACATTCAAGAAAATATTTTCCCCAAAGACAAGAATTAAGATAATATGCTCAGAACGAGTATGGATACTAACATTTGAAACGTGAACCACAATAGTTGATTTCAACTCCTAGCCTATTTTTAGAATAGACATGCTCTTATGAAAGAGTTTATTGCTCAGTCAAATACTGTTTTTCAGAAGTTGGATGGTGAAAAATGTTACATACATACTCTTATACAATGACTAATTTCTTGAGACTGATGCATGATATAACGGTATTTGTTTTTGATAAAGTTAACAGTCTTACTTTCTTCAAGAACTACAAAATAGCACTAATTGTCAAGAACAGGTAAAAACACCTTTTCCATATGTTCATGTCAATTTATATTCCTCTTCACTGTCAGGAGTAGAGGCCTGTAAATACAGTTCATTCAGAAAGTATTCAGACCCCCTTCACTTTTCTCAATTTTGTTATTCTGCAGCCTAATTCTACAGTTGTTGAACGTTAGTAAGAGGTGGCCAAGAACCCAATGGTCACTCTGGCTGAGCTCCAAGTATCCTGTGTAGAGATAGGACAGAGTTTCAGAAGAACAACCATCACTGCTGCCCTCCACCGATCTGGACTTTTTTTTTTTTTTATTTGATTTATATGCCGCCCTTCTCCGGAGACTCAGGGCGGCTTACAATGCGTTAAACAATAGCCTTCATACTTTTGTATATTTATACAAAGTCAACTTATTGCCCCCACAAACTGGGTCCTCATTTCACCTACCTTAGAAAGGATGGAAGGCTGAGTCAACCTTGAGCCTTGGAGAGATTCGAATCAGCAGTAAATTGTAGGCAGCTGTGTTAATAACAGGGTGCTTAGACCACTGTACTATCAAGGCTTTATGGCTTTATGGCAGAGTGACCAGATAGAAGCCTCTTCTCAGTGCAAAACACATGAAAGCTCGCTTAGTGTTTGTTTCTCACAATCTGAGAGCCCTTCAGGTGCTTTTTTGCTAATATGAACTTCTTGTAAGCATATAATTTCTATATGCTTCTCTAATTTATTAAATATTTTCCCTCTTTTTATTGCCAAGTTCAGTCCATGTATATTCAAATATATTATTTTAATTTCTTCTTCCATTTCTTATTTATTTACTTGTTTTGTCGATCTAGTCGTTCTTATCTCTCTTTGTTCTTTAACTTCTAACTGCCTAAAAGACAAATTAGAAACAATATAAGAATTATACTGGATACATTTGTATACTACGAGGTACATCCAGAGAAACAAATGGCACTGTTATTTTTAGACGCGCAGAAAGCATTTGATAATGTGAATTGGCAATTTATGACTTTATAATTACAAAAGAAGTGCTTTTTTGCAAACTCCAAGTGGGCTTTCATATGTTTTGCACTGAGGAGAGGCTTCCATCTAGCCACTTTGCCATAAAGCCCAGATCGGTGGAGGGTTGCAGTGATGGTTGTCCTTCTGGAACTCTGTCTCATCTCCACACAGGATCTCTGAAGCTCAGTCAGAGTGACCATTGGGTTCTTAGTCACGTCTCTTACTAAGGCCCTTTTCCCCTGATTGCTCAGTTTGACTGGACGACCAGCTCTTGGAAGAATCCTTGAGCGATTGTGCCAAACATCTTCTATTTGAGAATTATGAGGCCACTGTGCTCTTGGAACCTTCAGCACAGCAGAAATTTTAATGTAGCTTTCCCCAGATCTGTGCCTTGCAGTAATCCTGTCTCTGAGCTCTACAGGCAGTTTCTTTAACCTCACACCTTTTGCTCTGCTACAGGATGCATTGTCAGCTGTGACGCCTTCTATAGAGAGGTGTGTGCCTTTCCAAATCATGTCCAATCAATTTAATTTACCACAGGTCGACTCCATTCAAAGTGTAGAAACATGTCAGCAATGATCAAGAGAAATGGGAGGCTAAATTTCCCATGTTGTTGCAAAGGGTCTGAATACTTATGCCTATGAGATCTTTCAGTTTTTTCTTTTTAATAAATTTATAGACATTTCTAATATTCTGTCTTTTTGGGGGAATGAATGTAGATTAATGAGAGAAAAAAATGAATATCAACAACTGTAGAATCAGGCTGCAGCATAACAAAATTGACAAAAGTGAAAGGGGTCTGAATACTTTCTGAATGCATAGCAGGGGTGAAATGCTCCCGGTTTGGACTGGCTCGGGCGAATAGGTAGCGATGATGGCCGGTGGTTCGGAGAACCAGTAGCAATGGCAGCTGGAGGCTCTGCCCATCCGCCCACCCACCCCATTCCCCGGAATCGGGGAATGCACCATTCCCAGACTCCTACTGCTCACCTTTCTCCCGCGGCTGGCTGTCAGGGAAGGCAAGTGCCCGAAAGGTAGCAGAGTCGCTCATTCTCCTTGAATGAGCCGCTCTAGTCCACGCACCAGCTGCGCAAGCGCACATTGTTTATTTAATTCAGCGGCAGGTTGGGTGTGTGCTTGCGCAGCCGGCGCGTGGACCAGAGTGGCTCATTCAAGAAGGAGAATGAGTGACTCCGATACCTTTCGGGCGCTTGCCTTCCCTGACAGCCAGCCGCGGGAGAAAGGTGAGCAGTAGGAGTCCGGGAATGGTGCATTCCTCGACTCCAGGGAATGGGGCAGGTGGGCGGAGCCGCATGGCGAAGGGCAAGCAGGCAGCGGCTCTACGGCAAAGCCAGAGTTGAGGAATGGTGCATTCTCTGACTCCTACTGCTCACCTTTCTCCCGTGGCTGGCTGTCAGGGAAGGCAAGCGCCCGAAAGGTACCAGAGTTGTTCACTCTCCTTCTTGAATGAGCTGCTCTGGTCCACGCGCCAGCTGCGCAAGAGCACATCCAACCTGTCGCTGAATTAAATAAACTGCGCGCTTGCGCAGCCAGCGCATGGACCAGAGCGGCTCATTCAAGAAGGAGAGTGAGCGACTCCAGTACCTTTCACGCGCTTGCCTTCCCTGACAGCCAGCTGCGGGAGAAAGGTGAGCAGTAGGAGCCCGGGGAATGGGACGGGTAGGAGAAAGAAATTTAAAAAGTTTTTCTACCGGCTTCTGTGGGCGTGTCTTGGTGGAAGGGGGTCTTGTGACTGAGTGGGCGTGGCTGTGCGTGACATCGAGTTGGCCACGCCTACTCAGTCACAGCACACACCCCTCCACCAAGCCACGCCCACAGAACTGGTAGAGAAAAATTTTAGATTTTACCCCTAATGCATAGTAACTGCTATTATAAATTGCACCTTCTTCTGTAGTCTGGAATGGAAGGATAAAAGCCATGAGTATCACTTGCTTATTACTGAACTACTGATTTGTGAATTCTCAGAAGAATTGCTGTCAACAAGAATGCAAGTTTACTATTAAAATTTTAGTGGCTACTGGAAAAGCAGCTGTTATGCAATTACATATTGTTGCTCAAGAATCCCATAAGATACTCAATGAAATGTTTATTGTTCAACTGGGACTGTGAAACAAAGAAATAATTGTGCATCTGACAGACCGTAATAGAAGACCAGTAAACTGTATTCTGCTTGATGCATCATTATCTAGGCAGGGATAATAATATGTATTGAAAGATCAGTCTGTACCCAATTTCGCATGTACTGTATATCTTGTTTTTGTTTGTGTAATTCCCCATGTCTTAGAGCGGGAATAGGCACAATGCTGAACCCCTAATGTCTGTCATAACTGAAAGAAGAATGGTTAAGACAACAATATCTGTCAGTTTTAATGTGAGCAAAGATGGGAATTATCCAACATATGTACAGTTTTAGACTGCCCATTTTTGACCTAAAGGCTCCAATGTCTCCTGCTCATTTTTACAAACTATTACTTTTGCATTATTTCCATGGCTTTGTATAAACACTTAAGAAATCTGACTCAAAATAATAGTTGTGGCTTCTAAAAATATTTAAATATGAAAACAGCATCATTATGTTTTCAGCAGCAGAAAAGTATAACATCAGTAATGCAATTTTCTAGAAGTAAATAATGATACTATGGCACTAATACTACAAGGTTATTTTCTTCTATAATACTTATGAAAACAATGCCATATGTGCTTTTAAAAATAAGGCACAATAACACAATATCAAAAATAATACAAAAATAAGCTGCATTTCTGCCTACCCAACTATGTGTAAAACACATGAGAAAAAATTGCACTTTTCCATAATAAAATAAATGTTTTCAGTAACTTAGTATTTTCTAAATATGAGACTAAAAATACTGATATTTTTTAATCTCTGGATCAGTTTTTGCTTTTCCAGGTGGGGTTTATTCTGATCCTGCAGATATAATGGTGACAATTATTCAAACTACGTTAACTACTAATTAACTACTTGGAGATACACAGAAAGTCTTTACAATAGTTAGCATACTACCGTGTGCTATAATTTTGGTTGTTCTTAATCATTGTGTGAATCTTTTTTTTTTTTTTGCACTACATACAACTAGTTGAGACAAATTAAGGAACTGGCTATTTTCAAAGATTAATATGTATTCTTCCCCTTAAACTGCTTTTATTTTTATTTTATTTTTTTATTGAAAGGCAAGATTTAAGAGCTGGCAACTGTGTGGTAAATGCTGTCATCTTCACATAAAAGGCCATGGCAATTTTCACAGAGCTCCATTTGTTAGCAGAAATGCCAGTACACAGCTGGAATGCATAGTTATTAAAAATATTGTACTATACAAATATGTTCAACTTATTTCACATTGTACATAATTTCTACTTCACACAAAGCGCAGTAATATTTCCCTTTGAGTTTGATGTGAGATTCACCCAAGCAAGGCAGATCTGCTCAATTTTGGACAATCAGGTTTACCACAGCCAATCATTCCTCCATAAAAACACTTGATGGAACAAGTATTTTGTGGAATTATTGGGATCTACTGGCATGGCCAAGACATTGGAAGAATGAACTAATAGGATAATATCAATCACTAGTCAGATCTTTGTTTGATTATTGTAGCATCTTCCTCAGATGAGCTCTGGTCTCAGCCTTGAGTATTTTTCTTATCCTTTGAAATTCTTCCCTTTTACAGTTTTTTTTAAAAACAGAGCTTTCAAAGTATCTGTCTTTCAAATTATTCTTTAGATCACTGTTTCTCAACCTTAGCCACTTTTAGATGTACAGACTTAAACTTCCAGAACCTGACAATGGCCAGAATCTGTTTTAAATAGCAATAGCAATAGCACTTAGTGCTTTACAGCCCTCTCTAAGCAATTGACAGATTCAACATATTGCCCCAACAATTTGGGTCCTCATTTTACCGACCTTGGAAGGATAGAAGGCTGAGTCAACCTTGAGTCTACTGAGATTTTAACTGCCAAATTGCAGGCAGCCGGCAGGCAGCAGAATTAGCCTGCAGTACTGCACTCTAACTACTGTGCCACCGTGGTTCATCTTCAGATTGGGCCAGGTCAGCATCCAGCCACTGAGTGTGCTTGTCTACCATCTCATAGCCAACTATACTTTGTTGTTATTATATTTTTTTGCATTTTGCATAACATTCTGCAATATTTCTACGTGTAGCTTTGATAATAGACTCCTCACATTTGAAATCTATTGTCCTGCAACCAGGAGAAAACAGTTCACAGTGTGTGGAAGTACTCCTAATCCTCAAGGGATATTTTTAGGATAGTAGTAGGAGTAGTGAAGCTGTAGGGAGATGACAGGAAAAAATGTGTTGCACCTGTTTGCTTTCTCTGTATGCAGCATTGTGAAGTACATCCAATTGAGAAAGATGTTCCATTGAAAGTAGTGCCACCATTGAAAAAAGTCCAATTTTTTAGTGCTTCTTTATTAGAAGCATTTGAAACAGGCTGATGGGAAAAAATATGCTCTTTTAGAATGCACACAGTTTCACATTGAAGTACTTGGCTGCGACATTTGCTGTTGAAGTTGAGCATCATACCGTTTTCAATTACAGTATACAGAATGACTCTCTAAATAGTCAATTAGCTATAAATCCTTCTTTGTAGAATTACAATAAAAGGTCATTTGCCAGATTTCTTGATTGATAACAGTAATAGATTGAAGGAGTGAAAAGTTAATCTGATGTGTCATGTCAAATATTGTAGATTATTGAAAATTTTCATTATGGGAAAGGCTGTATGGATTTGCTAGGAAATATATCATACATTGCAATGCTGAACAGTTGATTCAGATGGAGGCTAAGAAGAACAAAGTATATCTGACATTGTAGTGTCAGATATTAATGGAACATTAATTAGATTAAATTAAATTAGAATTTAATTAAATTAGATTTAAATTAGATTTATCTGGTTAGAAGTGGTATACTCCTGAGTTTATATGGTATGTGGGGATGAGGGTGGGTGGGTATAGTTTAAATATAGTTTAAAATAGTAATCAAGTGTTCTTATACTGAAGTTATCTTCTCTTGAGTCTCTTCCTAATAGTTTAATTATGCTTTCTCATTTACTTAGCTGGACAATTAAAATTGTATTTAATACATTATATGTATTGTACATATGTGTTTTCCCAAAAATAAGACCCTGTCTTATATTTTTTTGAACCCTGAAATAAGTGCATGGCCTTATTTTTGGGGTTGTCTTATTATTTTGGGGCGCGTGGAGCAAGACGGAGCTCCTCTTGCCATCTTACCTGATTTCCAGCTCTGTCTCCCTAACCTAACCAGAGGAAATGGTGGGGACCGGCTGCGCATGCATTTAAATATTTTCAGGGAGAGCTTATTTTCAGGGAGGGCTTATTTTCTTGGGGGGGGGAGGCTTATTTTCACGCATGTGCTCAAAAGCCCTATTGGGCTTATTATTGGGATGTCTTATTTTAGGGGAAACAGTGTAATATCACACACACACACAATATGTATAAAACATAGGTTTAAAGAAGTAGAGCACTATGCTTATTTGCAGAATGATAGTTCCTTTCCTTTCTTTTCTTTTCCTTTCCTTTCCTTTCCTTTCCTTTCCTTTCCTTTCCTTTCCTTTCCTTTCCTTTCCTTTCCTTTCCTTTCCTTTCCTTTCCCCTTTTGTTAACTGCCTCTTTCCTTTCTCTCATTTCCAACTCTTTTATCTTCTGCCTTGTCTTCCTTATACAGAATGTTCAGTTAACTCATTACTTAGATTTCATCTCAATGGGACATTCCATTTTCCTCAGTTCACCCCAGGCATTGATTTGATGAAATATGCTTTGAGAATGCAATACATAATTTTTCAAAAGAGATGAAGTGAGCAGCCATGTTGAAAAACACTTTTCAATGTATGTTCATTAATTATTTCATGTATAATTTAACAGGAAAAGAAGGTTACTTTAGCAAAATTTGGTAGATTAAATATTTATTCAGGAATGACAGTTTCCCCTCCAATCTCTAGTGTTATAAGGTGCCAGAAATACAATATAATTATTGCAACCTTGACAGAATTTGTGCTTGTGTTTTTAGCTTTCTCGTAGTGTAGTGAATCAAGTGACAGATACAAATAATAGGTGATTTATTCTGTTTCTCGCAGGTTTTGTCAGATTCTTAGAAGGTTATTACATTGTGCTAATTACAAAGAGGCGAAAGATGGCAGATATCGGAGGACATGCAGTATATAAAATAGAAGATACAAATATGATCTACATTCCAAATGACTCTGTACGAGTGAGTCATCCTGATGAAGCAAGGTACCGTACTTTTTGGAGTATAAGACACACTCCCCCCTCCCCAAAAGAGGGTGGAAATGTTGATGCATCTTATACACTGAATATAGCCATTTTTGGCTGTCTCCATTTTGCTTTAGAAAAACAGGGACCAACATGTGATACTATATACTGCTTACCTTAGCTGATCTTAAAAAGCTATCAGCTGGACTGGAAAAAGAAAGCAATGGTAATCCACTTCCATAATATTACCAAGAAAACAAGACCTCAGTGCCTTCCGTCATGCCCTTAAAACCCACTTTTTCCAGCAAGCCGGGCTGGTTTAGGAAGAAATTTTAAATTTTTTATATGTTTTAATTGGTTTGTGATTTTTAAATTTTTGGGCCAAATTTATATATATTTTAATTGTTTTTAATATTTGTATTTCATGTTTTTAATTCTGGCTGTGCACCGCCCTGAGTCCTCAGGGAGAAGGGCAGTATATAAATTGAAAAATAAAATAAAAATAAATAAAAAAATAAACTTAGATATATCCACAGAAGCTTGCATCAAGAGTAGTTTTTACTTGTAGGATTAGAAATTTGAGCTCCATTTTATGATAGCTCATGCAAAAACATTAGATGCAGGGCATTGGTTCTAATTTTCATACAGAGTTGATCAGCCTGAACAAATGGCTTTTGAGGAATGAGTAACACTTTTCCTGTAGTTCATGACAGCAAAAAACCAGCAAACCTGAGCAAGAACATTGGAAAAGAAAGGGAAAAACCTTCTGAGAAAAACTGCCTAGCAAATAGGTTTGTTGTAGGTTGTATGATTTATTGCTTCCCTTTCTTTCCAGTGACACGTTCAATATCATAAGAAATAAATGAAATATTTCTGCAGTATGATTTTAATAAGATGCACATAACTGATACAGCCTATAGTAGCTCTAAATTTGCTTCCTTTAGCTTGAATTAATATGCAAAATTCAGAATTTGGACCTGCTTCTGGATTCTTGCTGACTGGGCTATGTTAGCATGTTTAATTTTGAAAAGAGAAGTAAGAGATGATTGTGCTCTTCAAATACATGAAGCAGTTCGCATGGAAGATGTGACCTATGGTATTACTTAGAAGGCTGCCATTCACTATATGTACTTAAATGGAAGGATACAGAAATCTGTTTGGGATGCTTTAATTTGGATTTCTGTACTGGGCAGAAACAATTAAGTAGGTATTAACATCAATTGTGCGTAATGTATTCCAGATAGAATTTTATTATTTTAGTGTATGCTTCTACATTTTATCACCACATTTTCTTTATCTAAATTTTAATATATTACTATTTAATACCTTATAGACCATCATATAGAAATATAGCTTGCACTTAATAGTGAAGCATTATTTCCAATTTTTGCTGCCTTACTTTAAATATAGTCTGCTACTCTCGTTCCTACAGTTTTCACTTTTCCTCTTCTTTTTTGTGTGTAATTTATTCACCTATTTTGATCTCATTCCCTGTGCCCCCTGTAATATTGATACTGAACTGTATTTACATTTGATTGTCGACCATAATAAAGGATTTTATTTGATTATAACTAGCACAATAAGTTTTGATAGAGAGTGTTAAAGACAACATACTCTTTCTGCATAAAATATCTTTTATTATCTTTTGGGTTTTGTCTGTAGATACCTCCGAATTTTTCAGAATGTGGACCTGTCCAGTAATTTTTATTTCAGGTATGTTTCTAACTGTATTTTGAAGTATTCATTGGAATTATTAACAATAACACTAGCAATAGCACTTAGGAGCGGTCCCCAAGCATTCCGATTCCATGGATTGGCAGCAGCAGTGGGAGGGGGAGGAGATGATTTTGCGTGTGTGCCCACTGCTTGCTGAAATGGAGCTTCATGCACCCACACATTTGCCCAATCGCCTGCTACTGGCCACTTCCCAATGGGCCAAGAACCAGAAGTTGGGGACCCCTGCTTTACAGCACTCTCTGAGCAGTTTCTAATGTCAACATATTGCCTCCAACAATCTGGATCCTCATTTACTGATCTCAGAAGGATGAAAGGCTGAGTCAACCTTGAGTTAGTCAGGATCGAACTCCAGACTGTGGACAGAGTTAGCCTGCAAAACTGCATTTTAATCACTGTGCCAACAGGGCTCCTTGATTTATTATTGAGGATGACCTAGAATTTTTATATTTCTTTCTCTTATTGGCTTAGAATAGTATACTTAAAATATTCACACTTGGCCAATAAACCTATTCTATTCTATTCTATTCTATTCTATTCTATTCTATTCTATTCTATTCTATTCTATTCTATTCTATTCTATTCTATTCTATTCTATTCTATTCTATTCTATTCTATTCTATTCTATTCTATTCTATTCCATTCCATTCCATTCCATTCCATTCCATCCCAACCCAACCCAACCCAACCCAACCCAACCCAACCCAACCCAACCCAATCCATGGCTGAAATACAGCATCCCTGTGAACAAGTTACTCAGCGCTCTCTTTCTTGCTTACTCTTTACCAATATGCATAACCTGATCTTCCTCTGGAGTGTACCATATCAAGTATTCTGTAATCCTAAATGACTACAAATAGACATTTCAATATGCCAGGTTTTAAGGACTTGGAATGTAACTTTTTTACTGTGTATTTTCCAGATGCACTGTAAAAACTGTATTTAGGCTCCTGTATTCTCAGTTGCTGTCACATTCACATTCTGTCAGCTATCATTACCTCATTTCAAAATAATTTTGACAGGAGAGTTGAGTACTGTGGTATTTCATAGGAAAAGTAACTGAAGAATTAAAAACTTCCATTCCACATAAGACATCCACTGTTAAGGGAAACTGTTCTCAGTCATGGATCCACACTTCGTTTTGCTTTTCTTCAAGGCAACTCACATGTATTCCAAATCCTTTGAACATATTTTCATTCGATATAGGAAAGATCTAAAGGATTATATAGCGTTATTTAAGTAGGAGAAAGTTTTCAATTGGCAGCATTTAGAAGACTTTGAATGTAAGTATAGAAAAATAATGGAATTTAAAGGAAACCATCTACCACAGTGGGAGGAAATTAGAAGATACTACCATTAGAAATTTTTAGATGTGCAAATTGCCAGTGGAAGGGTAGTGAGTAGATGGCTTGTTGCTAGGAATGATATTTTTTTTGTCAAAAGAAACTAAAATAGCTGTGTACAACAGTTGCTTGTGTCTACTTTGTTATATGAAATAAGACTTGAGTAGTCAGGGAAAACATAATAGTACAGATTATCCTCATGTAGTTCAGTGACTGGTCAAATGTGCAACAGTGCTAAAAGAGAGGGATTTATGACAGGTCCTCATTTCCAATTGTCACAGCATCCTGACAATCATATGATTGTGATTTGGGTACTTGGCACCCAGCTCACAATTACAATTTTGAAGCAAGCTGTGATCACACGATTGTAATTTCTGATATTTCCTGCCAGTTTCCTTCAAGCAAAATCAATGGAAAAGCCAGCAGGAAGTTGAAAGTTGCAGTCACATGAGGCTCTTACTTAACAATCCATGCAGTCATCACTTAACTATGGCAACCGGGACTGTCAGAGGTGCCATTCCTAAGCAACATGGTCACATGACTTCATACTTTATGATCTTATCACTTAGCAATGGCAGTTCCAGTCCCAATTGCTATTGTACCCCAAGGACTTTTTGTAAGTTGAATACAGTGAGACTGGAGATACTTAGTAAGTGGTGAACTGTCCATTGGATGGAATTAATAAAATCTTCCAAAACGGAGAGATGAGAAGTTTAAAGAGCAAATGTATGAATTAGTGTATGTATGAATTAGTATATGATAGAAACAATTATGGTTTGCAAATAGAGAGAGGTATGTACCCGTATTGGTGTAAACTAGATTCAACTACTGCATATTTTTTTTCTTTTCATTTTTAATATTCTGCTTTTAATATCTGGTTGACGGAAGGATGGAAGATTGACTCATCCTTCCATCCTTCCGAGGTGAGTAAAATGAGGACCGAGATTGTTGGGGGCAATATGACTCTGTAAACTGTTTAGAGAGGGCTGTAAAAGCACTATGAAGTGGTATATAAGTGCTATTGCTTTCTTTGGTTTACTGTTTTTCTGTCCTTTTGTTCGGTTGCTTACCCCCCAAAAAGAATAATATGATGGATTGAATGCACGTATGGATGGATTCAATCTTGTCCATCATGACCTTGTAATATACTAGAAAATTATATTTTGTGAATAGATTCCATCATTTTGATTTCTCAGACTGGATAATCTAGAATTGTGACTTTCATAATTCACTCAATTTGTCACACATTCACACACATTTGAAATTCAGTCCATAAAGCATACTGCTTGTTCACTATCATTGGGTTAATTGGTATTTTATTTCTAAGGAACTGTACAATTAGAAGACACAGTACTGTAAATTAAAGCAATTTGTTTTGGATAACTGAAAACTTTTCAGAATGATGGCCAGTAATTTTTTTCAGATTTTTTTTATTTTTCTCCCAATTTTAGCTATAGCTATGATCTGTCCCACTCCCTTCAATATAACCTTACAGTTTTGAGAATGCCTCTAGATGTACTTAAAACAGAAACAACACGAACTCGTCAAGAGTGTTTTGATATTTTTGAAGATGAGGGACTTGCGACTCAAAATGGAAATTGTAAGTATCCTTTCCATACAGCTGTCTAATTTTGTAATGCTTTTAATGCAGAGACATGAACTTCTTTAACTTAATCAGTATTACACTGAAAGTGTTCAGAGTTAATAAAGAATTATATAAGGTATCGATTACACCTAGTTTGATTTTGAAAGCAAAACAATTTGTATAAATTATTGATCCCTTATTTGGTTAAATTAGCATGTAAGTTAAAAGAGAATAATATAAACAAGTGATAGTTAATATTTTGCAAAAATACCTTTATATAAAGGATCAGTGGTTATGAATTTATTTATAAAGAAACATCTGTGATATATAATTAATATCAATAGATACTAATGATAAATATTAATGGGAAACAA